>NC_142104.1:17089166-17442500 GCF_056152115.1 Neolamprologus brichardi
GCCTCCCATATGTCCATTAAAGCACAGGCACATGCAGGACATTGAAGTAATGCATCCAAACAGACACATTCAAAAATCTCTGAGTTTAGAGGTAGTTTTTTTTTTTTAAAATAAAGTATAGAAATCAAAAACATAGACCAAGAACAAAACAAAATTTTATGCATTTTAAAGCACATTGGCAGGTGTCCCCTCCCTCAGTGTGCACACTCACATGCACAAAACGTAGTGTCTGTGCCCTCCCCCCACTTCTGTCATCACCTTCTTCTGACAAACCTCCTGGAGGCCCTACACTACTCAACAAGAGGATTTCATTCAAATCACTTGCAATCTGCATTCCTTTGCTCCTCTTATAACCCCACGGTGTTTTTCTTCTGCTCATCTATGATTTTCTTGCATGAGCCTCTAACTGGCTGGGCAGGGGGATTTCCCAGATGATGCAGTACCAAAGCCTGACGGTACAAGGCAGTATTGTAAATCTATGTTGACTACAAGCTACTAGTGTTTGAGTATGTGTTAGGAATAACTTTAAGCCAGAAAAGAGTAACTAGAGTATGAATTTAAATGCAAAGCAGCAATAAATCAGAGCACCTTCTTTGGTTTACTCCATTCTTAAACTGTGCTCATCTCTGTGTGCATGATCAATCACATTTTTCTGAGATTTCTTAAAAGACTGAGGAGGATACAGTTTTCTTCAGGTGGCACAGTAGCGATAATGACATGATAGTGGAGCAGATAATGGAGAAGTGCAGAAGCAGAAAGTGGTAGCCCCTGACTCTCTGACATCAGTGGATCACTGAACAGCAGATGAGCCCAGGGGCAGCACACAATGGGACAGACAGTCATAATTGTTTTTGCTTACTGTTGTGGTCTTATTGCTGGACTTGTCCTGCTGCCCAGTCTTGTTGTGTAAAATGCCAAAGGTCAGCAAAGGGAAGAGTGGGCGTATCTTAGAGGGAGGTCAATTTTGTTTCACAGCCCTCTTTATCACCTCTTTTAGGGGACTGACTCCAGTCTTTCACAAATTTATTTATATTTTCTGATCTTTCTGTGTGTGTGTTGACTTTTATATCTGCTTTCTGTGTGAATCTACCCTTTGAATATTCTGCCTTCCCACTTCTGTCAAAGCATTCTTTAAACTCTTTTTTGTAAAGGTGCTATATTAATAAAGTGTCATTAGTACTGCTGCTGCTGCTACTACCACTATTATTATTATTATTATTATTATTATTATTATTAATAATAATAATAATAATAATTGTAGTCTAGGAGTTCAGAATTATTTTGATATGAAAGCATAAGTGCTTGCATACTTGTCATAAAAGAATAACTGTATAACTCTCCAACGTTTCATTCCACCCAGTAAACAAACATTAAAAATCACCAAATAATGTAGTCTAAATTCTAAATTACACTAAAAACTTACTGGGAATTAATTTCCACTAATTTGTTGATATATGTAAACAGACCACGTTTCTGGAAAATCAGTTTTATACATTATCTTAATCTATTAATTCGAATACATTAAAATAATTTAAAAAAAAATCCATAAATATCTATACGTAATTAAATTAACAAAAGTCTGCTTTTGGAAAAAAAAATTCACCTTTGTGCATGGAAAAAAGTGTTCATGGAAAGTTTATCCTACACCGTTTCCCTAATGGATTTTTGAGGTTTTGCTCACAGGTGATCCACGGAGGAGCCTGATCGTCGGGCTGATGCACGCCCACTGCAAACTGTGGACATCCTGTGCATGGTCAGTACTTTGATGCATCGGCAGCTACTGAAGGAATGTGTGCTCTCTGTAAAATTATTACTGGGGCTGACAGGGGGTGGAGGTTTCCTTTGGGGTGTCGAAGCGGGTCCCATGAATTGAGGATGGCGCTGTGTACAGTGTGAGCGAGTTAGCAGCCAAAGTTACATGGCGCAGGCAGGAAAGTTTGCAGGAGAGGCGGACAGTGATTCCAAGTTGTTCTTCTGTCATACCCACGGATGCCGAGTGCAATAATGTGGACTACAGTCTTCAGATAACAAGGACTACTGGGATGTTTTATGGATGTTTTGCTTGAAAAATAACAGTTAACGGTTTTCTGCGGTTGCCGCACGCTGTCGTTTCAATGGACTATCATCTATCTTATCACTCAGTGAGTAACTTGAACAGAAATTGACTGCATGGTTTCTCTGACTTGGGCACAAGTGTGCATCACGAATATGAGTGTGTTGTTGACGTTATGCCATGTAGCTTAGCCTTACATGTTGTGAAACAATGAACTCCCCCCGTGACCAGGAATTGGCACCCTTATCTCGGAAACACCGACTCATGGCTGCAGCTATGCCCGGTGAAGACAGCACATTTCCCGGTAACATTTCCAGGACTGATCGGAATGGATTGGGGGGACTTGTTCACTGTTTTATATGTGGAAGCGGAGTTACACCGGGGAAGGAATTAAGGTTACAAGTGGCATATCAAAAAGAGAGGGTCCCCTTTTTCCCGTTTCTTCAAAATCAGGAGCCAGCCCCGGGTGCGTGTGAAGTGAGCCCAGATGGTCATGTACTGGTGTGCGCTGTATGTCACTGCTTTCTAACGGAGCAGTGGAACTCTTTCGAGCGGAGCAGGACACCAATTGAGAAGCGCATGTACTGGCTGAAACGTCCGTACCAGTGCGACTCTCGTCGGGTCCCACAGGAGTGGAACATCTCCTATGATTTGGAGAGGAGGATCAGTGTCAGTAGCCAAAACTACGACGGGGGCGCAGAGTCTGATTTCTCTTCTTTTTCGGAAAACGAGAACATTTCAGATCAGGAGATGGATTTTGCCTACAGAGTCGGTGTGGGCAAAGACAAGTTTGTGAGGGCATCTGGAAAATCGCCCAGAGACAGCAGCAGAAAGAACAATGGCATCGGTATTAAAAACAGCCCAGATACACAGCGGGCAGTGCGTTACCCGGTGGGTGTTTATAGGGCGCAGGGATCGCCAAAAGCGGAGAGTGCTCTGACGGCGAGGCACAGTGCTAAAATTATGAACAATATCTGTCAATCACCAGAATCTTTGGCAAAGTCCCAGGAGAGATTCCCCCGGCGATGCTATGACAGCTCGGTCTCTGACACACCTGTGCAAGACAACGGGGTCATTATGCGCAACAGGCGGTGGCTGGAGGAGGAGAATGTCAGACATGTGGAGTCGCATCAGATCCAGCGTGTAGCCGACAGCAGCTGTGCTCCTTCCAAGCATCCATCGCTGCTGTACCAGGGAAAAGGCGAGGAGAACTCCAGCACTTCTGCGTCTTCTGCTGTCACCGCTGCTGTCATCTCTAAATGTCACACGGCTCCTCCCAGGGAGAATAACTCTGACAACTCTGAAGATGAGATTAACATTACAAGCGATGACGACAGGGAATCGTATGACCGCAAAACAGACTGCAGAACACAACGTAGACCTGTTGCAGATCAGCCACACCACACTGCAAACTCCAGTCCAGAAGAGTGTGTGTGCTACATCTGTGGCGCTGGGCTCAGACATGATGGACGTTTTAAAGTCAGTGTTCAGAAACAAGAGAGGGCACAGGGTGAGCCCTTCTTTCCCTTCTTGTGGCTTCACTCCCCACCCCATAATGCAATACCTATTAGTCCAGCAGGTATAACCTTTGTCTGTGGCAGCTGTCACACCTCTCTCTTGCAGCAGTGGCAGAGCTTTCAGCTGGCTGATGTGCCTGTCCTTCAGCGTTTGTATGTAGTCCCCCTCAACCAGACCACAACTGGACTTCATTCTTCCCAGTTTCGTCAGCAGGAGGGAAAATCCTCAGGGCCCATGGAATGCATACCTGAACCTAAGGCTTCCCACGAGGCCTGCTTCCTTTGTGGACAGGAGTGTGGAGGAGACATGAGAGTAGCATATGCACAGGCAGGGGTTGGCAAATCCCGTGGTGTGATGTACTTTCCTTTCATTAATATGTTGCCTTGCCCCCCTAATGCACAGGGAGTGAGGGACGGCCGTGTGCACTGCTGTCCACAGTGCCATTTTATCCTGGAGGAGATCTGGAGTGCGTATCGACTTAGCCTCAGTGAAGACCTCATCACCTCTGTCAGCTCATTCCTTGTCAGGTACCATGCTGCCATGTCTATCGATGTCTCTGGATCAGCCCACCCTCAAACAGGGGTGGCTTCACATCCCAGCACCTCCATGTCAGTGTGCTACCTGTGTGGAGCTGAGCTGTGTGCAGGAGGAGAGTACCAGCTACATGTTAACCCGCCTGGTCGCTGTGGTGAGAGGGAGCCTTTCTTTCCATTTCTCACCGTCCATCCTCCTGCACCCCATGCCAAGCCAGTTGATGCCACAGGTCTGGTGTCAGCCTGTAAGCTTTGCTACCATGACCTGCATGCTCAGTGGGCCCAGCACGAGAGCAAAGGTCTAGGTCAGCCCACCCCTTCTACCTCTAGCTCATCCAGTGCCAACCCCCAACCACCCAGTTCACCCTGGGCACGCCAGTACAGCTGTGAGGTTTTTGTGTGCTTCTTCTGCAGGCAGGAGCAGCGCAGGCAAGGTAGGCTGTGCGCTGTTACTGTGGCCAGACTACCTGTGTTCTTATATGCACCTCGCAGCACACGCATGCTCCTTGTGGATGATGGCAGGAGGTTGGTGATTGGCTCATGTAAGGAATGTAAGGCAATGGTGCAGGTGGGACAGAGCATGCAGCAGGACAGGGCTAGGCTGGAGCCCGGAGCCTCAGATGGGGAGAGGAAAGAACAAGAATCAACGCCGCCACAGTCTAGACACAAGGTAAGAAGGAGAAAAAAGCTGTTTGAGAGACGGCACAGTCATATTCTTTTTTTCCTACTGTTTTAAATTCTGCTCTGTTCATTCCAAAACCCAGTATGCTGGGATTTGGATCGACTTGAGTATGCTGGGATTTGGATCAACTTGAGTATGCTGGGATTTGAGCTGTCAGTGCAAACTGTGTTTGTCCTAATGCAACCTCTGAGTCAAATTAAAAGGGGTGATAAAGAACTGCAGGGAAATAATTATGTTAAATAAATTAATATCACTGAAAGTCCTTGAAGTTTAGTGCAATAATGTACTCTGCATTGGGAACAACAGTAGTTTTGTGTGAATGTCTCAGTAAGTGGAGACTTGAAGCACTCAGATATTTTACTTCTATAAAGAACAG
This sequence comes from Neolamprologus brichardi, assembly GCF_056152115.1. Classification (NCBI taxonomy): domain Eukaryota; kingdom Metazoa; phylum Chordata; class Actinopteri; order Cichliformes; family Cichlidae; genus Neolamprologus; species Neolamprologus brichardi. The sequence continues at coordinate 17,094,329 of NC_142104.1, forward strand.
AGGAAAGCTATGGTGACAAAAGCAGTCCTGTATTTGCTTTTTCTTTCTTTTTCTTTTTTTTGTTAAAACATGACTAAGTGGGTCTCACCTGAATAGTTTATTTTGATTTGAGCTCATTCACTCAGGAGCTTTTTGAAGGAATTTAATGTAAAGATTAGGGCAATAATAGCAAAAATTCTCAAGAGATTTATGAAGAAAAAATAAGCGAGCACTTCTAATCAGGTTTGTGGTACTTTATGTATATACTTAATTTCCTTCACCAGCTTTAGAATTGGATTACCAGTCTGTCACCAACAGGAATTTGTACAATTAAAGTTCAGCTTTACTTTTATTAATCAATTTTGATACTAAAAAATAAATAAATAGAGTGAGGTAAAGAAATTGTGCATTAACATCTTTCTCTTTTTAATTTGATTTGTTTAATTGCTCTACCTATTCATATTTACAGTAAATGTATACACAGATATTGGCAATGATCTTCGCTAAAGTAGGTAGCAAAGTAAATGGTAAATGGACTGGTTCTTATATAGCGTGCGTCTATTCTACCTAAGCACTCAAAGCGCTCTGTACAAACCAAGCTGGTACTTTCCCAGACCTGCATTCATTCATGCGTTGTGACATTTTTACCCAGATTCTTCCCATATTAGGATGATCTGGCAGCGTTTTCTGTGTAAAGCTACTGTGCATTAATCTGCTGGTTTTATGACAAATAACCTTTTATCGTGAGAAGTAATTTTGATGCAATAAACTCTTTGCATAAGTGGTCCACAAAATGATAGCAAAATGTAATTTTACCAGATGATCAACAGCAAATTTTCTGACCGTGTGGTTGTATAGGGGACCAGTGTGGGTCAATCAAGGATAGTGACGTGTTAATCAAGAGCTGAGGAGACAGCCAGCTGGCTCCATGAACAGATCTGTCTTGCAAACAAGCACTGACACACTGACCACACAGGACATGTGAAGAACATCTGTGGATGCTATTCACACTCCGCAACCTCACATCAGGTTGCGGATTGGAGCTGTCTATCTAATATCTCCCTCTTCTCTGTAAAGAAGTGCTAGGTGACAGTTAGCATTGGCGTCACAAAAAAAGAAAACAATCAAACAATCTAATGCACTTCATTATCCTGAACTAACATGCAAGTGCATAATGAAATTTTGAGTCATATGCTGTAAAGAAAGATGTGTCATTAGTAACCCAGATGATGCTTGGAAAATCCCGCCATGGTTAGTTAAACATCTGGAGTTCAGACGTGTGTCTATAGAAATGTGTTATTAACAGCTTTGTTGTTTAATTAAGGGGAAAAAAGATGGACTTGGATCATATTGGTAGGCACTCGAATTGTGAGTGATAAAGTTGTGCTGCAGAGTCCATACTGCCTTTTGCTAAATCCAAAGTTAAATCTTTATTCTTTTTGTCTAAGCAGTCACATGTGAGCTAGATGAGCTCATAACAGTCACATGAGAGGGGATACTCCAGATATATATAGTGTGATATAGTGTAATTATGGGGCAGGGTTTTCTCTCCACTAAGGCTAGTGGATCATAAGGTTGGTTACATGAGAACAGTGGCAGCGTGAGCAGAGGTTTGGGTGATCATTCTGAATTGGGATGTTTGCAGGTGGCACAGCCGGTTTTGGCCTGTGTGAGGCAATGACCTCATGGCTGAGAAAGTGCCAGTGTTTCTGTGGGCAAGGGGCTGTGCAAGAGAGCCGCAGGGGGAACAGGTGCTTTGTCCTCTAGTGTCATGCTGTATGCTTGAGAGGATCTGTCATCGCAGGGATTTCGGCTGTCAGGAGGGAGTGCCCATCTGGTTCCCCTTAGTGCAGTGTTTGGTAAAAGGGGCTGTATAAATATAAACACTATTCTATTCTATTCTATTCTATTGTTATACATATACTCATACTTATAACTGCAATATGAAGTGTCAGAATGTTGAAATATATATTTGCTTGTTTTGCGAGATACAGATTAACACATGAAATAAGAGCCAGAATGTTATATGCAGATATACTGACAAACATAAGTAATGGGTCGCTATCATGCTCTGTATTGTGCTACTGTGTGTTTAATTAGTATGTTGGACACGACCTTTGACAGGTCCAACATGTTAACCTTTGACAGGTGCATAAGTATAGACTTCCAGCCTGCGACTGGGGAGGGGCAGCTGGTCAGCAGATCTTCCACTCGCACTCAGTGAGACAGATGTCCGCTGAGTTGCATTTCGCAAACGGTTTACAGTTTTATTCAGTGGTTTGGGAAATGCCTGGACAAACACTTTTTCTTTTTCGAAATATAAATCTTAAACTGATTGAAAGTATATAACCCTCTATCGCAAACAGATTTTTCAAACTGCGTTTTCCCCAGTGTTACTCCACAACTATTTTTTTTACACTGTTTATTAGGGAGAAAAGAAAAAAGGCATAATGTTTATTTTCCGATTAAACTGTTTCAGATGAGTGTTTTTTCAGCTCTGGTCAATTTTGAATGAGTTAGTTTGTAGCGCTGTTAAACTGTGCTGTGTTGCAGTGTGCTCTTATTATGTGCAGCGCATAGACTAGACTGAAAAACAGAAGCAAAACACTTTATAAGACCGCACAACAGCAAGACAGTATATTTACTAATGCATGCTAAAAATCAACAAGGTGCATTTTGTTTTTTATTAAAAATGCTGCTCTTTTTCTACATACACAAGTTTTTGTGATTGAAGCCAAACAGCACAATTTTAAATGTACCTGTAAGCTCTCTGTTTCCATAGAGAGCAGAATTTTGCACTTCAAGACACAGAAGGCAGATTAAAGGACGAGTAATCGTTTACCTGACGGTTTGTTGTGATAACTGCTGTTGTGAATCAGTGGCTATACATACAAATGTGTGTGTTTTTAAGTAGTTGCTTGATGGATCAGTTAAGTGCAGCTCTCTTCCTTATAGTCATATTGATGTCCAAATGATGCATTAAATTGCACCTTCAGTTTTCTTTACGTTTGTTTATCTTACATGTATTTAATTACTCGAATGTATAGTGTGAATCTACAAAATGAATCAAGTAGACGGTGACAGTAGTTTTCCTTTCCAAATCACACAATAACTGCACATTTGATCAGTCTGCTTGGCAACAACTGCAAACATGCAGCCATGAAGTCATAAAGTACCATCTTCATCTTCAAGAAGAAGAAGAAGAACAGGGTGTCCTCCCACAGATGGTGTAGCTCTCAAAATGTGAGGCTTTTAGCTAAACCCACTGTCTCCCTGCAACTATTGGCGTTCCTAGTATTTGTACAATGACATAAAGGATTGACACAGCAAATAAAATAATAGCTAGCTAGACACACTGATAAAATCTGCATGATCAGTCTGTTTGTCGGGGTATCTACATGATGTTTATATTTGAGTGGCGGTATGCTGGAGGCTGTTTCGGGTGGATTGTTATTGGTGATCCGCTCCGAGGGCAGAGACAGATTTCTACATCTCAAATCACTCAGTTGCTTTGTGTGTACGCAGTAGTGTGTTATTTAAGGTGCTTCTGTTGTTTACAGTGTGTTTACAGAAAGTATTGGCTTAAAAAAAAAGAAAAAAAAGAAAAAAGAAAAAAAGAATATTACATTCTCACTGTCACGGTAAAAACACATCAGCATCTCGACAGTTTCACCAGGGAAGATTTATAGCTCAATGAAAGAAGTGACTCCAACATTAAATTTAGATTTGATGTTCACTGTGGATGAATTATTGGAAGTATTTGAAAAAAGAAGAATTGGAGGCTGAGAGAAGGTGAGCGGGTTAATTGGATTTAAATTGCAGCCAGAAGAAAATCGGAAAAAAGGGATTCTTAAAATGTCTTCATGAAAGGAAATATTACAGCACGCCAACCGCAGAGTGTTTTACACAGTCCTTGCCTGTGTGGAACAAAGTGTCTTTGAGTGTGCATGTGTTTGTTTAAAACCAGTCATGTTGCGTGGATTGTGTAAAGTTTCTGCAGCTGTGTTTCTGTCCTCCGCTAGCAGTGCAGTTTGACGGACAGCCTTGCGTTTCACCTGGGATCCTCTGGGATTTGAGAGGCTTAATTTCAAAGCTGCTGGAGGTGGATTTTGATTTAGCTTTCAAAGCTTTACTCAGTCTCTTCCCGCTAGCCTTTACCCAGTGCAGCATTCTTGCCCATAACTGGACAGATCAGATCATACATGGAGTAGATGAGATTGAGGTATTCCAGTGTTTCATGTCTTACCTTTTATGTCTCATCCACGAAATCACAAACCTATACACCTCTAAGAGCAAATGTTTTTGGACCTTTTGTAATTGCAAGGATTTCTGCATGGACTACTATATATAAATGTTGTCTGAGCTTCATCCAAATCGCAGTCTAGATGAGTTGTAGACCAATTTTGTGAGCAATCCATTTCGGAAAGCCTTTCTATTTTTTATGCACCTTTAAATATATTCTGTCACTTGTTAGCCTAATGTTGTGCTTACTTTAACAAGCCCTGATTATAGTCATTTAAACTTCGATTATAGTTATTGAGAAAATTGAATGTAAATTAGTTTTTTCACTGTTTCTCAGAGAGGAAGGTTTTTCACATGAGTAAAGTTGTTTTTATGCAGTTTGAGTTGAGTTTAGGAAACGCAAAGAGATGGAAAGAAAGCAGTGCTGCTGCAGAGGCTCAAAATACTGGTAATCAGTTAAGACACTATGTGAGTTACAATGCAACTGGGAACCTTTAGCAAGATCAACAGTAAAGATTAGAGGATGTGGAGCTACTTTGTCATTCCTGTTGATCATATACATGAAAGTATAAGCTGGTAGCCCCATCTGTGTACCAAATGGGATTGGTTTAAAAATGAATTATCAGTTGTACTTATCAAAACTAATGCAGGAATAAAGTGGACTAGACAATAGGACGTTGGAAATTAAGTCACCAAAGTGGATGTACAGTGTCAACATAAGCTTGTGTGCTTTTCTCAGCTATGATCAGGTATGTGGGAATTTTGCTTCTGCTTCATTGTTGAGCGTATCTTGATCACTTTGCCATATTGAGTCTGTGGAGTGTACGACATGATCATTAAATTCCATGCACAGATGTATTTAAAGTTGTATTAGTGTTAATGATTTTCTCATTTGTTATATACAAATGTCAATCGACAAAACGTGCTCCCCTAAAGATGTCTCTGTTAAAGCCTTAAATATGTTTTAGATCAGCTTAAGGGGGAAAGCTGCTGATTTCACTCACCAGAATCTGTTTATAAATCATTGGAAGTACAAAGCGTCCCATAAATCTTTTAAAACTCCAGAGGAATAAATTGCCTCAAGTGATGCGACTGTTACTTTTGTATAAAAGTTGTGTGAGAACACGTGATTAAATAATTGGGATTGTTTCTGTTTAACCCATTTAAACCATTTTTTTTGTCGAATTTTGGCACCTGTATTTCTTTTTTGTTTTCAACCTAATAAAGCTGTTTGTTTCTTTTTTTTAATGACATTTTAAGGCTTGTTCAAATGTGTAAATACGGTAAATCTGTTTGTCATTTATTGCTCCTCCACTTCACATGGGCCTTTTTTGTAAATTCTTCTGTGTTGCTTGCATGGCGTTGCAATGTTTAAGAGTGGTTAGGCTATAAAGGTAGTCGCCCTGTGCCAGACTTAGATATGGGCACGATACAGTAGTAAACCTGGTTTGACTGTGGTAATTATAGAGGACAGTGCAATGCAACTATAGCTCAACCCTCTCTACCAGCTGCACTCTAACCATGGCATACATTCACCCACAATCACAGACTAACACTTACATATACACAAAGAGTAATGTTTCTGATCATTTACATACTGAACAGCTGCACGCATGTGTGAATGCGTGTCTTTGCGCACACGTGTGTCTACCAGGTGGTTGGGAGCAATGGCAGGTGTTCGCTCTCGTGTTGGCAAAGGCAGCTGGATTGTGCCACAGCTGTGCAAGTGTGCACTCTCTCTGTGTGTGTGTGTGTGTGTGTGTGGTTTTGCACCTGGATGCAACTGGAGTGTGTGTGCGTGTGTGTGTGTGTGTGTGTGTGTGTGTGTGTGTGTGTGTGTGTGTGTGTGACAGCACAGTAGCTAATAGCAGACCTATTTCCTTGCCAGACATTCAACATGTAACTTGCACTCTCAGTTGACTGGATATTATTCATTGCTATTAAGTGCTAGTCATTAGTCTTGGTCTTTTAGACCTCCCAAGTGTTGGTGAAGATCTGCCTAAATGTGATTTTTCATTCTTTGGCTCTTCCCCTTCATTTCCCACTTTGCTCTTGCCCTGCTGCCCTGCTGATATTTTTAATGGGGTGAAGAGAGAGAGAGAGAGAAGATTCAACCTTACCCTGCTGTCAGGACAACTGAAGATGTCAGCTGGAGACTAAAGAGTGGACTAAATATACTACACACCCTCTTCCCCTCCGCTCAGCAAGAAGGGGCTCTAACTCCCGGCTCTGACCAACCAATTGCCAGATCGCTTCACCTCTTTCTGTCAGCCGACCAATGAAGAGATAAAGATTAACATTACTGGTGATCTTCTGGGAGCGTATTTTGGCTGAGGATGACATTCCCTTCTTATATTACTCCCTCCTCCTGCAAGCATCCCCAAGTGCTGGCCGTGACCTCCTTCACCAGCACCCCCACACATGCCGCTCAGCCACCTGGTCTCACACATACTCAGTTTGTCCTGCCAGCTTCAGGACAGCTGGGAAGAAGGAGACAGAGAGGGAGCTTTGGACTGAGCCTCCCATGAAGCCAGAGACTTTTGCATGTCTGGAAGAATCCAGACTATACAGACTAGCCTTGCCACATTTAGTATTATCTGATCTCTACACTGTACATCAAAGTAGTAATGTTGAAGTGATCGCACAATTGTGGTACTGCTGCAATTTTAGGCAGCGCCTGTTTAAAAAAAACTTACTTAGGACAGTGGCTACATTTGACCTTTAGTTTGGATTGAGGTTGAGTTACCTTTAGTTATCCAGAGCATCATGCAAACAAGGAAAGGTGATATAAACTTCCACCTACCTTTACTTAACATACCGTTAAGTGGACAGTCACAGAAACACAAACACACATGCATGGACACACGCAAACACACAGGCATAGTCAGAAGACTTTGTGAATAGTTTCCATGGGTGAATTTTCCCCACACTGACGTGACCAGGCTATGAGTCAGAAATAAACTGATACAGTTTCTGCATCTGTCTGACAGATAGATACCACGGACACTTCCAGAAGGCCTGTCATTATTTATTTGTTACTTTTTGCCCGCTATCTCTTTCAAGCATGCCATTTGCACTGTTGACATGTTATTAATATAGGTTTCACGTGGCAGTTTACCACTGCTGGTCATGTCTATGACTTACTGAAAGCATATCTAACCTAATCCAAGGCTGCGAGGCTAGTATTATCCTAACATGCAACCTGCCAGCTCGGTCAGTGGCATATCCCACATGGTCAAGAGTTGTGTGCGATGTGGAGCGATGTACTAGTCATGGTTGATGTGCAGAGCTTACTTTCAAGGCCACAGCGAAGGAGCCAGAGTGGTAAGCCACCAAAGAAGATTTGAGCTGTCAAATGATCTGAAAACCTCTTCATGTGTAGCTCCATCATTACAGTCTCATGTCAGGATTTATTGACAATGCTATTGAGTCAGAATATTTCTTAAGAGGAGCCATAACACAAACTATTGGAAAAGAGGGCAAGTATAACGTTAGAGAAACCTTGACCATAAGCGTTGTGACGAGTATGATGTGGAAACCATAATCCTCAGATAGCCGCCATTATAAAAGGCTTAACTTGTTATGAAAGAGAGGTAGATGGGTACTAGATGTATTCATGTTCCCCTCTTCTACAGGGGGCTATAAAATTGCACTTGGCTTGACTTGGGTGTCAAAGGTTGTCTTTTTTCCCCTTTCTTTTTCCTTATTCTTGCTCTTCCAGCTGTGTCCTCTGTCCATCTTTCTCCTTCTCTCCCTCATCCCCTTCACCTCATTCATCTACTCCCCCCCCCCCCCCCCCCCACACACACACACACACACACACACACACACACTCTCTTTGTTTTTCTCCCCACCTCTGTCCTCCTCTTCATCTCTCCCTGTGGTATTAGCAGGGCCACATGTTGCTGGCTTCTCCTGGTGGTGTGAGCCCCATGGCAGGCCCTGGCTCCAGGCTGACGCGTTACTCAGTGTGTCTCCGTGTGTGTATGTGTGGATGAGAGGGAGAACTGTAATGTGTTCCTGCATGCCTAACAGTCAGTGAGTGTGTGCCTGTGTGTGCGCGCGTGTGTGTGTGTGTGTGTGTGTGTGTGTGTGTATGTGAGGCCGCTAACACAGTAACCTGATAGTGGTGCGGCTGAGCAGTACAGAGCGGAGCAGTGCTGTGATTTATCCCGCGGGCCCAGCAGATGGCTGCAACAGGAGTTTGTTTAAGTTTGCTTCAGAGCTGGGCAAGCAGCCAGGAGCATAGAGAAAGCTTGCCAGAAAAATGTTCACTGACTCTGGATGCCTAACCACACCACTCCCCCTCTCCCTTTTCTACCCCCCCCTCCCCCTCCCGCCGCCTCTTACCCCTCACAGCCCCCTCAGTCCAACACACACACACACAGAAACACACATGCTCTTGCAGACTTTCTGTCGCTACTCTTCTTTTACCCCTCTCTAATTTCTCTCTTTCCTCCCATCTGTTTTACACACATGCTTACATACATATGCACATTTATATACACACACGCACACGCACACACACACATACACATACACACACACAGGCTCTATGTTGTGTGTGCTTCTGTGCTCTTTTGGCAACATCCCTGGTGCAGACGTGAGCTCACACCTCAGGAGGGGGCATTCAAGACTGAAGAGGTGTCCATTCTGGTGGTGATCTTCTGAACACAACCATATGACTGAAACTGTGCATGTAGAAGAGAGATGGATCTCTGGAGCATAAACACCAACAGAGGTGCATATGCAGAGCTACACACTATACCATGTGTAGATGATTTATGAGGTCCAGTTGGATTTTTTTTTTTCATTTTAAGATTTCCACACATGGGCTTTTCTTCTGTCTCTCTCGTTCAAGCGCTTCGTGTCTGCTTGCAAAGAAGATGACAAGTTCTCTCGCATCACTTCAGGTCACCAAGGTGATAGCTGATGACCTCACTGTCCACACATCAGCATCACTTTTTCTACTTTATCTGTCTCTGGTCCTTTACTTTCCCCTGTCAATCATACTTCTCTTTTAGACACAGTTTAGTGACAAAGGTCTAAGGACATTATAGTTACATCAGGCAGCAGACATTAGTTTTCATCCAGTAAGAAATGTTGACTACATTTCTAAAAAAAAAAAAAAAAAAAGAAGTTAATTGACCTCCTACTTACCATTTTACCAAGTGACCTATTTAGTGAACTTCAGTTAGGTTGATTTGCATGTATGTTGTTTTGCTTATGTTTGTACATACTTTATGTATAGTGTCTTGGTTTTTTAGTAGGGCATAAAAATTATAATTATATAATATCTATTATATCTCTACATTTACTTATTTGTGGATCTTAAAGATTAACTCTAGACCAGCTGTCCCCAACCATTTTATGTCCGACAATATTTTCACGGACCGGCCTTTAAGATATCGTGGATAAATACAACAAAATAAAACCAGTACCAGTACCAAAATAATATGATTTATTCATAACACACTTGGAAATACCCAGGGAAACAGAGTTAACGAAAAAAACAATTAAAAATAATGATAAAAACCCTGAAAACTATAAATTTCACACCTGAGCCTCAACTCTCGTGCCCGGTACCCCAACCCCCGGTCCATGGCCCGGGGGTTGGGGACCGCTGCTCTATACCATTACGAAGTTTGTCACACTGTCAGGATTTCTGTAGATTTGTGACATCTGCTAAGTGCTTATTTGTTTCATCAGCATTATTCTGTAACTTTTTCTGTCTTAAAAATAATTTTTTTTTTTTACATTTTCACAGAAAAATACATATTTTTATTCTATCCATTTATTTTCCTTTTTAGGATGATAATATCTTTTTACTTTGCTTTTGTGGACCATATAATTATTTGGTTTCTTTGATTATATATACACATCTGTTGAACTGAAGTGTTTCTGTTCTCTTTGTTGCATTCTCATATGGTCTGTAACCTGTAACCTTCTCCAGTTCAGCGAGAGTATGAAGAAGGTGGCTATTGAAGTCATGCATACACACAAACTGTGGAGGGAGGGTGAGCCTTGTGAGTGCATAAGTATGAGTAATGTGTATATGTATGTATGACTAATTGTGTGAAGCTGTCGGGGTCGTTGAGATTTGGCTCAGAGCTTTATTTCCTCTAAACATAAGTCATTCTCGCTGCCTGTTGTGCCTTCAGGTCAGAGACACAGCTGAATGCTATCTGTGCCGTGTAAGCCTGCAGAGTTTGTTAAGGATAACAATCATATGTTTGCATTCCTGGTGGTGTTATTCTACATGCAGAACAGTTGTGTGTTGTCTTGTATTATGGGTTTCATAATTGGTACAAATTATAGAGAAGTACAAAGTCCTCTGCTAAGAAAAGGCGATAATTAATATGTCCAAATGCCAGGAGAGCTGTTAGTCTTACTCTGTAAAAGAGCAGAGAAATATTTGCAACTGTTTTATTTTATCTGAACAATATGTAAAATAATAATAATAATAATCATAATAATGATAACACCACCCAGCTATTAAACCCTTAATATCTAATGTGTCCTATTTGAGTTTTTGAGATTTCTACATCATCAGTGTGATCCCCCCCTCCCCCCCTAGATAATCTGCACAATACACTTTAAGCAAATATATTGAATATATTTAATTCATTATTTATAAAAAATTGTCAGTGTGATCAACAAACACACTTAGAATTTTCTGGCACTTATTTGATGTTTCTGGCTTTAATGGTTATAAAACATGTCTTTCAGCTCATTTGTGACTCTTTAATCTATGTCTCTTCAGATTACAACAAATAAACATGCAGCTGTGAACAGGGGAATAAATTTAATATTCTTTTAGATCATTACTTTAAAATGAAATGATGCTTAAAATACAGACTTGCAAGGGGACGCCAGCTGTACCAGCAATGAGTTCTCAGAGCACATGCATCTTTGGTAAAACTTTGCAACTGTATCCTGCATGTTGACAATATCCCTCCACAGAGAGACCCATATAAACACCTTCCAAAGGAATTAAAACCACTTGTGTGGTAGTTCTCGCTACAGTGGGGGCTCGTTTTCAAGTCATTTTTCACCAAAGTGCTTTCCAGTTGATTAGCATACCAAATTGTTATAACACACAAACTGACTCACTGATGTTATCTATAACTTAAAATGACATACTGGTGCCCTCAAGTGCTACTACAGCCAACACATAACATTTTTGTGTGCTACTGCAGGCATTTGATTTTAAAACCCACTCAAATATGAACAGGTCATATCGAGCAGGAAGGACAAAAGGAGGAGACGAGTAATAAAGATCAAAGGCTCTGTATGCACCGTATCTTCCCACAGCTGTGCTCCTTGATGCCCTCAGAGGAGAGTGAGGTCACAGCAGGTCACAGGTCAGGTAGATTAGCAACCTGCTAATGAATATTTATCTGTCAAGATTATACTCACTTGACACAGAGGTGCCTCTTATCAGACTCATTGCCTTCGTGTGGCATATATTTTTTTTAAATCAGCATTGTAACTTGGATATATACTGAAGGAGAGTTAATTTATTATGTCTTTATTCTAAAATTTCATTAGGCCAGTTTGATGTGGGCCAGCATTTAACAACTTGGCACATGCTGACACTAAATCCTTTTTGCATTTCTTTCTTTTTAATTGATTTATTATTGTAGGATCTTTACCTTACAGTATAAAGCACCTTGAATGAATTGCTTTTATCCAATGCACTATAGGAGGCAGGCATTGGGGGTTTGGTGCACAAACAGGAACAGTGAATTGCTCATAGATCCCCTCCAGACACGTAAATGAAATATATGAATGTGGTGTGATGTAAGCAAAACTCTAGTGTTTTTCAAGTGGATTTTGCATCTTTTAAAGATAGTTTATTTTATTATTTATGTCCTCGCTATTTTGTGTATATAACATACTCTGTTGGATCCAGACCAGGTGGGCTTCTCTGTGAGCCAGTTGTTGTCCACCTGTTGGTCTGCCTGATGAGAGCAATAAGCACAGCAATTTCTGCAGACCAGAGCCTCAGACAGACTGACGCTGGCTGAACAGTGATCAGATGCTGTTTGACTTTAGCTCAATGTGAAACATGTGTCCTCAGTGTTGGACTCAGTGCAGGCCTTGAATGAGCTCCCACGATGCACGGCTCCACAGGTGTCAGAGTATCCAGAGTTGTGTATGAGGTCTAGTTCAAACGTGCACAAGCATATTTTTTTTTTTCCTTTGTCCCTTCTTTGTTCTCCAAAATTTGTTTCCTCCACACAAGCACAAAACAAAATTGAAGCATGCTGTTAAGAGCAAGAATCAAACAAACAGGCAGAGATGTAACTTTAATCCAAAGTCAAGTTGGCCAATGAGAAGCAGTAAATAACAGATAAAACCTTCCCCTGTCTATATGTTTACACTGCAAACATTTGTAGTTGGAAAGCTTTTCCCAAAGCTACGTTTTCAATGACCTTTAACTGTTTGTGGAAAAAAAATGAAAACGCAGCGATAAAGGTACAGTTTTAAAAATACTATCATAGGTGTGGGTAGGGCTGGATAAGGTTGCAATTGTATATGAAAAAAAGTATGAGCTTTCCAGTTTATGTTCACGACCATGGGAGCATTTTGAATGAACATCTTGAGTATCTGTCAGTACAGATCAAAGCTATTTTTTTTCTCTCTGTTGTTTTCCTGTACTTGGCTGAGTAAGTGTGCCTGGACTCAGAGCTGCTTTTATGGAGTGTTGCTGAGCCGGTCAGTGGTCTGGGCCTACATGCATGGCTGTGGTCCTGTTGGATCTCTGTGATAGGCTGTTAAAGCCCACTGACAATCCCGCTTTACAAGCTGCTATACATCAACCATTAGACCTGCTACAACCGTGGGAACACAGACATATGTGTTTGTACATGTGTGTGGGTCTGAGTCAGTGACTTGCGGGGATCTGTGTGTAGCAGAAACAGGGCCTGCTGCTGAATGATAAGGCCTGCTGACCTTGTAACCTCAAACTCACTGTGACGAGGTCATATCGAATTACACCTAGCCAAATGTTCCCTGTCTGCAGGCTTTAACACAGGAAGGTCTAACCCCTGGAACAGAAACCTTTTCTAACCCAGTGATGGATGGTCGTCTTCTCCTCAACCTCATGTCCAATAAACACAGACAAATGGACAAACAGGACACATGACCACAGCGGAGGACTCGTGATATGAAGCTAATCTTTTCCTTGTGAAAACAATACAGGTTCTGTTTAACTGCAGAAGATTGCAAATTGGCATATGCTGCATATTTATTCACTACATTATGAGGTGCTTCCTGTTTTGTGAAGGTACACCAGCCTCACTTATTGGTAATAGAATAGACGAGCCATAAAATGTGGATTCACATGTTTCGCTTAATTTGTTACAGCGCCGTTTGACACAACCAAATTATAATTACAATAATTTCTTTGTGAAGATTACCAAGTGTATCTTTGTCGTTGCTCATGTCGAGAAATAGGTTAAATGTGAAACTCCTCGTATCAAAGTCTTATCCTGTCTTCCTTCTCTTACCCCAAGCAGTCATGGCAGATGGCCACCCCTCCATGCGCTGGTTCTGACAGAGGTTTCTTCCTGTTAAAAGGGAGTTTTTTTTCCTTCCCACTGTCGCCAAAGTGCTTGCTCATAGGGGACATATGATTGTTGGGCTTTTCTCTGTATGTATTATTGTAGAGTCTGTCTTGAATTAAAAGTGTCCCTCAGCATGACAAGACACTGAAACGATCAGCTTTTTTAGAGTCAATCACTCTGTCAGTAAAAAAATGTGTTAACGTTTTTTGCACGATTTCCATTAATCTGCTAGCTTATCGTGTGTCCACCTGGTGTGTGTCACTAGGACATATAGGTGAGAGTGGGGGTACGATGTGTATGCAGGAGCAGATTTTCCCCTGTGTGTGGCATTGTGTGGCTCAGCCTTGAGGTAAATATTTGAAAACTGCAGGCACCATTACGAGAGGGTCTGCCTTTGATGGGGTGATTTTTGTGTGAGGCCAAGATGATGTCAACTTGACCTTAGTGCATAATAGAGAGCTAGGAGGCTGTCGTATAGAGCAGTGAATGTGCAATCTTTTCTTACATTCAGATTTCTCAGTTTGTGTTTAATCAAAGTTAAATTACTCAACACTTTGTTTGTTTTGTTACTTTTGAAAGTTTCCACTTTGTTCCCTCCGTTGCTTTTTCTCCTACTGCTTTACTTGTTGAATATTTTGCCCTTCACTTTGAGAATGAGCTTCTTTTTGCGCTCCATGAAGTGGCAGCAGCTTGCTTACACCTCCACCCAAGCTGCCAGGACTCCTCATTCTGGCTCTGGATCTTTATATCTTCGTTTTTTTTTCCCTCCTTCATTTTCATTCTAAACTCTAAATCTTCCTCCTCCACCTCCCCATTCTTCACCTCCTCTGTCTCCCTTTCAGTGCAGAGCAAGCCAATCTTTTCTGGCGCCGGTGCCGCGTCTTTATTTTCCCCTCTGGAGGAGTCAGATTTATTGGTCCGCTGTTTATTTTTATAACTAATTTTAGCTTCTCATTACTTATGTATCAGAATTAGGCGAATTGCTTCTTTTTTTTTTTCATTTTTGGTTGTAAAAGGTAGTCAGTGTGAACCACTCAGTAGGTGAGCTGGTATAAATCGTGTGTTTATACTTGTTTGAGTGTGTGTGTTTATGCGGCCCTATGTGTGTGGGTGTGCGTGTGTTCAGTGCATGATTCAAGCACAGATGTTCTCAAAGGCTCCAGTTTTTAGGCAGTAGTTCTCCCTCTTCCCTCAGAGAAAAAAAGGAAGTATCTAATAAAAGGCGGGTGTATGAAACGGAATGAGTCATGCAGACCCGCACAGAAGGAGAGAAAGAGAGCGAGAGAGAGAGAGAGAGAGAGTCGGCTTCCATCCATCTCTCAGAGCTTGTGAGAGAGAGTGAGTGAATGAGTGAGAGAGCGAGGCAGGAAGCAGGGAGGGAGGCTGTGCCAAGCTGGAGCTGAATTCCTGCCAAGAGTCTACTTGTTTGCTCGTCTGGCTGGAGCCAGAGGCTGACCTTATTAGCTAGGAGGGCAGCCGTCTTATTAAAACACATCTGGCGCTCAGGGAGCCCAAATAGTCCTCATATTGTCTTCCTGCTTGCTCCTGACCTTGCGTTACCTAGCAGGAATGCTGACAAGGGCTTCACGCATCTGTTGAGAGTTTCACCAGGGTCTTTCTCCCCCTCCTTTCCTCTCTCCACCCCTCCTTTCCACCCTCGCTGTCTTTGCTGGCGCCTGCACGGTAGCTCTGTGGGACCTGTTTTTTTTCCTCCCCCCCCTTTTTTCCTCTTCCATCCCACCCGTTTCCACACACCACCCCTCAACACCACCTAACTACTCTTCAGAATAGCGTCCTAGTACCCCCCACAGAGAAACTTTTTTTTCTTACCCTGCCGGGTTGCTGTGTTGATACAATTATTCCTGTGTGTATTTGTTTTATGAGGGGCTGTAACCTGGCCCTGTTTAAATAGCTCTTTGCTGCTTATTTTAAAGCGGGGATGGTGCCGGGTCCAGGTGCTGCGGGCTGTTTTGAGTGAGGGTTTTTTTTATTGTATCCATCGTTCCTTACAGGACAGAAGGTGTCGGGAGCTACAAAGACACTGAAACTTTTACTGTACAGGAACCGGATCCCAGCTGGCCGGTCACTTGACGTTTCAACACTGTGCAAAACGATTTATTTTTCACTGTCCCCCACCTGTGTAGAAAATTTGAAGTCTTTTTGGGGGGATGGGGGGCGTGTTCATTGTGAGGACTGAGTTGCTGATTGTTACAGTAAAGGTGTGTGTGGAGTGTTACTCACTGCCCTGTAAATGAAACCAGCAATGTATCATTACTGCACCTGTAAGTAACTCTAAGCTGCTGCAGATGGAAGTGAAGAGGTGCACTTGACACATCAGTGTCACAGTCAGTGATTTTTCCCCTCACACTCCTGTTAGTTCACTCTACACTCACTCTAATATAAATTCACTTTCACTTATTTAACTCTGTCAAACGTGTCTCTTGGTTGGTATAGTGTCTGTACTTTTCATCTTGTGTGTCTTTACGACAGCATCAACCCTTACCCTTTAAACACAGGACCCCGACCACCACCACCACCACCACCACTTATTTCTCCTCTTTCCTCCGAGGTGAATCTCAGCCTGTTGAATTTTCTTTTGTGGGGAGCACCAGCTGAGGAACTGTATAAGATTGCAGAGCATTTAAACAGATGAACATGAGCGATATCAGTTTTCTTGAGCAAAAAATGTGTGTTTACAGTGACAGAATCACATCTGTGATTTAACATCTGTTTGATGATGGAGTCTGGATTTACTCATCTCACTCATAACACCACTCGCGCTCTCTCTCTCCCTCTCTCTCTCCATCATCTGGCTACACTGGACATCTTGCTCCCTTTTTCATCTGTCTGGCATTTGTGTGCGAAAGCTTTGCTTTTGTGCATAATACAGCATATTTGTGTGGTTTTGCTCAGGCTCCACAACAATTACGTCCCTGTCTCCAATTTTACACTGACTCTCTGTCTTTCAAAGTAACACCAAAGCTATCGATGAGTCATTTGCAAACTTATACACGCTCCGTCTGCTGATTCACATCTTATTGTCTTTATTGGTGCCACTGTAACTCACTTTTTATGTATCTATGTGTGTGTGTGCTGTTTTTTAATGCAGAGCAGAATTGTCACCGCTGGGAATCTGCACTTAGTTCACACACCTGCATTCTAGCACGCACACAAATACTTAGCTGGTCTAAATACTCAGATTACTCATGTCCTGTGAAATCTCTGTCATCAGCTGAGTGCTGTTCCCTGATTGGCTACCATTGTGTTTTGTGTTACAAACATAGTTTCTAGAGACTGTTGTGAAATGAGGAGTTCTGTCTTGCTTGGGATTGGCAGACAGAAACACACAGATGTGAGCCCGACTTCTAAAAACTACAAGGTAAGAAAGTGGCACATATTGACCACTAACTCTTTCACCTCTCTCACACACAGACAGCCTGTGACTTTGGGTAAAGGCTTTATTTTTCTTCCTTTGGATGTTAATGAACTTCACCGGCTCTGGATTCTTTTATCATTATCTCAGCTGCATCTTTTGCTCTGTGCACACACCACAAATACACATGCCATCTATAGCTATAGCCCTGAGTACTTATAAGAGTGAGAGAAAAGGAGAAAGCCAAATGTATGCAGTGAGAGTTGACCGTATGGACCCTGCATCCTTCTTGGGTGATTCCTGACATTCCCTGCCCACCACAAACACACTAATTTTGCAGGGCACGTGATAGCTCTGCCTCATTACACTCACAAAGATATCCTCTTTCTGCAGCATGCTTATCTGCTTCACAGAGCTCTGTTGCGGACTAAAGAGCCAATTATTAAAGCTGCAAGGGCTAATCTAAACACGCAAAGTAAGATGGATCACGGTCCTCTTTATTGTAGATTGTGTGTGAGAGTGTGTGTTTTGCGTTGGTGTCTGCCAGCTGTAGGGTTGTTAAGTGGGGGTCTCTTCCTCTCTCCATTGATAGAATAAATAACAGCACTTCCTCTCTCTACTCTTTGACTCTTCCTGTTGTCCCCCAGGTGGAGGAGGGGAGGGGGGACATGCCACTTCCATAGCCCTTTCACTGTCTTTTCATATTCTATTTTGCTTCCCCCCCTGACACGTAGTATCTGTATTCTCTCAGAAAATCCAAAACTTTGTAAAAAGCAGACAAAAAAGGGATGTGGTTAGGTTAAAAGTTCAGTTTATAACAAGAGTAATTTGAATAAAAGACACAAGTGCATTATGCCTCGGTCCCTCCTCACTATTCTTTAACCATCATTATTTTCAAAAATCTGTTATATATTTGATATAAACATTCACACTTGCCTTGGTGGTATATGTACTAACTATAAATGAATTATACCTGTATGGCTTTATAGGAAATGTGCGCGTGTGTGTTTGTGTGCGTGGTGGCCAGGTCCTCAGCATGGGAACAGCTGTTCAGAGCAGCACTGGCCACACACACATGGGTCTGATTAGCACTTGGTGACTCCATCCCTCCCTCCCTCCTGCCCTCCCTGCTCACCTCCCTCCTTTTCAGCGGGGGCCGCAGCACGCTGGCGGCACCAATAATTTTAATGCCTAGTCTGAGTCTGCCAGGAGCAGAGGCATGTGTGTGTATGCGCCCGCACACTCGCTGTACACAGACAACGCTTACACACAGAGCAACACAACCACCGAGTCTTGCCAAGAGAGGGAGCACAAAGCTCTCATGCCTTGATCTGCTCTTTTCCTTTATCCTCCCCCTCCCCTCGCTCTTTCTCTGTCTCTCTGTTTAACCCTGACCTTCTCCTTTCCCTCCTCATTCACTCCCTCTCTGCCACAAATCTTTTACCTTAACAAGTTCAGAGGTGACTTTTGAGGGTCTTCACATCATGTACTGCTCTACACTAATCCCCTTGTATGTTGTATATCGGTTCTGTTTGTCATCCAGGAGGAAATGTCTTTCTATAGCAAATGGTAGATGGGGCAGATAAGAGGAAAAGAAGTGTAATAACTCACACAGGGAGATAAGTGTGTGAGAATGAGAGAAGGGAGATGATTAGGGGTGAGACTGGGGGGATTTGGGTAGAGGTAAAGGTTATAAAAAGGTTAAGAACACAAAAAGGAGAAAAATGGCAAAAAAAATAAGGTTTGGAGTTAGGAGAGAAGGAGAAAGGAGTGAAGAAACATAGCGTGAGAGACAGAGAAGGTCACATGCAAGGGAGTACAAGTAAGAAAAGAGGAGGAAGAGCCCGACATGACTTGTCAGTCTGTCTCCACTTAACACAGTGTCCCTGTTTCTGTGCATGGCTATTGTACTAATAAAAGCAAGACCATGACACCAAATTTAATGTAAACACATATTGTATGTGTCTATAAGAGAAGCAAACACTCTGCAAGAAATAGAGGGTTTTATTTGTACAGTAAAAGCTATATTATGGAATAAAAATAGAATAAATGTAAGATTAAGAACCCTACATTGTAAAAGGTGTACATTTAAATACAGCCTTTTCAATGGAGGTTCTTTTGAACTCACTAATGATGGCAGAGCTGCTGTCCAAGGTCCTCGCCTCCCAATTCAGGTTCAGTGTCTTATCAAGGATGCTTTGACATCTGAAGGAGCCAGAGATCAAAATGCTATTTTAATGATGCTATTTTATCCTGTATTGGACTGTACAGGATCCCTCCCCCTGTCTCTCCATCTGTGTCTCTTTCCCTACCTCTGTACTGTATGTACTTCCTGTCAGGAAGTGCCACACAGCAGACAGACATTCCAGTTAAAGAGTAAATCGGGACATTGTTGCCAATTCCAGAAATCAAGACCAACGGCGTCTGCTATTGTTGCTTGATCTGTTCAAAGAGACCGAGGTCAGGCCAGATAACCTGTTTTGGCTTCCTGCTTCTGGAGACATCTTGTCTTAAGGACAAGGTGTGCATTTCATGAGTCATTTTTAGTTTGTCCTCAGTGGAATTCTCCTATCTTTAGCTACAGCTCCATATCATTAATGTTTGTCTTTCAAGAAAGTAGTTTTTGACAGCTTTTTTGTGGATGTGTAATAATGTTGAAAGCCACCAGATGGTGTGATTGCTCCATTCAGGAGCGTTTTATTGCTAGGCAAATGCAGAGATGGAGATCTCCAATTAATGAAAATATGGAGACACCAGTAGGTATGCAGCCAGGGTGTAGACCTAAGCATTTGTTCTCTAGTCAAAGCAGGCTAAAAGTAATTGCCCGGGCTTGTGTGTGTGTTTGTCTGTTTACATTTGCATATCCATTTGTGTACGTGTGTGTGTGCATGTGTGTGTGTGTAAATAAGCTTCCTTGTGCAACAGTGCAATAGTTCTAGGGTGGCTAGGAAACTGTGCATGAATGTATGTGTGGTTTCTGAAGAGTGGGGATATGGAGCAGCTGTTTAAATGCTTTGTATGGTAATTACTGTGTATGTGTGTGTGTGCGTGTGCATGTGTGTGTGCGTGTGCGTGTATGTGCGTGCGCTTGCATATGTGTTTGCATATGTGTGTGTGGTGTATGGTGTCATCACTCGGGCTGTGTTGTGGTAGACTCTCGGCTCCACACACCAGGCAAGTCTGTAATTACTCAAACCAGCGCTCATACACACTGTAAGCTTGTACAGTCTGTGGTCCTAACTCTCTTTTCTCTCTCTCCTAATCCTCTATCACTCTAGCCTAACTCTTTGGTTTCCTTCCTCTCTCTCTCTCTCTTTCTCTCCCTTAAAGTCTTCCTCTGTGATTCCCAGTGTGGCCTGAGCTCTGGTTTGGCCGTGAGATCTGTCTCCCGTGTTTTGCAATTTGGACTGCATCGGTGCTTCAAACCAATTCGCTTTCATGCCCATGTTTCATTGACAACACACAGAGGCAACATAATGTACTGGCCTCTCTGACCAACTCGACTCAGCCAGGAAGCCAACAACACATGACTCTGTTAAGATGCACACATTTTAAACAGTGAGCTAACACATGCCAGGCAGGTTTTGAAATTGTCCTGTCAGCATTGTGCTCCACTTGAGTGTGTGAGTGTGTATGTGTGTTTAAGCCAGCTGTCTGTCCAGTTCAGCCACACCTGGGTTTGCAGATGGTTTCCTTCAGCCTGTTTAACCTCCAACCTCCCGGTCTTGATTTTAACAGAGACAGGACGCTTTTGTCCCGAATCTCTTGCTATTGCACACACTAACATCGAGCCTGGCATATAACAGGCCTGTAGCTTTGATTATGCCAAGATGTGTGTTCTTGCTTGCGCATCACTCTTAGCTCTGTTTGTATGTGTGCGCGTTTGTTCCTATGTAGTTTCTGCCAGCACCTGTCAAAGGACAAAAGGCTAAGCCACATCTCTAACCAGTTTGAGAGCTTCCCTATCTCTGCTCACACAGACAAGGTTGCCACACACACACACATACACGCACTAATATCGAAGAATTCACATACTGCACATACATACGTGCTTCTGCACTCCAGTGATGCATATTCCTGCTTTACTGTCTCTATTGCACCCCTCCCACCCCCAAACGCGTGCACACACACACACACACACACACACACACACACACACACACACACACACACACACACACACACACACACACACACACACAAAGACACACAGAGAGAGATACACAGATTCCCTCTCCCAGCGTGGCTAAACTAGATTAGTGTGTATAAAGGCTCATAATCCCTGCTGCCTCCCCAGCAGGCAAAGAGGAGCCTGTCCTCCAAATTAGGTTGGCCTCTCCGGGTGATGAGTGGCTGCCAGCAAGGGTCCACTATATTTGTGTGTGTATTTTTGCATTTGTGCACGTGCTGTGGATCACATGTCTCTGTGGCTGCTGTTTCACTTGTCCACATGTATACATTAAGTCAAAGGAAAGATAAATTCACAGTGGCACTCTGGACCCAGTGGTTTAGTTCATCTTTTTATTTTTTTTTAAATCTTGCTAAAGACCACAGTACAAAATTTGACCGAATGGGCAAAAGGGTGAAGTTTCCACTTAACAGCAGATTTTGATGTTACAGGGTGTGCCATATGCAATGCCTTCCAGCTTAGTCCATTACTTTGGACAGATGTGTTTTAAATATTTCTGTCGTGCCATTGCAGAGAAAATAAAACTACTTAATTATTATAACAAAAATTTAACTGCAAGTTTGCAGTTCTATGCACTTTGATCTTTTGGACTCTGGCTTGTGGCATCTCACATAATTTAGTTTTTATTTTCTTGAAATAAAACAACCTCAGTTTAATTATTTGGCAGAACTGCAGCAATCCCTGTTCATGCATGGCAGTATTTTCTGTGTCTAAGATAAGACGGTTTAACACCGTTTAAGGTCTTATACCCTTTTGAACTAAGGATTGATATGAAGCCCATTTCATTATGTAACAGTATGATACATGCAGTGACACATAAATGAATGGACAACTCAATATGTAGAAGTAGCCCTCTTTTACTATCAACCAGAATCCCATCTCATTTTTTTTTATCACTGGCAGAAACCCAATTTCTTCTTCTTTTGGTTATTAATGTAAAGTCAGTTATAAATAAAGCTTAGCACTTACCAAAAAGGTATACTTTTCATGATGTTTATCATTATTCTTTTGAGTACTTACTGATCTTCCCTGCTGCATGCATGTCTAATCCAGCCCCAGTAGTTGTGATCCTGTAATTATTGTCCTTCTGTTACCCTCTGCTTATCATCATGATTCAGAAGGCTGACTGCTACACCAAGGCTGTATTAGCTATGGGGCAACACTCTTTAGGGTTTTTAGTGTGCTAATAGCGAAGGGCCCATAGGGATCCACAGTAATTGGTCTTTATTTATGCTGAGTGAAGGCTATGATTAACTAATATCACCCTTGAGTGTATACACAAACACACACATTAATACAAACAAATGCACATCCAGTCACACACATAAGTAGATCCCCTCATATAGTGTGTGCACTTGTGAGATTGAGTGGAGAATTGAGCTAATCCCTGGTGGCAGTCTGAATGCTCTGCAAATCTACCAACAGGCAGTAAAAAAGGCATACTTTAGTTCACTTACAGTACCACAGTGGATTCTGCTACAAGAGGGGAAATGTTAGCAATATAGTTTTTTAATAGTTTTGCAACGAATCATAGGTTATAGAGAAATAAGTTCCTTGCTATGTGTGTGTATATATCAGCAAGAAGACGATCCTTTTCTGACCACTGCCAAATGCCACTAAACTGCTAAGGTGTCCGTAGCATCAGTGAAAAAACACAACCTATCAATGTCTTTGCATGTGCTGTTTATCTCTATCTCTGGTGCAGCTAATGAGCTGGGGGCAGTAAAGGCCATGCTTTGTCTTTTGAAGAGACAGACGGTAAGCAGGGAAAGTGGTGTGTGTTGGGCTTCAGCCTACTAAACCTTCACACATGAAGGCACTCGCATTCTGGCTGTGTTTTCATCTACACTATACCAACCTGTGTGTGTGCGTGTGTGTGTGTGCTTACTGTCAAATCCCCACAGTGGCAGTATTCTCATGTGTTTACTCCTAGTATAGAAACTGAACACCGGCCTGTAATCAGAGCTGCAGTGACTGGCTCACAACAACAGTGTTCCCTCATTATGGCTCCAACAGATCACCTTTATCTCCTGTGTGTGTGATTATGATTCCCCCCTGTTAGCCTTCCAGGCAGCGGTGGTACATGTGGGTGTAGTCAAAGCAATCTGTGTGTGTGTGCGCACACACACACAGTGTAAAGATTTTCATTTATACATTTATTTATTATTAAAATATGACTCTTGATATTAAAAAATCTCTTTTTACAAGATCCTGGCCTGGCACTTACATTTGTGCAGATTCTCAGTCATTCATGTCATGGTAGACAATAGTGCT
The DNA here is from genome assembly GCF_056152115.1 of Neolamprologus brichardi. Taxonomy (NCBI): domain Eukaryota; kingdom Metazoa; phylum Chordata; class Actinopteri; order Cichliformes; family Cichlidae; genus Neolamprologus; species Neolamprologus brichardi. The sequence goes on from NC_142104.1 coordinate 17,117,958, forward strand.
TGAAAAGACAGCAACTGGACTTTAGGATCGTTTTGCCTCTCATCCAGGCTTCTTCAATTCTAAAACAACTGATGGAAAATCCCAGGTATTTAACCTCTAGTGGGGGACGGTTTTGGGGTTCGTGACCTACTATTAATCATTTGAGTCATCAGATGAGCCATGAGTTGAAAAACAGCATGGGTCATTGCTGTCACCAGGGCCAAGATTTGAAACCTCTGTAAAGCACTGCCCCACCCCACCATTATATGAGCTGTTGAGGTCACCTGAGGCAAGTTGTGAGAGGGGGTTAAAATGCTTGAGAAGGGATCTCCTTAGAGGGCATGTTTTTAAATTTCCTCACCAGCTACTGAACGTGAGTTATAAAAGAGGGAGAGTCATCAACTATAATTTCCAAGTGCTTACAAATAGATATTAACTCGATCGCAGAGTCCTGAACTGTATTGATATGTGAGAGGTTCAGTGGTTTTTATTTTGTTTGGGAACATTTTCAGTTTAATTTATGCGCATTTAAAACAAATTTTAAATCACACACTAGGTGCACTGTATTAAACATTGATCGTAGCTAACGGAGTGCCTGGTTAGGAGTAGGAGAACATGATCAAATCCTCACCATACTGTTTGCTTGAAAATGAAAGCTTGCTGTGGTCATATTATGACCAAGATAAATGCAACAAATAGCAGTGGTCCTAGAATGCAACCCTGGGGCACTCCTTTAGTTACTCTGGGAAAGCTATATGCGACTCCTTCTACCTGCACCTGAATAATTTTGAAACCTTTCAACAATGTTCTTCCTGCGAAGCCTGTGTCAAAGCATTTGACTAAATCAGTAAAAAGGATTGCACAGTGTTGCATGTTACATAATGAAAACAAGCAAAGACATTATATTTTTAAGGCTGCTAAAGATATTTTGTAGTTTTCCCTGAAACCTGATGATTTATAAAAAGGAAGTCTTTTAGTTGTTCACTAAGATGAATTTCCAGCTCCCTAACAAAGTGTAGAAAGATTAAAAAGATATGTAACTAGCGGAGAAATAGTATCATCTACTAGCTGTACGAAGAAATATAAGGGCCTGCTAATGTTCTAGTAACTATAAGTCTGAGGGATATTAATATCAAGGGCTTACTATTGACGCACTCTTTCCAGAGGACAACACACAGAAACGTTATCACTATTCACGCTTGTGCTCACAACTCAGGAATGTATGTATTACATATTTATACAAATACAAGTTTGTAGTTTCACCATGTTGCAAGGCCTCTTCATTGTGGGTATGCATTTCCTGCATGCCAGATATGTAAAAGAAAATAGTAAGTTTTGATCCCCAAGGCAGCTGCTAGCATTTCTGAAAGCTCTAAAGCAGCGGCCCCCAACCCCCGGGCCTCGGACCGGTACCGGTCCGTGAGTCGTTTGGTACCGGGCCGCGAGAGTTGAGGCTCAGGTGTGAAATGTATAGTTTTCAGGGTTTTTATCGGTTTTGAGCGTTATTTTGTTATCATTTTTATCGTTTACTCGGTTTTCCTTGGTCTTTTCACGTGTGTTATGAATAAATTTTCTTTTTTTCGGTACCGGTACTAGTTTTATTTTGTTGTATTTATCCGCGACACCTTAAAGGCCGGTCCATGAAAATATTGTCAGGCATAAACCGGTCCGTGGCGCAAAAAAGGTTGGGGACCGCTGTTCTAAAGAATTTAAAGGCTGAGAAGTATTTCACATTTTAAATCAGTTTAAGGTGATGTACATTTGTTTCCTAGTTGCTGCTTCTGGTCTGAGATACAACTAATTACTAAAGTTACTCAACTGAGGTGCACATCAGTTTCATCTGCATCCAGCCGATATCCATTATTGAATTAGGGTAACCTGGTCCCCTCCTCGTCTTCCCTCCCTCTCTTCTGATTCTCTTTTCCTTTTTTTTTTGTTTTTTGTTATTGCATTACACCCCACACCCCACCTCCCTGCTTTATGTGGCCCAGTAATGAGACAGTGACAGATTACCCTAAACCATATTCCCTCTCTATCCCTCCACCCCCCCCACATACACACACACAGAGCAAGATAGAGGCTTGCAGAAGTTTAGTCTGTGTATGTGTGTGGGCGTTCAAGCTGTGTTTGAAGTGTGTAAACGTGCATGCCTAGGTGATAAGAATATGGACACAGTTAATATGGTACAGATTCAGTTTCTAATCCCATGTCAGACATTTAATAATAGGAATCACAGGGTACTACCACAGAGTTGAACCACAGAGTTGTGATCATCCAGCATTTTAGTTATGTGGTTAAGATAAGATAAGATAACCTTTATTAGTCCCACGCGTGGGAAATTTGTTTTGTTACAGCAGTGGACAGTGCAAAGTTGCATAGAAAAATTGGAGAAAAACCACTAGAATAAGATATCAATAAGATACTGTACACAATAGAATAGAATAAAATAAAAATTATAAATTAAATAAAAATAGATTCTTAAAAATCTCAACAAATACTATCCTATAACATAAATATTATAGTAATTAGCAAAAACCTATCCTATGGGATTTTTTTCCAGGACTGTAGTGCTTTCTCAAATCTTTCATTCCAAATTTAGTGGGACACAAAGGACACAAATTTTTGTAACTGTTGAGTTATGTACAGACAGCATACATTGAACATGACACATGAACGAAATGCAGAGAATGTAACACTGCATTTGCAAAGGGACAAAGAATATGAGAATCAGAAGAATTGGAGATTTATAATAAATGTTTTTGAAAAGCACATAGATGTTAATAATTGTGCTGATGTTTGTGCAAAGTGTTGCTCAGATTAGCCCACGCGTTAAGGCCGAGTCATGGTACAGACATATATTCTGTACTTACATACTCTGTGATGATTGTGTATAGATATATACATGTTAGACTGACAAAAATACTGAATTGAATTATTAAAACTTTAAATATTTTAATTTTAGATTAAAGTCTTGCGTTGAAAATATGATTGAAGTAAATATAAGATAACTCTAAAATGTACAGTAAACTTCAAAATAACATAACTGAGCATTACATCCCTTCAAGCAAGCCACAAATTCAAGCTCAGTCCTGGCAGATCAGCTATCAGTGGCCTACAGGTGGTGCACATCTGCAAGCCATTTTGCATCCTGCCTCTAGCTCATCTCCTCCTTTCATCCAGTATCTGACTTAACCAAAGTCATATTTGTTTTCTCTGATATCAGCTATGTTCTGTGCTGGGGTCTTTCTGCTGATTTCCTCTGCCTCTGGCTTTGCATGTATGTACACAGAAGGGCAGGGAGGTACACTCATCCCACTGTATGCTTTTCACTCATACAAAAGAGTGGGGAGGTCCCAGAGCGGAGCTACACCACTAAATTTTCTGGATATAAAAATAACACTCTATTGACTATAGTGGCTCTGAGCTAAACATGTTTATTTATTCTTATAAATATACTTCCGTTCAGCATTTTTTTTTCCTGTGTGTGGTTAGGTTAAAACTTCTTTATATATTTTATATACTACTGAGTAGTTTAATCTACAGTAGTACAGAATACTCTTAATGTTTTATTTTTTCTAAATTAGCAGGTAAAGAGGTTTGCCAGTTTACGACCTACATGTTGAAGTGTCATTTGTTAGGCAAAAATAGCTTCATGCTCTCTGCCTTTGAATGTGTTTTGCATATCACTGGGCGAATGAAGGGAACACTGTAAAGTTTGCGTTGCTGAAGATACGTGATTTGTTCTAGCAAAATGATATTCTTCAGAAAATAGAAAAATAAGAACTATATTTGTTTACTATGTTATTGAAAGTAGTGTTAACTTTCAGAGTTGATATGTCACATGACTCTTTCTGTATGCTTGAGCTTGCATTAGACTATGTGTAATTTAGAGAGGAGGGGTCCAGTTTCTTGCGCTGTCCCTCACACGTGTGACTGGTCAAGGTTTTATATACAACCCCCCGTCCCCGTGTTTCTCATTTCTTTTGTCTTTTTATTTCTTTGTAATGATTTCATGCCAGTCGGTCACCTTATTTGTTTGCTCCACGCATTTATTATGTGTTTAACGACATATACACACATACAGTTCTGATGCTGGAGCGGTCTGCTCCGCCTCTGGCTTACTGTTGTCTCTTTGTCTCAGAGCACACATTCATTATCTAATCTTCCTCTATGTTTAATTTACAGCCTCGGCTGCTGCTGCCATATGCTCCTTTTGTCTCTGCCTGCTAGCACACTCTGTCGCACACGGTCTGTCTCACACACACACACACACACACACACACACAAACACACAAACAACTCTGTGTAGCTTTTCCTAAACCTCTATTATGAGGAAAAAATAAATAAAACAAACAAAAAAGAAAAAATGCCAAAGAGAACCTGCATGCACTCCCTTTAGCAACACTTCTCAACCTACCTACAAGCTTGTGTCCACACAGACAGAGGTGTGTGTGTCTGATTATGCCTTAGTGTGTTTGTGTGCACTGTCAGATGTCCAGGCGTTCAGACAGGGTTGCCTGAGGTGACAGATTAACCTGTTTGAGGTGAGAAACCTTTGTACTACACAGTATTATTACGTCTTTTCCATAAATAAGCCGTCTTCTTACACCTGCCGCTTCTTTTTGCCCTTTTCTGTAGCCTACATTTATCTTTCGTTGTCAGAATCCCATTGAAGTTGTGGCATTTTAATTTGGAGCAAGCTTCTCATTTTAGTACTTTTTTCTTCACTTTAACATTGAAATAAATTCTTATTTATCTGTGAAAAATGTTACTAGTTACTCATTACTATTAACTAGTTTCAGTTACTTAATGGAAGTATTGTAACTGTAATATTAAAATTTTTCTCTAAGCTTGGGTTTGACGTGAAACATTTTAATGCTGACAGCGTTTTCAGCACTCTTAACCAAACTTAATAAAGCGTTGTATTAAAGACATTTATTGAATATCCAGCACAGAACAGATTCTTACCTTATGACATGGCAATCCACCTTGGCATGGACTGCTGGTCACAAAATCAATACTCAAAATTTGATCACATACTGCTTATTGAATGAAGCCTGTCTAGAGGCAGGTCCCTGTAGGCCATCCTGTTTTTAATAGTGTTGGACTCATATATGTACCAACTGCTTTGCTGACCCAACAGCATTCCTGCACCGCAGAAAGATGTATATTCGTTTATTGAAGGGAATACTTTCATATTTACCCTTTTTAAAATCACCCAACATTTTGAAGAATAACAGTAATTTGATTACATTTTTTTCCTGCATCTGTAACCGATTATGGATATACTTAGTGTGAAATTAAATTTCATATGTAATTAGTTACTTCTCGGCACTGTCTGTGGGTAAGGCAGACCCGAGTTTGCAGACTCTGTACTCATCCAGGGGCAGCTAATGTAGTGTCAGTGTGAAATATAAATGGGCCAAGAGCAGCCATGCTGTAGATTAGCACTCCCAGGCCTTTTTACACAGTGACATTGTGTGAAGAGCCTCTATCCTTATTCATTTTCATGGCTCTGCAGTCCCGCTATTGACTCTAAGTGCAGCAATGCAACCACCTACTCTAGTGCATTTGGGAAATATAATGAGCTGCAGCAACAGGAATTTAAATACAGTGGAGTGGTGAGGGCAGGAGATGTGAGAGGATCACACAACTGTAGCGGGAGAATATGTTTCGTGTTTGTTTTTTCTCAGGATCAAAATGAATTAAGGCATTGTTCTCCGTTCACTTTGTCCCAGCCACTGCAGTTTTTCTTCATATATAGCCTTCTTTCTTTCACAAGCTACTTCCCTCGCTGTCCTGGCCAGTAACTCATGTTTTGAAATGACGTATTCAAACAGTTAGACACTTTCAACAAGGGTGTGTATGTGAGAGAGACAGGGAGACAGAGAGTTTGTGGTTAGCAAGGCTTTCTCTCTGGCTCCAGAAGCCCTGGCCAAGTTAGCGGTGAGGTTTGGCTCATTTCTCTCACACAGTCTTCCACACACACACATGCACACACGCTGTCTCCTTCCTATACCTCTCTCTCTATTGCTGACCCATCCACATTAGTTTCCAGGGTGCCCAACCTCTATGATTTCCTGTCCCCCAGGAAGTAGATCACAGCTTATTTTAATAGTTGGTGTCCCAGGATGAACAGCACTGTGAGATTCATTTTTATGGTACCAAACTCTCTTTCTCTTTGTTTCCTTCTGGCAGACTTTTTCATTTTCTGCCACACTGATCACACATGTTTACACACTTACAAGAGCACACTATTACAGCCCCTTCCAGTTCTTAACGAGACATTGATTCAGAAAGGACTACAAGGAGTTTGAAGTGATCGATTGTTTTAGCCCGCGGACGAAGAGAGGATGGAGAAAAAGAAATGGAGAGAGCTGACTGGGAAGTGCTATCTCGCGATATGATGGTGGCATGGGCCGTGCTGTGAGGCTATTAATGTGGCCTTAAAACACTCTAATGGACCAAGTGGGCAAAACAGGAGAATTGATTAAAAAAAATTGACTGAGGAGAAGGATGGGGTGGAGGAAGCATTAAGGACTGAGATGGAAGCAGTGCAGCAATGTACAGAGTCTTGAAGTCTGTGTGAGTGTCTGTGCGTGTGGTTGGGATGTTTTATGGTTTGGTTGTGGTCTGACTCTTGAGGCATGCTTATGAGCCAGCTTTGAGTGTGTCTGTGTAAGTGTGTGTCACTGAAGATGTGCTGAGGATATTTTTGTGCTCACTTCCCTGCTGCCACACTGTCACTTTCATGAAAAAAATCTACAAACTAAAAACAACGCTTCTCTATAACACTTATTATAAGATAAAAAAAGAAAAAAGAAAAACATCATTGGGCGTTAAGGATATCCTTAGTAGATCAGAAATTATTTGATATCAGGTTTGAGGTAATTTGGTCCAGCTTAATGTGTTTGCAATATCCTTTCTAAAGTCTCAGTCACACAGGCCTAGAGACTGGTCAGTGACCCCCTGGCAAACTCTGGTCACTGGGGAAAAATGTGTATTCCCTGAACAGTTGGAAACTGGATGCTAGAGGTTCCTGCCTGTTGAAAGGTGAAATTGGTCACAACAAGGGTGCTGGACAAAAGTATTGCTTTGGTTACTAGCAGATTGCTGCAGTTGCATGGAGGATGCTGTCTTATCTGTAGACCTTTGCCATTTGTTCGCCAAGCTGTAGTGAATCTTTAAATAGTGCCATGCAAACTGGAAAGGGATAACCTTTTGTTTTTGAAATGTGTAGGCTGCAGTGGTAAGGCGTTACCTTTACTTTGAAGGCAAATGGTCTCCATTTCCAGTTGGTGTTGAACTTTTTGCAGATTCACTACTGCTTTGTGAGTAGTTTAGGAGTAGTTGCAGTTAAGTCAGCAAACTGCTGGCAACCACAACAAATTTTCGAGTGAACGAAGCAAGGACGTTATCACTGCAGCACTGTGTACCTCTTTCTGACCAATTTCATGCTGGTGACTGTCAGCAACCACCAGCAATACTTGCCAAATGGACAAGGAATATACACGTTTGGTAGTATTGGTTTCCTACCGGGGGCTGCCAGCTCATTTCCAGGCCTGTGGTAATGGGGCTTTAGCAGCTGATTTCACAGTGACTTCCAGGAACATCCAGCAAAGCCTCTCAACCAGTTGGGGAATATGTGCTTTTTATTTTATTTATTTATTTGTTTGTTTGTTTTCCATATACCCAGTGGTTGCCAGACGGTTGCTCACCAGCTTCTAGTGCTGTGTGATTGAACCCTAAGCATAACCACTAATCACCTCAGTGTATCATTGAGTCTGAAAACCTCTTTGCTGGTGTGCCATTTTGCCACAGGTATCAGACATTCAGAATTATGTTACTCGTAATATTATTCATAATTTTCACCTTGACTAAGAGCTCATTGAATCTCACTGCGATTTAGGATTTTAAACTCTCAAAACTTATCACAGGGGCAAGTATTTTCTCAAAACTCCCAAAGTAAGGTAAGACTGCTTGACATATTGGTCATTGCTCAAATAGTGAAGTAAACACAACTCTATAACCTTGACTTGGTGCTCTTAACTTGCTTCAAGGTTCTCATAAATGTCCCCCGCAAAGAAAATGCACTGCTTCAGCCCTGGAATACCAACAGAAGGATGTAATGTAAAGGAATTACATAATTTAAATGCAGACACAGAAGCAGTTTTTTCCCCCCTAAACTTTTCTGCAGAATGTCTCATCTAATCCAATTCTTGCAGCAATCTTCCTCAGCTAGGAGGGTATTGTGGGAATCCTTTGCTCCAGCATCGATTCATTATAAAGATACCTATAGAGACTGACCTGGCAGACTCATGCCTTGCCCAGCTTACAAAAATTGGGATATGCATGACAAAAAACAACACCCAAGAACACAGGGCACTGTCAGTAATGACCAGGAATGTGTGCTTGCAGCTGTTATAATAGGGCATCTTAATTCTAAAGCAGTGGTTCTGTATCTAAGAGTAGCACTCCGTCCAATGGGTCGTATGATAAATAACATGGTAGGAAAGGAAAAAAATGCACAAAAGAATTGCCAGGCTATATTTTTTTATGCTTTTCATCAAACTTTTTCAACCTCACAGTTTAAATTAAATCCTTCAGGATATGGAAATCATTACTGGAATTATTTAAAGAAAATCAAAGACATAAAAATGTGGCAAGGCAAACCTCCTAAAATCGGTCTTTCTTTCTTCCTAGCTCTGTGTCGTGATTCCCACTATTGCTTACTTGACATCCTATCATAGTGAGAACACTGGTGAGCAAAGGGTTTAAAGGAAGCTTTTTTTTTTATGAGGAAACATAAAACACATGAAGCAGGCGCCATTTTAAAAGACATCACACTTCCTGAGACCGCCCGCAGAGAAAAACAGAGAAAGGAGGGGTTAGAATAATGTAATTGGGTTAGCAGCAGTGTACCGCACAGAGTCAAACAGAAAGAAAACACTCCAATTTTTTTTGATTATTTTCTTTCGTCACCATCTGCCCCTGCCATCATTGCTTTATTACAAACATACAACAGTCTGTTTAGATATCTTAAATGTTAATTATGACTTGTATATATGACGTATATTATATAAAACTCTCTTCTGATCGGGATCCCTTACGCCTGTTTGTGTAGCAAGGAAATGTGTGTCATCATTCAGATTAATGTTCAAATTTGAGGCGATGTAATGGTGTGTGTAAATAATCTCCGCTGACTCTTTCACCCCACTGCTGAGTATTGAAAGACAGAGAACATGGGACATATGGTATGAGGCCACATGATTGCAGTAGTGTTAGTGAAATGTGTTATCTCCTTATTGTGGTTTGGCTCTGCACTGCAGAAGCGGTTTAGACTTGGTGATTAGCTGTTAGGTGACGTTCCTCGGTGGAGCAGAAGCTGGCAGTCAGTAAGGCCCGAGGAGACAGGGTTCTGCCCAGGCCAGAGCCCTCCAACTGGCCTGAGGTTTGGAAACCACCTTACCATGGAGAGCTTCCATAGTTGCTGGTGCACATCTGGTCCTGAGGACTGCTGGCACTACAGATAGTGCGTGTATGCTTGTGTAATCGGCTGCACAGGGACAAACGTCCCTGTGAAAAGACTGTGAGATAAAATAAAACCTTTGAAGTCGCTCTTTTTATATGTGATATATAAAAAGACAGATGAACAAACCATGAGCATGTTTTGCTCAGATACTGAATGTTCTAACTATGTTGAAAAGTATAAATAACACTACAAAAACACCCAAAGAGTACTCTGATTTTAGTAGTGCATTGTTTTAACAGCACCAGACTCACAACTGAAAGTGCGTCTGTCTTTACTGACAGATTTGTTTTGCTCTAAGATTTCTGTCTCATGCTAGTAGAGACTCATGTATCCTTGACACAGCACCTTCAGGCATAGATGACCTATAGAAGTCTGGATAGATCACGTGTTTCAAAGTATTACTTCTGAGACCAGTAAACATATTTTGATGTTTCAGGCTGTAGGAAAGGCAGTTTGGGGGTAAACAAGGATCCTTCATATTGTATATTCTAAAGAAGGATGTAAGTTTCAATTTTTGAAAATATTTTTTCCACATTTTGGCCATGGGAATGTTAGCCTTGAGCGGAGACAGCAGTTTATTTTGGTTTATTTATAGCTTATTTGCTTTTTCAACACAGTCTTGTGGAATTTTGCAAAGGTCATGAAATTTAATCTAGTGATGCATGTTCATGGACATGCATTTTTCCTTTTTTTTTCCCGTAAACATCCACATGGACAACAGCTGCCACAGACAGACCGTAGTTTGTGAAATATCTTTCATTCTGTTTGGTAAATACTTGCAAAATTGGATTTAATCAATCATCATAGAGAATAGATTACATTTTCATAGCTATTTCACTTCTGCAAAGAGTCTGGGTTTTCCATTTCCTGTTGTCTGTAGAATAATCACTGCATATATTCTACATATGGAAAATGTTTAGACAAGGGATGAGATAATTTATCCATCAAGCTTTTGTGGTTTGACCAGGTGTTGATTCCATACAAGTAAGCATGATAGAGAGGGGAGGGAGTTCATTTGACAAAATATAATATATATATATATTTTAAAACTGCATTCCTAAAACAGTGACTGGTAGACAGAACAGCAATTAATTGATGGCGACACAGGAAGCCCCAAAATATTGTCTGTTATGCTCACAGGCTAACTAATCAATGGGTTCTAAAGTTGTCTAATTACAGTACATAAATAGATACACAATTGCATGTTTAATGCTTACTTTGATGGACAAGAACTGCCATCATGTGAGTTTATTTTCTTATAATATTTCAGTTGACGAACTGACACAGTGGTGGTGAGTGTTTAAGCATGTCCACAAACAGCCATACCTAAATCTCTTAACAGCTGTTAAATGTAAAACGCACACACACACACACACGCACGCACGCGCACATCATGTTAAATCCGTCATGGCCTCTGTGTCCCATGCTGCCAGCTGCTCACTGCTCTGCTACTACGTCTGTCTTGTTGCTAGGATACACACACATTCAGGGAGTAGCTCACCCCTTGTCGTACGCATTCTGTTTTTGCCCATACGTTGCCAAGGTGCTGCTAATTGTACACACACACACACACACACACACACACACACACACACACACACACACACACACACACACACACACACACACACACGCGCATAAACAGAGAATTTCATGTGTGTCTGAACTGTTTTGAATGAAGAAGCTTTACATGCTTTCTGTGAATATTACATCTTTTTTTGTTAAATCATCCATCCTTAGTGTCAAATTCAACTTTGAGAACCAACTAGAAAGCAGCTTAAATGACTGTTACCACTTTAATTAATTTGGAATTGGCTACTCTTGTTTATTTGCAGTACAGTGCCTGAACAAGAGGGGGCAGGATTTAAAGTGCATTACTAGAGCACGGGCACCATTGGAGGGCGCTATCTGTCTATTTTCCTTGCTATTATAGGGTAACATCACTTCATCCTTATCAGTGAGGATACCTCGACAGCAGCTCCTTCTGTCTTCTCCCTCTTTGCCTCACTGCTTGGCTCCTTCTGTGTTGTCTTTTTATCTCTTCCTAAGCCTGCCTCCCTGCTCATCCCCCCACCACCCCTTTTCCTCCCTGCCTCCCTCTTGGTTCCCTTCCTACCACTGCTTTTCATCCTCACCTACCTCCTCTTCTTCTCCCATGCCTGCCTTTCTGAGTCCCTTACATGGCTGCCAATTCTTGCCCTCTCGCCTTTTTCGCCTCCTCCTTTTCATTTCCTCTCTCAAATTCCCCCTCATATCTCACCTTCCCACAGCTACAGTAGATGAGATCCCCCTTTATAGAGCCTCGCTTTCCTGCGTCCCTTCATCTCGTTCCCTCTCCCTCTCTGGCTCTCTCCCTCCCTGCATTCACCACTCTTGCCCCTCAGGGTTTTGTTCTGCCTTAATCAGAAGCTTAAGTGTTGCATTCTCACCCAGACAATGCCTGCCATTCAGTCTGGGTTTGTGTAAATAGGTGTGCCCTGTTAGTTTGCCAGCGGGCATGCAATGCCAGCCTCGCTGCGGTAGTGGTGATCACCAGTAGCCCTCAGCTACAGGAGGCACTGCTCCACATGCACACATTGACAAACATACACACAAACTAGCAACAGCGGGAGGTGGAAGAGAAGGAACTTGCTGATGGCTGCCTTTGAAGTGCTGCCATCCAACGGCATGGATGGCCAAAGCAACACACACAACACAGACAGTGCGCTTGGTCAAATGGAGTGCAGGGAGAAGGATTCTTTTCATAATCAGCCATTTCTCCCCTCCATGTTGGTGTTTTGCTTTTCAGTTTATCTGCTTCTGACTTGTGGTCTTGACTTATTTGTTGGTCTGTGTCAAAAACAGCTCTGTGTCATGTTTGGTGATATAATAGCAGAATAGTGACTACAGGGTAATGCGTGTAGTGGCTGCAGGAGCCCAGCAGCCTGTTTCTTGGCCACCTGGCAAGCTCTTTATAGAAGGCAGTGTAGGCCTCTACCCAGCTGGATGATGCTTGCTCTCAGACTGCTGTGTCAAATCCAGGGAGCCAGCTTCCTTCCAACACCAAACCATCTGTCTACATTCATGATGACACTCTACCTGCAGATGGAGAGAGAGAGACAAACCGTTTTTTTTGGGGGGGTTTTTTTTTGGATGGATATACAAAGAAAGTCTTTGATGTTATGTGCGAGTAAATTGTGCATGTGTGCACCAAAGTGCAGTACGTGCACATCCACCTAACATTTTATTTTTTGTGGGTTTTTTATGTATGAACTTCAATCTTACACAGAGAAGGATATGGAGTGATAAAGGAGATTAAAGAGAAAAGGGTTGGCCGGACATATAAACATAGACTAGGCAGATGAAGTGAGCCCACACTCGCCCATGCTATCTATCCTCCTCAGATGGCCATTTGGGCTTGTTAATCTATCGCCTGGTAACAGAGACAGCCTATCAACAACAGCCACGCCCCTCTGCACATGCTCATAGAGAGGGGCTCATTTGGATCTTTGAAGGGAAAGCGCGCACACCACACTAAAATACACACAGAACCCCCCACCCCACGACACACGCATGCATGCACACACACATATAGAAAACTACCCACAAATCCTGGCCTGTCATTGCTCTCCATTGTTTGGCTGCGGTTGCTTTCTCCTGGTGTGACTGCCAGCAGATGGCTACCACTGAGCTGTCAGAGTCGGCCTGGGGCCCACACACAGACATGGGCGCGCGCACACACACACACACACACACACACACACACATACACACACACACACACACAGAAACACTCACTCATACAAAGAAGGTCTTATTGCACACTGAACATATGCACAGTGCCCACTGAATGGTGCTAGTGTTGGCTGTATAACACTACTCTAGTCCTGCTTATACCTCAATTTATATACTACATATTTGGTCTCTTTTATTCTCTCTCTGTTTTTCACACACACTGGATCCTAATAGACTGTGGAGCCGCTCAGCTACAGGTGCCCCTCATGACCCCCTCTCTGTAATGACTGTGTAATCCCATAAGAGGGCCGCCTTTCTACATTAGCATGTGCAAAGGCCATTGTGTTTGTGTATGCCTGTGCATAAGTAACTGTTGTGAATCTTGCTTCTACCACCCATTTTTTTGCATCTTTGTGTGTACAAATTGTATGTATTTCTGTGTGTGTGTGTGTTTCTATGTCTATGTGTGAGTGTGTCCAAGACTGTGTGTGTGTCACAGTGATTTGATACGTGTAGCAGCAGGTGTCAGGCCTAATGGAGCATGTCATCACAGAGTAAAAGCAGCTGCTCCTGCTCCGGGTCGTCAGGGGTCACCCAGAGGTGAAAGGTCAGGGTCGGGGTGAGAAGTCGGCTGCAGCTACATGACATTCCTCCGCTCGCTAATCGTGGCTCTGATGAATGGCTGCATAGTGGCAGCTGGTAGATAGGAGGCAGTGTGTGTGGCAGTGTCAGAGGAAGACACTGAGAGGAGGATGGAGAGAGAAGAGGGGAGGAGAAGATGAAAAGAGGAGAAAGGAGGATTGTGACTAATCTAACGTGCACACATCCGCACAGCCAGGCAGAGCAAGTATTGACTGCACAGGCCTGTGATCCTGAAGGAGCAGTACATCAGAGAGGACAAGCTCAACAACACAGGCTTTTGTCAATGTCTAAAACTCCACACACATGCACAAAACCTTTACACATACCCAGCGGCGCACATGGATGCATTGTCACTCTCTCTTTCCTTCTCTCTTTCTCTCTGTCATATGCACACACACATTCACACACACACACACGGTTTGTTGTGTCTGCAGAAAGCTGGAACTAATGACAGACTTTGTGTTGTGTGTGTGCTCACTCAGCTGCCCCCTGGACACACTTTACCCACCCAGCAGAAAACAGCCCTTTGTGTTTCTCTCTCTCTCTCTCTCCTTCTATCAGTATATCTCTCTCTATCTTGTTCTCGCTGTCTCCCTACTTTCTTCTCTCTCTGGAGAATAGAGTTGTTTTGCTGTGCTCTGCTGTATATATTACCTACTGTATATATTTTCTTGGCGCCTGACAACAGATATATGAGCACAGCAGTGGGTGTTTTTTTTTGGCTGACACCAGCCATTCACATTTCCCAGTAAATGGTGCAATAAAGATTGCACATAAAAAAAGACATTTAAATGCTAACATGGTTAATATTGAACCTTAGATATGATGGGATAAATCACGGGTAGATAAATCGAATCACTGTGTTTTGTTCTTTTCTTTCTTTCTTTCTTTTTCTTTTTTACAACTTGTGCATACTTCACTTAACTGAAAACAGAGTAAAACTGATTTTACAACATTACTGAACGTGCTGACTGTTTCTCTGAGTCATAATTGCACCTTAAATGTAATTTAATATAACTGTTATACTTAAATTTTCCAGTGTTGCACAGTATATCATTTGACCAGCTGAGTCAGTTGTGAAGATGAAGGTTCCCTTTCACAAGGTTTTTGCTTTATTTACATCTTATTTGAGGTGCTTGTGCACATGTAACTAAAGAGTTAGTTTATTTTAGAAAGCTAGTTTTAGAGACCAGTTAATTTCTTGCTGTCAATGAAGTGTGCAATGATAACTTGTAGATAATTTCTTTACGTAGGCAGTTTTTTTTTTTTTTAAAGTAGTGTCATACCCACATATGTGCATACCCCTTTACCACTGTTTCCAACCCTCCCTTTGATTTTTTAAGCCACAGTGAGCAGCCTATCTGTCACCATCAGTGTCTTTTTATAGACTTTATCTCTGTCTGATTTGTATCCTTCCAGCTTTGTTTTGCTTCATATCAAAATACCATCGAACACCAAAGGTTTCTATTCATAATGTCACAGTGCTGCCCAGAGGAGTGTTTTATATTGACCCAAGTGCCTGTCTTTGTGCTGGCTTCTCTTGGTACCTGTATACAAGCAGAACAGGCAACTGCAGTATAGATGAGTTTCTAGATGTGATTTTAAAGAACAGCCTGATCCAAAACGTATGTAGATAATGATCATGAGTCCATTGCCTGGTTTCTTAATTAAATTTATTCATATAATGATTACAAACTGCTTTTTTTCTGTCACACTTTCACTTAAAAATAGACTTTAACATAATTTTAAGTACTTTGTTTTCATGTAAACACAAGGGACCTGATTCTGATTCTGTACTAGATGAATGGAAATATGAGCTCCATGTGTGTTAAGTGTGTATGTAGTTAAGCTACACTTTAAAAAAATAAGTATACTGTCAAATGGTCAAGCTTGTTTTCAGTCCGACAGCCAACTGAAGCAGGAAGAAGCCAATCAATAGCACTTACCCTCTTCCTGCTAGAGATCCCAACAGATTTGAGAGAAGGATGCAGTCCTGCATTATGCCCAGCTGGGTGTGTGCATGCTTGCATGTTGGCATATGAATGATATTTTGTTGTTAGAGCATTGTGACTGAGGCTGAAGAAAAATGGATTGCATTCATGTAGCATTTGATACATTAACTCAAGGACACACTGCATTGCCGTAAAGCAGCATTTCTCTTGATTTATTGACACCCATCTAGTTTGTTTTCAACCCACAGCTTGAGACCTAACTGCAGGTTTAACCTTTCTAAGCCTCAGTTCAAATAACTGAAATAGAAGTGTGATACTGTAACTTTGACTTTGAATTTTGGAGATAAACTATGAAGGGTAACAGGAGGGAGGAAAATAAACTATACATGCTTTTGTCTGTACCATATATGCAGTACTATAAGCACTAAATCTGAATGCTCCACTGCTCCTGCTCTGCAGTGTAGTATGACTTGCCTTGAAGGGGGGTGATACTGTGTATCCTACATGGGGGTCAATAAAGTGACACATTGTTATTGAGTCACTTGTACCCCTGCATCCTGCTCCTAGGGACAAATAGACCCAGGAAGCAACTGAATGCTTCCCTTCCGCTCTCCATCAGGAAACACATCTTTTACAACCATGACATCACTGACATTTGGAGGGCAGGGAGATAGTGAGGTCAGATCAGCACACACGCACAAATCATCTGACCTACAGGATCTTATGGTCCTGGGGAGTTACTTTTACTTCATTTGTGCGCCATAAAGATGTGGTTTGGTTAAAGACATAATGCTGATTTAGTCTGGTGCTTGAGGAGCATTTATGATGTTCGCTGAGGACAGGAGACCAAGATCATACCTAACATCAGTTTTCAGGTTTGTGGTAATGACAGGATGACTTTGAACTGACCATGCAAGACATGCGGTCTTGACATAGAGTCTTCTCATTTCACGGTTATTTGAATATCAGGCAGATTTTTTATTATGCCACAAGATCAATGTTTTTATTAGTGTTTAAATACACTTACACACACTATCAAATATGAATTTATTTTACTTGGTGTGAGGCTTGATTCATTTGGGTTTGCTGTCCATCTGCCTTTAACTGACCCAGCCCTGACCTGTGTTTGGGCCCTGGGCCTCCTCATGGCTACCGTATGGGCTTCTGTGCATTTTGTGTGTGCGTGCGTGTGTGTGCGTGTGTGTGCGTGCGTGCGTGCGTGAGCGTGCGCGAGGCTAACACAGGGCGGTAGGGTGTAATTTGAGCCCCAGGCTAGGACAGGACTGCTGCACAGTCCATCCAGGCAGAAAAAGCAAGACACGGGAGCCTCGGGGTGGTCAGAGAGAGAAGGAGAAAGAGAGAGAGGGTTGGACATCTGAAAGAGTAAGAAGTGGGAAAGCTGGAGACAGAGAGAGAGTGAGAGAGAGTAATGGACAAAGAGTAGCCAAGCTCTTTTTAACTCAGTCTCCGTGGAAGAGAGATGTCAGTCTGTGTCAGTTCGCTCCACTAACCAGCCTGTAGCAGGAGAAACAGATCTCTCCCTCTCTCCATCACACATTCTTGTTTTCTCTCCCTCTCACTCCCTCCCACACTATCTCTATCTACTTTCTTCTCTCATATCTTTTGCTTATAGCTTTTCTGCCTCAGTTGAGAAAAGCAGAAACACTCCACACCTCAGGGGAAAACAGCAAGACTAAGGAAAAGACCAAGCAGTGAACCAGTCGTCTCTAAAAGGCAGGCAATGTATAGTGCAGGTCTTCTCCTGATCACACTACGGGTGAATGAGGACGGGCCGCTCCAAATGCTGTAGACTAAAGCCCTGAAGGCAGTGCATGCTGTTGGCTCTGCTGCAGCGTTTCCTTCGGTGCTGTGAGGAGGGCAGCACACAGCTCTTCAAACACAGAAGGGATCAAGTCTTCAAATCCCCTGGAAATGTCAACCACGTTTGAGGAAATGTCAGTAGAGCTGAGAACACACGCAAACACACATCGAGCGGCGTGCGCACACACGCAGGCACTCACACCAAACGCCACGGCAAGAAAGGCAATGTGATATAAAGCAGTCATGTCCCGTGGGTGAAATCAGCATCATCTCGTCGTTCTCACAGATCTCAAGGGAGAATCGCTTTATGCAACTTAAAGGTGTTGATTCCCAAAAATGTTGAAGTTTTAATCCGTGACATTTTCATATGAAATATTTCCTTTGCTCTAGAAAGTTTAACGATTCAACACAATTGTGATTTAACCGGTAATGCCAGGGTAATAAAGACAATAAGTGGAATTGTGTTTTTAGTCTAAAGAGCTTGGAAAGAAAAGCGACAGGACTTCTTTGAGTTTCATCCAAGAAGCTTCTTCAGTTACTTGAAAGTCTTTCAAAAGTCTGGATTCAGTATCAGTTATATCTTCATGTATTTGTAGATCAGCATGTCATGAGTAATTAAAAGAAAACCCACTTTCTCTCTTACCCACACTTTGTGATAATACCATTAATTTTATATCAAGCCACATCTAATGTCGATCCTCATACCTGATGCTTCAGGTGATCTCATCTGCAGCCACTGACATCATCCTGTGTTAGTATTGATCTCTCGTCATTCCCGCTGACTAACTTATTGACATCCTCAAGTGTATTTCCTGTCTAGACTGTCAGCAGTGCTTAAGGATGGCCCTGTACCCTGCTGACACACACACACACACAAATGTGCACACACCAGCTTTGCTTATTGACGTATCCTTTTGGTCTCCCCCAGTCCTCCTCCTTAATGAATCTGGAAGGTGCTGAACTGCAGATGTTGTGCAGGGTTTAAGTATTGATGGTGTGGACGTGACTAAAGTGCTTCTCGCCAAAGAGGCCTGAGTTAGGCCACAGTGAGTGTGGATGAGAGAGACAGAGAGTAATTATCAAAGGCTAAATGTCTTTTTGAGTGATGTGCATATGCGTTGCCTCATCACTCCCTGCGTCTCACTTATAAGAAGTGATACAGACTCTAGAACAGGGTGAGTGGATGCGTGCAAGAGGTTGTCAACGCTGTTTAGAAGCTGACAGGTGATATGTAGGTTAAGACAGGCAGATAACTACAGAGGTCGTGGCTCTCTTGACTGAAAAGCCTTTTTCTCTAAGACAGTAATAGAGGCACACAAGCATGCACACTTTTCTACATGTAAGCCTGCGTACCCTCTGGACTGTTTATCTTTAGCCGCCTATCAAGATCTGCTCTCAGCTACTAATGTCTTGTGATCCTTGGAGGGCATACTATACTTCGCACTGCAAGTGATTTGTGCTGGCAGGCTCTCTCCATGTCCTGTGACATCATCCATTACTAACACCCTCCTTACCTATTAGAGAGATAATGCTGAACTCTGGAATTAACCTCAATTAGTACTACCTCTGTAGATCTTTCTCATTTCACCTCCTGACTCCTGCTTTGCATCTTAAATGGCCTTGGTCTATTTCTGGTCTATTCAGAAAGCATATGTCAACATAAGTGTGCATGCACACTCAGGCACAGCTCTTCAAATAAAAGAGTGGTTATATAGCTTTAGATCAGTCTTATTTATGCGGGCACATTTTTCTTTCTTATTTTTGGCAATGCAGCGTAAATTTGTGATTCAGATTTACTGTTTTAGTGATTGATGGAGTTGGCGAGGCACTAAGAGGTAGTTACTTGTAGTTTTTGTAAAAATAAATTAAGAGCTTTTGCTTGGGTTAGGTTAGATGTGCAATCAATTGTCTTCCTCTTAAATTTCCTGCTATCATTTCAATTTGTGTGACACCTTGGGAACAAACAAAGACATGCGTCACAGAGAATTCCTTAGCCCTAGCTGCACTTTGCAGTTAATACGTATTAACAAATATCAGCATGCCAACACATTAAACGGATTAAGAACCAATCATGAGTCGCTACATTATTTGCTAGTCATTGAGAAGGTAACACTTTGCTTAGCTTATAGCTGTGTGTGAAAGCACTTCTGCTGCTGTCACAGGGTTATGTTGTGTCACCAAGACATTGTGAAAATATATAGCTTCCCAATATTTTGGGTCTAACTGAGCTTTTTGATGCCAACATCTAAATTAGCATCAATGAGTCCTGTTATCTTGGCTTTTTCTTTGAGGGTTGGATTTTTAAGTGCTGCTTCCTGCCATCCAGTTTAGCGGATGAGAAAAGAAACAATATCTGAGTAATTAAATTATGTAGGCTGATGTCCTTGACTAGATATAAAAGTTCATGCCCTGCTAGCTGCTTCTCTGTGCCCTTCTCTTTTCTTTTTTTATAGTTTTACATCCACTTTAGGGAGTTCATAAATAAGCCATTTATTTGTGCCTTTTAAACAAGAAAAAAAGACACCAAAGTGGCTGTTGAAAGAGAGTGAGAGGCAGAAAAGGTTAGGAAACACGTGAGCATGTTTGTTGTGTGTGCTGTCTGGAGTAGAGTTAATCCACGGGCTCAGACATGACTATTTGCCTGCACTGTCCTCCCCCTTACTTTGCTTTTAAGGTGTGTAGAGCCTTAAAGCATACCCAACATGCCTGATGAAGAGGCTAAGATAAGATATAATAAAGCAAAGAAGTCAAAATACCCAGTGACATTCTTGCTGGTTAGACAGGTGCACAGAAATACAATGGGATGAGAATCCTAATACCTCAGTGGCATATCCATAACCAAAAGTGCGTAGGAGAGGTGAATCATTGGCTTGAACAAAGGGTGAATGTATTGTTAAGTGAGGTGTTTTTTAAATGGTTTTTAACTGCTAGTGTGGCACAGGCAGCTGTCTGGGCCTGAAAAGAAGGCCCGTGGGCAGATTTGAGAGAAGCGGTTGAGCTAACAAAAAAACAAAAAATCCCCTGACCAGTATGCGAATTTACATACAGGCCAACTGCCAAAGCACTTGTCAGTTTGTTGTGTCATATTTACCGTTTTGGGTTTGCCCACTCAACTTGTAACTGTAGGAGGAAGCATTG
The DNA here is from genome assembly GCF_056152115.1 of Neolamprologus brichardi. Lineage (NCBI taxonomy): Eukaryota > Metazoa > Chordata > Actinopteri > Cichliformes > Cichlidae > Neolamprologus > Neolamprologus brichardi. The sequence continues at coordinate 17,138,736 of NC_142104.1, forward strand.
ACGCACCTTGATGTTTCACAAACATCGACAAATGTCTGTGAATACATGCAGTCAGTCAGGCGGGCACACACACTAAAATAAAGGAGGAAAAAAAAGACTCTAACTACTCCCCCCGGCTCCTCATGAGAAGTCATTAGGAATGTGTCTGTGTATTTTATTTTTAGCAGTGTGTGTTTAGGAGGGGTAGTGGAGTCTCGTCAGTCTTCAGGGCCCTCCTCTGCTCTGTCGCTCCGTGTCTCTGTCTCCAGCTGAGAGCTATGTATATTTCATAAGCCCAGGGTGCCTTTTTGTCTTAAGATGTGCTGCACCTCCCCTGCCTGTCTCTCTGCTACTCGTCAATGGAGGGAGCCATCACGGTCTTTTTTTCTTTTCTTTTCTTTTTTTTTTAAGTCTTTCCCACTCTTCTCTCTCACCTCGCTGACAGCCACCCTCTGCTTCTCCCTCTGCTTTTCATGGTCAGCTTGTCTCTCTGCTGATGTCTCATCCATCTTTCCTCTTTCAGCTGTGGAAGGGGGCAGAGTAGAGCACGTACAAACAGACTTGGTCTGTCAGGAAAAGTCTCCCTCTGTCTCGCTCTTTGATTCTGTCTGTCTGTCTCTCTGTTTTGTAGCTCTGTCACTTCAGGGAAGGGACATTTCTTCACCCAGAGCTGCATCCCCCTTCGGTTGTTGTCTTTTTATAGCAGAAATCTGAGTGCTGTGACAGCAGCTAAAAATGTTTGCAGTCAAAATAGATCTGCAGTTAATTGCTATATTTGCACCATCAATCTCTTGTTGTTGTTTAAAGTTTATTACAATACCAGTATTTCTGCTTTAGCCCTGATAAAGTAAGAACAAGTATGTTTTGCAAACATTTCCGCAGCATCTCTCATATTATGACTTTCACAGGAGGAGAATCTTTAAACTGAGTTGTTGTTGATGGTTATTCTAGGAAATGTATTTAGACTTAATAAACATCTCTTATACCTCGGTACCCTAACAGTCTTTCTATGTTTCAGGGTAGTACTGTGATTGAGGCTGCAGCAGGAGCCAGTAAGGAAGTGGACGCAGGTTCGGGGCCCTCACAAACTACAGGTGACTACACTCCTCCTCGGACACTGACCTTGGAGGCAGAGAGAGCAGACCGTCAGCTTTCCAGTGAGTATTGCAAAACCCACTTGTTCCACTGGTTTTATGTTTCCGTCTTCCCTATTTTCATCACTATTGCTTGTCTTTGTTTTTCTGTTTTGCTTAAAACACTGAAGCCTTTTATTTGTCTTTTACGCACCAGAGATCTGTGATTCAAAGCATTTCACTTAACACTACTGTGATTTTACAGAGCTTACTGCACTATAAAGCAGTGCAATCGAATTTCCTTTTGCCATTCTCCAGCCATTAGCAGTATTATCTGACTGACTGATATGTTTAATATTGCATTTGTTGATCTTGTCTCTGTGTGTCTCCTGTGGCCAGAACTACTCGAGAGTCTGTCACTCAGAACGTTCAGTAGTAAACACTCTACAGCTAGAATGAACCACACCCTCGAAATATATACTCTTTACTTGGTAAGCAACTTATCTGTGCTTACTTTTTCCTGTGTGAGGTATCTGTGTGACCCTGCTATGTAGCAACACAGGAAGTGGTGAGACCCCCGGAGTGAATGAAATGAGATCTTTGGCAGTTCTGACACTCTAACCGAAAAGTGACAAAAATTACTTTTGACTTCCTGTCTTCGTGCTTGTCCCACCATGTACTCTTATACTTCTGCCTTTTTTTACACTTTTCAGCCCCATTTCACCTCATCCGTATACCAAGAATACGTATCACCAAGCGTCATACATTAACGGCTTCTTTTCCATCGTGTCACATCACAACTATCTATCGATACAAGCTGCCGAGTGAGATTATGGGACGTGAAGATGATTTGCCTGCAGTTTGTTTTGCAAATGTCTCCGGCGTTTGATCTCTTCACCATCCTTTGAGTGCATTGTTTTATAGCAGCAATGCAAACCTACAAAGCCAACTTTTTTTACAAAGCACTTTTTTGTTATTAACTTGAAAGTTTACTTCCAGATAGATTAATCAAATACACTTTTTAATCAGCTATTGAAATTGTATGTTTTGCATCAGTTCACATCTCCTTTATAGTGCATTTAAGTGGTGCTTGACCTGAGGGTTAAGAGGATGGGACTGTAAAGTAATGCTAGAAAAGGAGGTTGAAGATGATGAAGCAGGCACAGCCACAAAAAAAATGTGACTATATGTCCTGAGGGAGGCCATCACAACAGAGGGGTTTGGAGCTCAGTGTGTTTATGTGGAAAGTGCTGGCTGTCTCCCCTCATCAGTTTAGCCAAACTGCCTTTTAACTGAATGCAAAATTCCCTTTTTCTTCTCTCTTTTATTTATGGAAATGTTTACACTAATAATCATCACCGTTTTGTACGTTTCTTATCTCATCCTCCTCTTTTCCACTGTCGCTTTCTTCAGCTCTCTCTCTCTCTTTTGCTCTTTCCTGCTCAGGCCTCGCTTTCTTTTTTCCACGGCTATTTCTGTTTAGCCACGAGTGCCCTGTTGTCGTTGACAGAAACCATCTAAAGCTCTCCTTCTAACTAAACACACAGACACTGTAGGACCACCACAAAGGCACTTGGCTAAACAGTCATGACAAGGGGTGGGGGGGACCTCACATCTACAGACACACACGTAACATTGAATGATCCTCCCTGTGGTCTACTGTGGTATGAGAACAGGGTTTTCATGAGTTATTTAAGCGCTCTTCATCAAGCGTGTTGCGCTGCAGCTCACACTGACATGACACGGCCCATTTCCTTCTCTCAGGCCAGAAACGTGACACAAGACACGCTTTCCGTGTTCGCACAGAATAGAGTAAAGAGGTACACAGGCAGTCATGATCACAAGGCTGTAGGGTTTAAATCATTAAATGTCCCCATGCAGCAACCGTAGTGAAGCTATAGCGATAGACTGATGATCTGAGACAGTTCCTACTGTCCACTGCAGTCTGCACTCTCTGCTCGGTCACATCATGTCAGAAATATTTCAGAAGGAGACACTTTTCATTTCAAATGCTCAAAACCATTGCAGTGAACCCTCATATGGAAGGAAACAGAGGGTTTGAACTGGGCTGACCACGATGTGCTTCATGCTTTTGGACCCTTGATTTGATGAATACTTCACAACCCACTCAGAGCAACTACACAGTCAATACATCATTAGTGGTGAGGAAGGACAAAGGTAAACCTCCTGCTACACTAACTGCACAGATTTCTAAAAGAGGGAGTGACACGCAGGACTTATATAGCCTATATAATAGTGCGGGTATATGGAGTGGGAATCTGTGGTGATATTCTCTTCTTTATCTCAACTGTTGGAGCATTTATCCGTCTCACAGTGTCTTTGATTCCTGCCTTTGTTAGCCTTTACTCTGCTCTGTTCCACTGTGTCAGAGCAGCCTTCTGTCCTTTTCACACTCAACAAATCCATTCAGAAACATATGCCTTCATGTTGTTGTGTACATATGTATATTTTGACAAGGGAATTACGCATGCTGATTGCCATGAGATGAGCTGTGAGTGTGGTTTGATCGCAACAGCACAGCTGGACTTGGCAGACTTGGCAGTTGAGTGCATTTGGCTTTTGGCCAGTTCAATACAATCACAATTACCCACAGTGGGAGCATGGAACACCCCTGAAGGTAGGGTGTGGGTACTGGTTGGGGCACAGAGAGTGGGTACTTAACAGTCTTTGGCCACTTGCATCTGCTTGGAAAGACTGAGCTTGTTGTGTCTGGTTAACATTCCACATTAAGAGTGTTAGGGAAGACAGCAGGTTGACTGCTCAGTCATGCCACAACACAGTAAGCTACACATGCAAACATTAAACAAAGCCGGCTGTAAGAAGATGATTACAGCTGCACTTTCCCCCGTCTTTTGTCCAGTGGACAGATCGGCATGTGTATGTAAGGAGCAGTGCAAGGAATAAGGGAGCAAAGAGGTTACACGACTGAGGCGCTGAGGGGTGGGGAAGGAGAGGATGGTGAGCTGAAGATGTGGTAGCAAGGAATGCGCTCAATAGAGGACGACTGGAGGGTGACAGAGGAAGCATGGGGAGGAATGCCACTGCTTGCTCCCCCTCCTCGGCTCCCTCTCTTTTCTTCTTCTCTTTTGTCCCCCTCTGTGGGGATGGGAGGGTGGGACAACTTCAAATGACAGTGACAAGCTTGCCACCGCTTCTATGAAGCACAGCAGATGGGAAAGTGTGTGTGCGTGTATGTGTGTGTGTGGGTGTGTGTGTGTGATTAAAATGCCGCTGGAGACTGGGGTATACTGAGTCTCTTGGCAGCACCACGCTTGGCAAAGTGCCACTTCTCTGCCCTCTTTTTCCAGCCCATCAGAGTGGGCATTGAGATATGTGTGTGTGTGTATGTGTGTGTGTTAAGTGAGAGCAGGCAGTCTCAATAAGCAAATATTAATTCACAGTGTTTTCATTGTTTGTTTCATTATCTTTTCTTCAGGGCCTTGCAAACTGGATGGCGTGTGTGCCTGTTTTTTCATTCATGTATCTGAGTAATTCAGTAATGATCATAGAACTTTTGAGAAACAGAGCCCTGTTCTGCAGTGTGTGGCGCCAGTGCTGGCGTGCATGGGGGAATTAGTGAGGAGACAGTGGGTTTGGCAACATGCCATGGTTATTAGCCACTCGCATGGTGGGCATGAGCTTATGCCCCGACTCAATCACTCACTGTGTTTGCATTTGTGTGTTTAATGTGTTTGCTCCTGTGCGTGTATATGTGCAAGTCGAGCATTTGTGTCGGGATTCTCCTCTGGTCACACTGACCTTATTGTGCAGTCACTCCTGGTTGATTTGTACCCCTTCCAACACATTCCTTTCCCTGAAAGGCCGAGAAACGGGCTGTTGACCCCCTTTTCCCCCCATATTCACCGTCTCTTTCTTTCCATCGCTCTCTCACTTTCTCTCCTCTTCCCTCCGGATGGGTTTGATTTAGTGACTGTGGTTTTCCAACCAGAGCCTGGGAGCCTGAAAGTGTAGACTTAGGGAAGAGACCTATAGATTCACAGGCAGCGGAGCATGTCATTACTTGGCCATAGCTCATCAGCAGATACATCATCAGGCTGGAGCTCTATTAGATGTGAGTTGATGCACTAAATGATGGCAGTATCTAAAATTGCATTGTTATATCTGGGTGGATATGTAGCTCCATACTGCATATATCAATATTCTTACCTACCTTGCTATCCTAACACCATCGGGGAGGCAATGTTTGGAATCTGACATTCTTTCTGCACAATGACAATGACACAGTCAAGAGTGATAAAGAAGTGTCTTCATCAACTATTCCTGCAACAAGCTTGTTGCCAGTATGCCCTCTTCTGCAGCTCTCTTCTCTCCCTCTCTCTTTTCCTGACTGCCTCACAACAGATAGGCTAACGTTTGGCTCCACAAGGGATTCAACACCTTCTCTCCAAGGTGAAAGTCCCTTGCTTAACTTTTTTCTTGTACAGGCACTTGCTATATTCTACTATTATACCACTCACCACAGCTGGTCTTAAAGGATTTGTAAAGCTTGATCTGCAATGCTTTAAAATGATCTTAAACTACATCAATTACAATATGTTGAAATGCATTGCCAGTTTTTATCCAAAAAGCTTAAACCCCATGTTATTGAGTAAAAAAATTAATACATTTATGTTGTTCTTGAAAGTGTTGCTTTTTAACTTCAAGTAACTAAACCTGTTGCCAGTACTGCTCGTCAACTCAGTGCATTGTGATTCCCTTTTTTGGACTTGAGCAAAAATATATTTAGATGTATTAAGATATGCTATATTTACACACTGAGACCACCTAATGTGAGGTGGAGGCCCAGCGTGGAAGCCATCAGGCAACGTTCAAGACAGCTCAGGAAAAAAAAAGAAGAAAAAAGACAGCTTAGTGAGAAACTTCCAGACTCTGACCTTTGACCTCACATTGAGAAAGGAAGCAGGTGTTCAAGCATGATTAGTCCTGATGTGCTAAAAACTGGCAGCAAGCTTTGTAGAGGCTATCCCAGCTGTCATAGGGCAAAAAAAGGAGGAAGTACACTCTAGACAGGTCACCGAGCCTAACACGGAGAGACAGACAACCATTCTCAATCACATTTGCACCTATGGCCAGGATCACCAGTTAACTCAACATGTCTTTGAACTCTCGGGTGAAGCTGAGTAGCCACACAGGCACAGGGGGAGGATACAGAGGAGCCGCAGCCAGTCGGTGGAGTCAAACCCAAAAGTTTCTTGTTGCGAGGTGACAGTAATCATCTTTGCACCACTGTGCCCTCCAACATTATCGAGAACATGGGGGAAAATTAGAAAATCAAGCAATGTAATAGCTCACCAAAAGAGCTACACTGCTGGAATTAATCCACAGTGGGTACAAGTGAAAGTGAGGATGTTTTCTATAGATGAAAATATTTAATTAAAGTGTATTTTTGCCAGTGGTGGTCATCTAATAACAATATTGAATTAATTTTTATTTGCGCTTTTGTCATGTTTTTTTTTCTCTGTGTGTCACCTTTATTTATATCACCTTTCCTCTCCCACCCTTTTTGCAACCCCATGACTTTAATCATCCCTTCCTCCCATCCAGCCTTCCTGTCTCCACTTCTAGCCTCTCTCCTTCCTTTCTTCCCACTCTCTGATCCCTCTCTCTTTCCCTCCTTTCGAACTGTCCTCTGCTGTCAGGCGACTTGGCTGAGACTAAGTGCTTTTTGCTGTCTCTCGGCAGGTGGGACTGTAATAAAGCTTGTCAGTGGGAGGCATGGGTCGCACTGTCACATGCTCTTTGGCTCCCCTCTGTAACTCCCTCCTCCATCTTCTTCTAGCCCCGCTGCTCCAACAACCACCAGCACTCTCTGCCATGATCTTCTGCTTTTATTTTTCCTCTCTCATTTGTCTGCCTTTTGTTCCCCATTTTGTCTTGCTCTTACCCGAAACTGTGCTCCTTGACTTGTCTCTCATGTGTCTCGCGCTTGCTCTCTCTCTCCCCGGTTTCCTTGCCAACGGCACTTTCAGGAACATGATGAAGAAGAGCAGCAACAGGAGACACCCCTCTCGACATAACAACCAAACACACAAACCCTCACACACATAGGCATAACGCACACAAACGAGCACAGACACACAAGCAATCCATATAAATGACTCCAGGTGAGGTTGTATTGTTTGCCCAGCTGCTCTTCCTAACCACCCTCTCCTGTTCCTTAGTAAACCAGCAGGCTATATGGAAATCAGCTTCCTCTACACAAAACAGTTCTCTGTTCTTTCGTGTCTTTTTTAAATGTTTTTGCTTGCGGTGTTTGTGCTTGCATGTTTATGTATTTGCGTGTGCTTGTCGTACACTCAAAGGGCAAGAGAAGGTTAGCACTTGTATAATATTTGCATGCACATTTTTTAGAGTAACATAAAGGCGTGTTCTTGATCTGGTGTATGGTTGCGAATGCTTGTGTAGGTGTGCTCCCTCTAATTGAAAAAGCTCGTACATAGTCTTTCTTCTTCTAGCCACAGGATGGCATTACAGAGCCCCTTCTTTAAAGGAATCCTTCCCTTCCACCTCCTACCAACCACAGTTCATTCACACGCACACACACACCCACATGCACACACATACGCACACAGCCCTCTTTAGTCTGTGTTAGCCCAGGCTTGTGTAAGGTGACAGAGTGCAGTGAATAATTTAGTCCTGGCCATGTTAATGGCTGACAGCGAACATGGCCTCTCCTCTCTGCCGTTGGCCCATTACTAGTACATTCTGTTTCACTTTCTCTCCTTCTTCCCTCTCCTATCCTCCTCTATATCTTCCATTTATGTTGTTCTAGTGAAATTATATACGTGTTACGTTTTCGCCTTTATATGACTGTGTACATGAAAATAAAGAAAGACTGTATACTCGTCTTATAATAGTGCCCAAGAGTAAAAATGTAAACGTGTAATGTGCGTAATGTAAGTGAGTTTGATTAAATATCTAATATGACTTTATTATATTGTGTTATTTTATTATTTTGCATTTATCAAAATGTTGTTGACAAGATAATATCATATCCACCTCTGCTTTCTCATGAGCATTTTCTTTTGACTGCACTTATGCTAATATTAAAATGGTAAAATACATAATACATAAAGTATATTAAATTATCCTGTCCAGGTTTCTTTCACATAAATACTATATAAACATAAAAATTTCTTAAAATTAATATTAGCTTTCATTGCATTATTATTATATAATAATTATTATTATATTATAAACTGAAATAAGCAACATGTATGAAATAACTGCATGGATCTTTTTTATGATGTAATATGAGGCACAAACGGTTTTTGGGAGCAACACTAGATATGTCTGGATGTAATTACAAGAAAAGTCTCCTACTTGGCTCTTCAAAATGGCTTTAACACTATTAATAAAGCAGTCACTGGATATAGGTTGACACCTTAATATTAATTATGGTGTCATTTTTATCTGTTGGTTGTCTACATTTAACTGTATTTTCCCATTAGTGTATAATTTACATCCGGTGTGGCCCCCCTCATCAGTTTCTGGGGTGGGTTTTTTTTCACCTCTCATTTACCATACGTATGGCCTCATGTTCTGCATAAACTATTTAAAAGACACTCGGGAAACCAGGGTGTGTTTGTGTTTGTGTGTGCGTGTGTGCGCATAACTCCATTTAAGCCCTTGATTGCTCCACTGGGCTTCAGTTCTCTTGTGTGTGACGTGGGAGAAGAATAATACGACCCCAACTCTAATCGATTCGCATACACTAAACAAATTACAGCTGCCGCCCTCTTCGTCTTTCTCTTCATCTCTTTTTGCAGACCATTAAACCACAGGGACGTTACATGTAGCATATGTGGTTTGCAGCTTGTACAGCTGATGTGTGTTGAGTGTCTGCCTCGCTCTATTCTTCTCTCTGATAAAATCAGTATGAGTGTGTTTGGGCCGGTAGGAGCCGAGGAGCCTGGCCTGGCAGGCTTAAGCAGTACCAAGGCCTGGCCAGGCTCATGCAGGCTCAAGAGGGATTGGTAGTGACGTATCCGGGGTGAAACGCGCCGCAGTTGGAACTCCCCACCAACCTCCCTGGCTCCAGTCTGCTTGATAAAGTCCAGCTGGGACTGGGGAGGAGATGCGCCATCTATCTTGCCCCATCTCTGCTCTCTTCTTTTGAGCATCTGTCATATTAAAATAATTGTCTTCTCATTAATGGTTTGTCTTAACTAAGCTCTTCTCACCGCTTCTTGCAAGCTATGTGTCATCCATTTGTTTCTTTCTTCATCTTAAATTTTAATCAACCTACCCTTCTCTCCCTCTCTCTCTTTTGCCTGCTGTTTTTCTCCATCCTCCCTACAGCGTATCACACATTTACAGTACTCCTCCTCCACCTCTCTACCTCACGCACACAAACAGATCCAGAACCCTAGAAGTGGGGTCATGATTGAGGCTTGCTGTTAATTAGACGGCAGTGGTTGTTGTAGCAATGCAATGGTAGGGTGTAATTAATTAGGTGGCATGTGCACAGTAGGAGAAAAAGAGAAAGAGGAGAGATGGAGTGAAAGAGAAAGACCGGCTATCAGTCCTCCTTTTATCCTCTGAGCTCAGATGAGTTCCCCTAATGAGAAAAAATGAGATGCTCCCAACAAGGGAAGAAAGCATTTTGTCCTTTACATGTTCTCTCTGCCTCTTCTCTGCTTGTCGTTCTGTCACTGCCTTGTTCTCTTTTCATCTGCCTATCACATCCAGGCTATTGCTAGTAGGGTGCCAGTGAGTTGGAGTCAGCCATAGATTTCCCACAGTAGTATGAACACAGCCTCTGGGACACATCCAGAAACACACGCAGACACACATGCAGTGGTGACAGTTATACCACACAGCAGAGATGGTAAAGCAGTCAGTTGTAAGAGAGCATAGCGAGGACTGCAGTAGTATGAGAAATGTCCTGCTGTGCAGTAATGGCTGCTGCTCTGCTGCATGCATGCTATACTGGTAGCATTGTATATGTGCATAAAGGTAGCAAGAGGAAGAGAGAGAAAGAGGTGGAAAGATCGCAAATGAGCAAAGAAAATGTGGGAGGGAAGCAAGAGGTGCACAAACACTCAGAGCACTATTGATCCTCTTCTTAGTTCAACAATGTCTGCTTGACCTCACTCTGAAGCACTTCTGTGTGCGTGCGTGTGTGTGTGTGTGTGTGTGTGTGTACTTATCAAACATATGTGTTGGTGCAGTTACTTCTGTGTGAGTCAGAGGGCTAACCATAGTTCAGCGTGCTGTATCTGTTAACAGCCTGCAGAGAACTCCAGCCGGTGTCAACCTGTCCATATTATGAATATTTAGATACACACAATGCTCCACCCTCGTAAAACACCTATTTTGCAGTTATTTTAAATGCTCTAGTAGATTCATTAATGCTTGCAGCACAACCCCCCCCCCAACGCCACCGTGCAGACCTGCCTTCTCAGTGTAAGCTGATAGTTTAATGGCTGCTTGGCCCTTCCTGTCGAATGTGACTGAAACTGTCCTAGGTGACAGGTTTATGGATGTTTTGGCAATGTCACTGGAGACAGACAGCTATTTACAGCCTACTGTTAGACACTTCGAATGCTGGCTGTTAACATAAATCCCTTGGTGAGATCAGCCATTGGATAATACACACTGTCAACTGTGCTCAAACGTAAATCGCCAATTACACACACATGCAAACAGCAAGCGAACCCACTCAGTCCTTTGTAACCTTGTTAATACTACTGTCACCACTCAACAAACACCTCACTCTCAAACGTCACCCGCACGCTGTAAATTTCTATCTCCCTTATTTACGCCTCTCCTGCCATAACGTTAACAACCACCACTCGCTTTTCCTCCCTTGCCCCACCTTCCCTTCAGTCTCTCATCCCCTTCAACTATCATTTAGCTTTACGAGGCATCCTAAAAGAAGCCTGAGGTGTCCATCCTTCCCTTCTCCATTTTATGTCTGAGATATTGATATCCTCCATAAGTCAGATGCACCGCTCTCTATCACTGAGCAGGAATTGATGACAGAAGGGTTCGACAGGAGGGGAGCGGTGCCAGCAGAGAGTTATAGGAGTCTGGCTAGGTATGCATTAGAGTCTGTGTTTGTTTAAAAGTGTGCACTGCATGCAAACAGGCTTATTAAGCGAAAGAGAGGAGTTTGTTTGGTGAGGGTGGAGGTTAAGCAAAGGAGACGACCAATAATTGAGAAAATCTGAGAGACAGGATGTGGAAAGATGGGAGAGAGGAGGGAGGGAGATCGGTTTCTTGCTTTATGAGTTTTTCATTTGTGTATGATACTGTTGCTATAAACAAGAGGTCAGCTGAACAGAGTCTGTTTATAAGGTCCATCTCACAGAGTGGGCATATCAAAAAGCCTATGAAATCCTGATCAGCCAGCTGTGGTTTCTGTGCATGTACTTGTGTTCAGTTGTGAGGTTATCCGTTAGAGCCAACTGTTGACAACAGAATTTTGCACTTTAAACATGAGAATCAGTCTCAGTTCTCTTTCTGTTTGAATTGTATCATGCTGTGTGAGCTTGTGCATGCAGTTATAGGTTGGTGGTGACTATGCTCGTGTGTATATTTGAGCAGTTGGTACTGCAGGACCTGTGAGTTAGATGTAGCATCTAACTTACTATCACATCAATACATCAGGTGATGGCTTACCATAGAGCTTATGCTGAAATTGCATTGTGTTTTTGTGTGAACCACATTAGCATACAGGTGTAGCTACTAAAAGAGATATCATAAGAGTCCGTTTACATGCAGGAATACTTACTCATCTTAACTGAGTGGTTGGCACAAGGTTGAGTCGCTCTACAAACTGAATATACATAATTTTAGCTTCTTTAGATGTGGCTAAATGGTGTGATTTGTGAACTTGTTTACTGTGTGGATTTTCTTTTTCGTATATTTGTCTGCCTACATGTGTTTAAGTGTTTTTGTGCTCTGACTGCTGGTGGGTTTTTTCCCCTACTATTCCACTGGGGAAAAAGAAAAGGTTTGTTTGATTAATTAATGCTGTTAGACATGAATGTAAATGATCAAAGGAGCACATTTGCATTTTGCGTTTAATTATTCATGAGTTGCGATTGCTCATGAATTAGGACACCTGTGAGGGCCTACGCCTCTCAAGCTCAGGCACTCACTCATGCACATAGACACACACACGCACACACATACTCTGATGCGCACAAACACATCTCGGGATGTGATCCGGTGTGTTTAACCAGACCTGCTCATCACCCCCGTCTGTGTGCCCTGCTGTGCGCTGGGATGCAGGTCATTGCAGGTTCATCTTGCTATTATTTGGTTATGTTGCCACTCTGGCCGGGGTTCAAACATTCTGATTAGGTTACCGCGTAGCACTAAAGCTCAGACTGTCACTCTGACTGTATGATTCATCTCCATGGAGACAAAAGAAAAAGCTCTGATCTAATTACCCATACTGCTGCCATCTCAGACTTGAGGAGAGGGCTGGTAGTGTGAATAAGGCGAGAGGAGCCACAGAGGAAGAGGCAAGGGGCTGCACACAGAGGTTGTAAAAAGAGGTAGAGGCGAAAGAAAAATCAACTAAAAAAGAAGAGCAGGCTTGCATGCTTCCAATAGAGACCGTGATAAAAGCAGGTATTATTTGGCTTCTTGCTTCATCTTCCTCATCTCTCTCCTCATCATCAGCAGCATCCAACTGCTGCACAAATGGGCCCTTGTTGCCATGGATATGAGCAATGGTTCTCCTGTTCTGTTCGATGGGGCTCAGTGATAAATGGCGGGACGTGGAGGAAGTTAATAATTTATCCTGGGGAGGGAGCGACCGTTCCGGGGAGCGTTACCTAGCATATTGGGTTAAGCGCAGCGATTGCTGCGTGCCGAGCAATAGACTCACAGGAGGTGTGTATAAAAAATGAATAAAGGCTGAGTGGAGCCTGCTGGGAAGGAACTGTCAGGGGACTATGTCGGTGTGCGCAGGGGGTTGGTGTGTTTGGGGAAGTAGGCTTTGTCATTTCTTGAAGTTATAGTATTGTCAGGTAAAGAACAGTAGACGCTTAATCGAGCTTTCTCCAGGCTTTCTTCGAAGATCTCCTCCCTCTCTACCTTTTACTGGGAATGAGAAACAGCTCAATATGCTTTGGGCTTTGAAGTGTGACAACAGCAGTGACAAATGAAGTTACTGCAGAGCAGAGGTGCTAGGCCTGAGCCACGTGTACTGTGCTGTCATTATCTGTGACTCATTGACACTTGTGTATACATTAAGAGTCTTCATCATCCCACCGTGTGATCATTTTTAAATAACATTTGTCACTTTCCCGTTTTTGTTTATGCCTCAAGTAGATACTTCTTTGTATTTGTGACTTGATGTGACTGTGTGAAAGACAGAATGAGAATGAGAGAAGGGGTGCATGGGGTAGGCCCACACCTCCTTGAGTATTACCACAACACCTGCTTCACGTCTTTTTAACAATTCATGAGGCGCTACACTCTTTACACTACCTCATTTACCTTCCCAGCATTTAACCCCCTCCTTCCCCTTGCTCCCCTTTTGGTCTTGCTATCACCAAGATCTTTTGCATTTGGAGGGTGATGGTGCGTGCTCGGGGTTATGTAGGGGTCACCGTATTGTGTTATTCTGAGAGAATATATCAGATCAGCTTGATTTCATTATTGTCCCTCTGATGCCCCCGTACGCAAAGGCTCAAAGCTACTTAGAATGATCCTCTCCCAGCAATGAGGGAGAAGAAAAGCAGGAGTCTGTTATCTGGAGTCTTTTGTGTTGGACATTCTGCTGCGTCCTGGAGTGGATTTGTAGCACAACAGGCTTGTGTTAAAACACAGCCGAGCCTCGCAGCGTCTCCCACTGATTGTTTGATGAGTCTTTGTGACGTTCACATCTCCTTCGAGTAGTTGTAATTTCAGACTACGCTGCTTAGGTGTTTGTGTGCTGGCATCAATGCATGCGTGCACCCAGCAGAATATACGACTTGTGGTTTCTTTTCATTTGTTCTCCATTTTGTTTTGAGTGCTTGTGTTTTCCAGGAGCCTTTTTTTCTCAGTCTCCTTGTGGCTGATAAGTGATGCAGATACTGTAGTGATGGATAATAGCACCTTACATATGAACACGCACACACACATTAAACCTCACTCTCTTGAACGTTTCTGTGCATGCCCGTGTATATTTGTGTGTGCTTTATTCCTCCAAAACATTGTGCGCATTCTTAGGGAGCGGTTGTGCAGATTCTTAAGGCAGAAGGCTGAACAGCTATGACAGACAACTGAAGGAGGCATGGGGAGAGAAGGGGAGGAGGTAGGAATAAAAACAAAAAAAAAAACTAGAGAAAGTGGGATTATTCTCTGTATGTGAAATAAAGTAACATTAGTAATCACCGTATTCTAACACACATACATAGGAAGGAACATGTAGGTCTGTCATCTTCATGTTTTCTTAATTTTTAAAATAAAATCATTAACTGTACTGGAACAATGACTGTCACACATTTATCATGCAAGCTGGAATGTAGATAGAGCAGCTATTAGCCAAATGGCAAATGCAAGGAAATGCTTTTCTTCCTCGTTTTTTTTTTCTTTCCTCTTGTCCTCGTACGCATGCTTTTATCTTTTTATGAGCTCTCATTGCCAATGCCAAAGAGGGAGGCTAGGCTGGTATTACGATGAGCTGTGACAGGGTCAGGCAAGTACAGCACAGCATACAAAAATCACCTGCATATAAGCAAACACGAGAACTCTTCCTGACACCCCCAGCACGCGCAGCCCAGGGTTCATGTCAGCACCCTGCAGATACCCAACTTTTGTGTGGCACACTGACTGACAGCTTCATTGAACCTCCGCCCTGTTGTACACATTTGTGGACACACATGTGCACGCTGATAGCCGTACACACATAAACACATGTACAGACTCATGCCGCCCCCCCCCAGGTTGCCTTTGTTCCCAGCATCTGTTTCCCTCAGTGATTAATTGCAATTAGCGAGAGGTTTGAAGGCCTGTGGAAGAACACAGCAAGAGGAAAAACATCAAGATTAATGAGGGGATGCATTCATCAGAGATAGAGAGAGGGAGGAGGATGCAGGGAGGATACAGAAAGAGAGAGAGAGTGAGGGGAAGCGAGGGAGAATGGAGTTAGAAAGTAGAGAAGGGGGGATGGGAGGATGTAGGGATGACATGGTAAGAAGGGAGGGGCTCGGATACAATGAGGTGGAAAAGCAGGGCGCTCGTGCTCAGATGTTAATGACGTAGATAGGGAGAGCGCAGGAGCGTGACATGAAGCAAGAGAGGTGGAGTGAGAGCAGCATCAGCAGAGATGAAAGAGAGAGGGAGAAAGAAAGCGAGAGAGCGGGAGAGAGCCAGTTGTCAAAGCTCAGGCCACAGAGCAACACCACAGGGGACTGATTAAATATGGAAATTATAATTGCTAATTGACCTTTATTAATCAGAGAAGTGTGGGGGGTGTATTGCATTTTTGCGTCTCCGTGTGTGCGCGTGTGTCTGAGATTGTGTATGTATAAGCACGCTGATGTGTGCCTGCGTGCGTGTTTGTGCTTGACTGAGTGTGTATGTGTGACTGTTTGATCCCCTCACGCAGCTCTCTCTTGTCTCAAAGAGCTCTCTCATGTTTAAACACAGCATAATGGAAGAAGCAGCTAGAATAACTCACACATGCAGACAAGCACACTCACACACACAAACACACACACAAACTGGGTGGTAATGAGAGTGTGAGTATATTACGGAGAGCTAAATAGGGTCACTGTGGAACCTTGCTCTTTGGGTTGCCAGATGTGCAATTATGAATGCATGCGCACGCTCTCATAGACATGCATACGAGTCCCCGTATTTCTCTCACTCTTCCTCTTTCTGCTTTTCTCTCCTCCCACACTTTGATGTCTTCATGCTTATTATTGCACCTTAGGAAAACCCTGACATCACGTTTTATTTTGTATCAGAAGCATGCAGCAAGAATTTCTCTCCCCTGCCTGGCTCCAGATGGGTTTATTTCCTCACGTTATCAATAAACACTCACATACAAAAACACACAGTCTCACACACACACACACACACACACACACACACACACACACACACACACACACACACACACACACATGTCAGTCTTGTTGCCAGATCACACAGATTTGATTAGAGACTCCCTAAATTCATTAACCCAATGTGATTCAGCCAGCCATCATTAGAGCCACATGTAAACTGGTCTGAAGTGGTCTGATTTGGTTTCAGCTCGTCAAATGCATCAATCACCCACAATGAGCTCTGCAAGTTTTAATTACTTTTAACCAATTGCTAGCTGAAAGGTATCACAAACCTTTAACAAAAAGTGCTTCTCTTTAATGGAAGAGCACTATTTTTGGAGTAAACCACTGGCTATTGGGAGCAGCTAAAGTTAAGAGAAGTACCTTCCTAAAGGGAGTTTTGACAAGAAGAAGAAAGATTTGTCTGTGCTTTTTTTTTTCACTTTAAAGGTTTTCTTGGCAGTTCTGAGGATTCAAGGTGGCAGCTGCCTACGCAGGTCTGTTGTTATTCCCTCACTCCCACCTTTGAATCTGTATTGGGAGTTAGTCGTCTGCAGCTCTAAGGGCATCTGCTGAGGCCGAGTGTCATTTCTGATCCCCAGGAGACAGAGACGGCAGGGACTCCTCCCCTCTTAGCCCTGGCTCCTCTAATCCTGTTAGCTCAGCTCAGGATCAGACTGCCATGACTGGTCTTCTGGCTCAACAGCACACACATACACATACACACACACACACACACACACACACACACACACACACGCAAACCACCCCCCTTGGGGGCCACAGAGGCCACAGGGGGCTCAAAGGGACAATTGTAGCAGGGTCTAGCGATGGCAGTGAGGGTTAGGGGTCAGTAAGCAGTGGGGAAACTATAGGACATGCACATATGTCTGGGTGCACTGCACACTCACACACATATGTCTTTAAAATGTACTCAGAGCACTGAGACAGAAGCTTGATCTCACCCTTTGCTCTCACTCTCGCTGACACACACAAACATATGCACGCATGCATAGAATTTTCTGAACATATAGACTGCTCTTTTCCATTTCCTTGTTTCTAAGCAGCAAATAAGCTAGACTCACCTCACATCACTGCACACAGTTACTGTACTATATCCCCGGTACATGTTGCCTGGCCTGACCACTTTTTGCCTTGATAGCAAGGAGTGTGCTTCTCTTTGGGGAGAGGACTGAATGTCAGCAGAGCAAAGACTATCAGATCTGACTCTGACGTTTGACAATTTTCTACAGCTGAAACACACAGCAGTGAAGCACCGAGGGTTTGTGGTGTACCGCGTCCATCCAGCAGAGGGCTCTTGGAACAGTGAAGCAGAGGCTGTCTTCCTTTTGTCATGACTGCCTACTTTACTGCTCATCTATGAAGGAATAATGGCTGAAATCAACCGGTGTACAATGTTAATGACATTTGAATTAGAACACTTCTAAATTAATTAGGTAAGTAAAGTATGCAACAATCAAAATGTCACTGTTGATAAAGCTGTAAGCCGTCTTTGGGAATCGACAGACTGATTTGCTTGGTGTTATCAATCTAGGTTAGGCTCTGCTAGCTCTAGGTTTCCATGCGTGTGTGTTTGTATGTGAGGCTTGCTGGTATGTGTGTTTGTGTGTGTGTGTGTGTATTTACCGCTGGGTAGGGAGACAGTTTGATTGAGCTCTGCGCCGTAAAGCTGTCTGTTTGCCAGACGGTTTGTCTCCTGGCCAAGACTCTGCAGTGGAGAAGAATACAATGATTATCTGTCACAAGGCAGCAGCGTTCTTCATCAGTCTGGCTAGCAACAGCCCAGACTGCCCTGTGTAAGCCTCAGACCACACACTGAATCAGCCTCAAGACTTTCTCAACTCTGAAACTCTATACAGGAGCACAACTTCAGCTTTTCACATTACCACAGAGCTCTGTGAGCAAATCTCTCTTTTTTGTGGCCTGTGTCTGTCTGTGTGCGTGGTGGGGGTGGGCATGCAATAGTGTTCACACAGGAGCGTGAAAGGAATGTCAACAACCTTTAACCCCTGGACTCATTAATGTTAGCAGGGTAAGGTGATGATGTGGCAGTGGGATAATTGATGTGTGTGTGTGTGTGTGTGTGTGTGTGTGTGTGTGTGTGAGAGAGAGAGAGATAAGAGAGAGAGTACGTGCACACGCATCCAGAACAGTGACAGAGCAGACATGATTTATCACGTATTAGTAGGCAGAGAGGAAGAGGACAGAGCTCTCAAAAGCCCGAGGTTACAAGATCAGGTCAAAGGTCATGAAAGGTCAGACCGCTGAGTGGATATCAAAGAGCACTCTGGGAGCCAGTTATGGCAGACCAGGCCAAGATAGGCTTGCAGGAACTGCCTGAGCAGACAATAGCATGTAAACAGACACCCACCTCACTTGCAGGCTTGTGTAGGTGGAGTGTATGAGGCTCAAGTCGGTGTGATTGCTCGGAGGTCGAGGGAATCGGTCCATAGATGATACGGTGGATTTTCTCAGTGCCATCACTTCTCTTATGTACACACAAACGCATGCACACTTTTGAAATCCAACATGGGTTACCTCTTGACAGACTGACTGCAAATATGTTCTAAAATACGCATCTAAACCAAGCGTGCTGGTACACCCAAACAGACATGCACAAGCAGACAAAGCCCCACAAAGGCAGCTAATTTCACACTGGCTCTGCTGGGGCCCTGTTTGGGCACGGCTGTGAAGCACAGACAGAGAGACAGATGGTGCAGGGCTGGCAGGAGGATATTCTGCTGTCCTCTGTGCACGTATGTGTAAGCGAGTGTGTGTATATATATGCATTTGACTGATTGCTTATGCACACTTGTGCTTGTGAATGCATTCTCTGGTGTCTTTGTGCATTTTCAAACGGAGATTTGTACACCCCGCACCAGCCGAGTCTTTAGGCTATGCTGGCGGTGCCTGTCCTAGATGTTTCCTGTTGCCAAGATAGGTGTCAGGAAATGTTACCCCCAGCATAACCTCTGTCTTCATAGTGTTTGTTCAATCTAGTTGCAATGTTTTGTAAAAGTCATTTCCTGTCTAAGAGACTACAGAGTGTGCATATTAAAAAGGAGGAAGACCTGTTTGAAGTTTAATGTAGCTGGCAGAGAATGAAACAAGCTCTTATATCC
This sequence comes from Neolamprologus brichardi, assembly GCF_056152115.1. NCBI lineage: Eukaryota > Metazoa > Chordata > Actinopteri > Cichliformes > Cichlidae > Neolamprologus > Neolamprologus brichardi. The sequence continues at coordinate 17,157,972 of NC_142104.1, forward strand.
TTGTGTTTTGGAGGTAATATTTCCGTCATGCTGTGCATGGACATATTAGTGTGTGTGCATGTGTGTCAGGGGTGTTCACGTGTGGTTGCTGTAATTGAAATGACTGGTTGCCATGATAGCTTGTGCATAGCTAAAGCTTATTAGTGTGCTTGGCTTGGTTGAACTGCAGCCAGGGGGTAGGGGTGGAAAAAATAATGGAAGAGTTGCTAGGAAAGAAACAAAGGAATAGGAAAGAAATGAGGAGACAGTGAGGGAGGCGGCAAAGATGATGGCAAAAAACCAAGAGGATAATGAGAAGAGGTGCAGAAATTGACACAAATAGAAGGATAGAGGTGGACATTAAAGTGGTGAAGGGATGAATACAGGTGGTGCTCACAAGCTGTTTTAGCAGGTAGCAGCCAGAGGCAAGACTAATGGGCTAACGGGCAAGCTGACGAACTTAACTGACTAGGAGTGAGGCTGACAGACGGTCAGACGGATAGATGGACAGGCTGACAGTCAGTTAGCCAGACAGGCAGACAGGGAGCCAGTGTCATCCCACATTGAGAGAACAGGAGGAGTGAGAGGGGTTCATATTCCCCAGGACAGGTGGTAGAGACATGCCACTGCTGCCACTTGGCATTCACTGTCCTACGCCCCTCTCTCTCTTTTTCTCTCTCTGAATGTTTCTGTCAGCTCTTGACCTGGTCTTTCTCCAGATTTCTTGCTGTAGAAATATAGACGGGTCCTGTTTTTTTCTGTTTGAGTTGCTTAAAAGACAGAGAATCTCACAGAAAGTCTTCGCCCTCCCTGTTGTGGGGCGAATAGGCCAGGCAGGTAAAAGGCAGCATGTTAGCGATTAGAGAGGCTCAGTGAGGCATGCAGGTAAGCCCTCTGTCCCCATCAGTCAAGGCCAGGGCTGCGTGGGTGGGTGGGGTGGCGGTGGCGGGGCACTCGAGAGACTGGACCTGACTTGCTCAAGTCGCAGAGGCCACCTGCTCCCATTCACTGCTCCACAGCCCTGCCTGACCACAGCCCCGCTAGCACCATGCAGGCTAATTAAACTCAGTGTGGCACATACACTCTCACTCCCACTCACACTGGGAGACACACACTTGCCAGCTCACGTCAATGGTGAGAATACACAAATAGACACACGCGCTCAAAGTATCATCCACCTACACTCTTTGGACGGGAAGAAAACAAAGTGAGGAATGCAAACATTTTATAACACGGGAGCAGAAACAATTGTAATACATGCTTACACACACATGCAGCCTGTGCGCTGCCAACAGACTGTCCCAGTTTAGAGTAGGAGTGTTCTATCTGGCGTCCACCCACAGCTCTCCTCCTTTCTCCGATCTCACTGCAGTATTTTCTATGGTCTCTCAATATACTATGCAGGGCAAAACTGTCACTAATGTGATGGAGACAAAGCCCTCTGTGCCTTCACATAGATACTTGCTTCCAGTTAATGGAAGAACTTGGCAGAAAAGAAATCCCATCATTTGGTGCTGGTGTATTCTCATTTAAGAGCATTTATTCTTCAGTTTATTAAATATCTTACCATTTTTTTTGCCTCTATAGTTTAACTTTCATTTGACTATGTGTGACATTTATACTTTTTTAGAAATTATTTCTAAACTGCAATTTTGAATCTGTTTTGCGATTTGGGAAAAGAGCAAAAAGAGTAACTTCTGCAGGGAGAAAATGAAATACTGTCTGGATTACGTTTGGGAAGCCAGCTGCGATTTAAACATTTTGTAAGAAAAAAAATAAGGAAATGGAGAAGGGATGAATATTTCTGGGGTGATGAAGCGTGAGTGTGTGTGCGTGAAAGGCAGAGGTAGGCAGACAGTTAAAAAAAGAGGAGACAGTGGCGGTGAGGGACTTAGAGAGGTGTGACTGTTTCCTAAACTGATTTAAGGCCCAGCCCTCCCAGACCCCCGCAGCTTTCAACATGCCACAGGGAATTGTCCCATAATCCTCTGTTCCAGGTAAACAGCTTTTTCCCTCCTCCAAAAGCCCGGACCCATCTCTCCTGCACACACACACTATCAAAAAGCACTCCTTTGCATATGCCTCTAAAGCATTCTCTTGTTTAAAGCTTGGGGGCCCCTCATCTGTAATGGAACTCAGTGATGCTCAAATACGGCTCTATAATTTTTTACAAATTTCCCCCGTTTGTGTTGATCGTGGCAAACGGCAGACATTGTGCACGCAGAAGAATGCAGAACAAATAAAATGCTTAGATGAACGCTTTTCATCTAAACATTTCCTCTCCTGATGAGGTTATACAAGGCCATACCAGCTGCACCCTCATTATCCCCTTGATTGTCTGATGTTAACCTGCACAGCTGCATCACGGGCAAAGCCGTGTTGCCTTCAGTTCTCCTCCTTCTCTGTGTTTAACAAAGTCTTTCCCCACACAGCAGAGAAACTCCTCTGTTTACACTCCATCACAGACACTTAAACACTACTCCCTCGCCTCTGCCTTCCATTTCCTCTTTAATCTCTCCCTCCTCTCTTTTCTTTTCTTTTCTCCATCCACTCCATTTAGTCATTAGGTCGCCTCTCATCTGCATAAGCTTTCCGTTGTAGCACTCGATTGCACTGGGCTCCAGCTCATGTTTATTAAATAAGCCTTCTTGTTGTGTCTGCCCCACAGCTTGCCCTGCTCTCTGCCTCGTCCTCCTATTTTCTTCCTTTGCTGTTTTCTCTCCTTGTCGCCTCTCCCTCTCTCCTTGCTTCTCTCTCAGCGGTTGGCGTGCTAGCCTGCCCCTCTCCCTCCCCGCCCTCTCCTTCTTATTCCTCTGTGGGGTATTAAAGGCTGTTTCTGTTGGCCGTCACTCTTCATAAGTGGAGTCTTGCTCAATGTGTTCGCCCCGTTCCCTGAGCGAGTGCACCTCAATGCCCTGGTGCGCACTCTCTCTACAGGCCCCACTCAGAATGGAAATGAAGGGAGTCTGTAATGAGTTCCACTCAGCCGGGGTCCCCGACCCCACCACCATCAGCCAGCTTAGAGAAGAGAATCAGAGAGACAGAGAGAGGGTAGAGAAACGAGGGTCAGAGATGGAGGGAAGAAGAGGCTCAAGGGAAAACACAGGGTTTTTTTTTTCTTTCTTCTTTTTTTCTTTTTTTTTTTACACCCCCCTGTTTTAGTGCCTGGTTGCCAAGCTGCTACAATGTTAAGCCGGCCTTTCTTTCGGTCTATAGGGAACAGTGTGGGATCGTCACACCGAGCAGGAGAGTAGAATGATTTTGAAAGAGAGGGTGCTGGAAAGAGAAGAGGTGAAGGGAAAGGACAACAGTGCAGAGCAGAGGACAGGAGAGATGAAAGGATTAAACGGCGAACAAAGGCGATGACTGTATTTCCAACGAGAACATATTGGTGATGAAAGTGCATGATGACGACAACGGTGATGGTGGCAATTACGACAACCGTAATTGATATCATTCAACCGCTGCCAGCTCATTACTCTGAAGAAAACTGTGAACTTCAGTGTAATTAATTGGTTGGAAAGCTGGCATTCTACTTTGCTGTACAGTTTTAGGTCACAGCCCTTTGCACTGAAACTTAAGAATGTTTTTTTATTAAGTAGCCAACCCATAATAGACGTTGACTAAAGCAGGACAAATCAGGGATCTCCAGAGCCAGTAATGTTTTTTTATTTTATTTAAATATGTAGAATCTACATATTTTTATGCATAAAGATGGTCTAAATTAGTCCCAATTGTTTTTTGTATTATTTTTATTTCTCTGTTAGAAGTAGCAGCAGACTTTTTTTTTACCAGCAGACATTTTAACTTGTCATAAAAGGAAAAACACAGTTCTTACTAATAGCAATAATGGTGCCTACATTCATTCCCAAGTGTCCTTAGAAACCGCGGCAGTTTAACCTTTTCACCACATTAATCACGATTTCAGACTTTTGGCATTCTTCAAAACCAACACAGAAGTGATAAAACCGCAGTTCCTGGAACGGCCACTTGAGGCCTGCTCCAAAGGTGAGTAGATCCCCACAGACTTCTAGAAAATTACCAAATCTAGAAAACAAATATAAAACCCAGCAAAACATGGTTTTCATCTTTCTACCTAATATAATTTAAATTGTATCAAAGCGTACAATTTGCATAATTAGGACTGTGGCCTCTATGACAGGCAAGTGATTCCTGGCACCCACGTGTCAATTAGTTGACTGCTTGCCAATAAATTGAACCTCTCTACCAGGCTTGAGGTGTTGGGGCTAATTGTTGCCTTTTTAATGGCATTATTTGACAAATATAGGATTATATACTCATTAACAGCCCATATAAGAGGCCTTTTCTCCAGTATTTGTATATGAAATTCTACCATTCGGTCTGTAATAGCAGGCAGTTTGGCACGAGAGAGTGTGTAAGCCTGTTTGTCATTTTGAGACCGTAGGAACTACAACTGCTATAAGATAACAATAACTTTGGAACCCATTCAGTTGATTCAGTCATTAACTAATTAGAAGGTTATGGAAATAAATAATTTCCTCTTAATGATGTGAGGTGTGTATCTTTGAGTGTGTGCATACATCATGAGTGATTCCTTCACAAGTGGATGAGTCATATTAGATGTTGTTTACACAGCATCTTTACCCTGTACTCCGAAGCAGTCAGCTGGAAGAACTGGAGCCATGTCGACACAAGCTAAAATTGCTTCCTAAGAGGTGTGTGGTGTGTGTGTGTATGCGTGTAGGTGTGTATGTGAGTGTGTGGAGAGTGAGAGTTGTGCCTGTGATAGATGAGACACAGCTGATAAGGTGACCTGGGGTTGGAGCAGTCAAAGAGTGCACAGATACAGAGTAGCTCGGTCTTTCCTATCTATTCCTGTGTGTGTATTTTGTGTCTGTGGGTGCATTTCTTGCTGTGCTGTTGTACACAGGATTGTCTGTTCAGAGGCAGATGCCTCACTGGGCGTTAAGCCCAAGCGTTGTGTGTGTGTGTGAGTGTATGTGTGTGTGTCTGAAAGAGGGTAATGGCTGACTCTACACGCCCTCTGACCCTGCTGGGCAGCACAAGTCCTCCTCTGTTTCTCCTCGCACTGATTAGAGGGTCAGAGAAGCATCTAACACAGACACACACACACAGACACATACACATACACAGTGTGCCTCTTTTGGCACTGCCGTCAGCACAATAGAGAAGGAGAAAGAGGACATTCACTAACATGGAGAGGTGGGGTCAAACTGAGAAGAAGAGAGAGAGAGCGGAGAGATGTGATGCGAGGCACATAAAGAGAACAGCGGCACAACATGAATTTGCACAGATAAGACGGGGAAAAGCGGATAGCACAGGATATAGGCTTGGAGGAGACAGATATGCTCAAACAAAAGATAAAAGAGAGGTGGGTGAGAGTAATATTCCTGTTATTGGAGGCAAAAAGAGCAAAAGGATAAAAAGCAAGAATGGGTGGAGTAAAAGAAAAATGAGGGCTGTGGCCTTTTTCCTTGCTTTGTTCTGTCTGCGCTTTCCTTGCCGTCTTTTAAAAAATGAATCATTCACCAGCCCCCTTTTTTATGTTAAAAAAAATGAAACACATGACTTTACCGCCCCTATCTCTGTGGTAACCTCTCTATCTTCTTCTTTTTATCTGAAAATGAAAAGGAGAGGGACCTGCATGTGGATACCACTTTTGGTTTTTGGTTTTTTTTTTCAAGAAACATTATGGCTGTGTGGAGGGTGTGTGCGTGTATGTGTGTGTTTTTTTTGTGTGTGTGTGTGTGTGAGAGAGAGAGAGAGACAGAAAAAGGAGGAGATTCATAGAGGGCTGTTTTAGCCCCTAATGCAGCATTCCTGGCATTCGACTCAAGGTTTAGGTGTCTTTAGGCCACTTAGCATACGTGTATCTATATTTGCATTAGTGTGTGCACACCGAAGTGCCTACGTAGATGTGAGTGCTTGTATGTGACTCTGACCCACGTAAAGAGAAGTCGCATACGTAATGAATGCTGTGCTTGCCACGCAAAAGATCGTGCAGCATCGAGAGGAATTCCCAGCTTAACAATCCTCCCTGCACGTGTACACAAAAGGGAGTGTGCAAAATCTAGAACTGATTCTACAGAACATAGAAATGAGTCAAATTCAGTCCCATACCCACCATCTCTTTCACCAGTAATAATCACTGGTAATTATTTTGTTTTGTCGTAAAAATGTGTGCTCTTTGCCTTGTATGTATGTCTCTCTTTTTTTCCCCTCTCTCCATATTGTTTCCCCATTGCATTGATCTCCGTGATAGGGTCTTTCATCCACCATTTACTCCTACACTCATCCGTAGTGCATACACATCACCTTCTCTTCTTTCCTGTATAATTGTGCCTTCCGCTCTTCAAACAGGCTGCAGTATCAATCTGCCTCCCGCTTGCCTTTGGAGAGGAAATGTCATTTGTTTCCCAAACTGTTCCAGAGAAGAGCAGCCAGAGTCTTCAACCTGTTAGACTCATAGCACGTGCACACACACACACACACACATGCAAAACAAACACAAATGCATCAAGCCAGTTTTTCTTTAACATTGTGCATCATCCTGCCTGTGAGACTCTGTATGCTTTTCAAGTAGACAATGAGAAAGAGTAAAAAAAAAAGCAGAACCTCAGACCAATAAATACAGATGAAGCCATGCAGCTAATAAATCTTTTATGAATCTTTTTTTATAGCTTGTTTCTTGTTGTTTTTCTTCCTTTTATCAGTCAGTCCATTCATCTGGCAGTACATGCATGTTATCCCACTTATCTCAAGTCGGATCACTTTGAAAGAAAGTAAGCAGGGTATAAGCACGCATCCCTTCTTCTTGTTCTGCAGCATTTTGCAGTTGCTGTTAGGGTGTTCGCAGGTTAGGCGGAACATATAATATTACATAGAGACAGGTAACTACAACGTGCTTGTCCGTTGGCTTCCCAAGTACCTTTCATCCTGATCAATCCTCTCCAGGAGTTTGAGTCTGTGAGTCTACCACTTCACTTCCATACCAGTTCTCTTTTCTAACCCACCAGAGAGGTGACATTCCACATCCCTAGAAAAAAAACCCTGTGATCCCTGGAGTCAGGATCTTCGTACTGGTCTTTGCCTTTGGCTAGTGCATCTGACCCTAAAGACTGTTTCACCAAGTGGGTGACCACAGGGCAGTGGCTTCATTGTTTTCCTATTTAACACAAAGGTTGTGGCCATGATGCCAGCTGTCTGTTGTTGCTCTGTTCACAGGAGGAGCCGGGCTGAAGTTCAAAGGTCAAACTATTGTGCATTCTTGCGAGGGTGTCTCTATAAAGCTATATTGCCATTTCAAAGATATATGGGAACATGAATTTAGGTTGTTTGTCAGAATTGTCGCAATCAGTTAACCTTTTCTCCTGCGCTACCTCAGAGCTAATGAAATTTTGCTATTGCTGTTGTTTTCAGTGATCTTTCAATAAGGAGGAGGCTTGAAGGATGAATTCCCAATTCCATTCCCATTTCGTAGAATGCTAAACAAGTCTTATTATATTTAATATATAGTATACTGTAGATTAATCTTTAAACTGGCCACTTTATCAATTTTCTCATCCAACATGTTTAATGACTATTTTTTATGTAAAAGTAAAAGGGTATAAATATACCTATGAAGCACATGCACATTTTTACAATTTCTTTTTTGTTGGGATTATACTAAAGGAATGTTTGTATCTGACTTTGCATTATATTTAATTCTACTAGAAGTGGATATGAAAACATGTTTACGTATCCTTCGAAGGAACAGGGTGCAAGGCATCGTTTATATCTTGGGGCAGGAGGAAACTAGAGCCTAGAACTGTCAGAATGCCTGTCTGCTGACAGCAAGGGGATATATTGTAGTCCTTGCCTAGAAGGAGAGGAAAAGCTCTGTTAGCTGTTAGATGGAAGAGGGAGAATAGTTCTGCTTCCTAATTGTCTTTTCTGCCTTCTGCAAACAAAAATGAGAAAAAAAAGAATGAGAAAGGTGATGGGAGAAGACTGGGATTTGGTGGCTAAGTAGGAGTGATGATGAGGAAGAGACCGGGTAGGGAGGGGTCGGGTGGGCCCCTATTATAATGGCTGGGTCACAGGGATCCCTGCCATTCACTATTGAATTGGGCCCCAATTAAATGACTTTGTAGAGCAAGCAAGCTGGAACAATGTGTTTGTGTAGCTGTATGTGCTTGTGTGTGTGTGTGTGTGTGTGCTGTTGCATTTTGGAATGTGGGTCCTGACAAGTGTGTGTGTGTTCTTTGTGTGCGCACATGCACTCACTTTTTGCAGCATTAGGGGCGACAAAGTACTTGAAGTGTCGCCATGGTACTGTAATTAGCGAGCAAGGGTTAAAGGTCGGCCACAATTCTGCTGGCCCGGGACAGGACCTCTCTCAAGAGCAAAAGGATTGGGGGGGGGGGGGCATGGAGAAAGGACAAGGGGCTGTTTTACGGAGCAAAGACTAAGAACACCACTAAAGGAGACTCCTGACTGAAACAGCACAGAATAGAAAGCCATTAAGCAGTGTTAGTTTTGTAACCGTTACCCTGCCTGCTCTGCCCCTGCTGGCATATGTCGACATGTTTAATACTGAATAATGTGTGTGTGTGTGTGTACACGTTTGTGCAGGAAATGCAAACTGGATGGTTTAAGTGTAGGCTAAGAATCTAAAAGTGTATTTCATTTCTTTGACTAATCTTGACGTAACTTTAATCTATATTTAAAAAAACAAAACAAAAACAAAAAGACTTGATTGGAGAGGGGTAGAAAAAAGCCAAATACAAGCATTGCTGGAGTGAATACATGCAGGCAGAATGACATGAGAAGAATTAGAAAGAAGTTAAGAGAAGCACAAGGAGGAGATCACTGGGTCGTGTCTGTTAAAAACTGCTAATGTAAAAACTATCTGACTGCTTTCTTACTGGATTCTCTGCAGCTTTAACAGCCTGATTGTTGGAGTATATCACAATTAATCTGTAAGAGCATTCTTCTTTGTCACCATGTTTTACATGCAAACATGTTCTCATGGTAGCACCACCACCACCCCTGGACCGGGCGAATCACAGTACAAAAAAATGTTTCTGGCAGAAACCCAGTAGGCTCGCCACCCTGCTGCATTGTAACAGTGTGGAAGCAGCATATAAATTAATAAAGTAACAAAACAAGTTCCCTACATCTCATAAAACCTCCTGTAGATGTCTTGTCAGATCTTTCATTGCTCAGGAATGATATTATGACACTTTATGTTCTGCTCTCATGCAGGAATAACACTCTCTTTATCAAAGTGTAATGTCTCAAGAGGGAGAGGAATACAATTGTTCTTGTCAGTTTGTCAGCTGGAGTAGAATAAAAAAGTAGGGCTGCTTATAATTAGAGACTTCTTTCACAGTCAGTAGAATTTTTATTACAGTTTCTATCCGGCCTCGCATGAATCTAATGCCTGCTTAGACACACCTATATTATATGCAATGACATGTTTTGTGCTTCAAAGTGCACCTTGAGCGTTGGCAAAGCACAAATACTGTGGTGATCAGAAATTCTCGCTTTCTTAACGGGTGTTGGTTGTTTCAGAGGTGCAGTATGTTTCTGTGTTTGAATATAATTGCCTATAAAAGGGCTTTGTGGAATGGAGGGAAAATATTCAGCGCTCATTGAGATGGCGTAAAGTGTGGGTGTCTAATACAGAGATAGTGAAGACATCAGTCCTCTCTTTTAGTTGGCATATGGCGATCCGCACACATGCTGCAAAATCTGCCAGTGACATGTGTGAGAGGCTATGCACATCTCTGTATGTGCGAGATTTGTGCCACCAGACAGAGAGCTGATTTTGAATTATCTACTTTGTGCCAGTTTTGTCAAGGAAGAAATAAAGTTTTGGATCAGAAATTTCTGAAAAGAAACACATTTATATAGTTGCCACATTTAAAAATATATATATTGAAAGAGCAATTCAAGATAATTGGTTTGATTCTAGTTTTCATCTATTCTGTTTTTTTTTTTAACTATTTTGAAGAGTCTTATGAAATGATAACAAAGAGTAGAAAGAAAAGGTGGTAGATACACAGGAAACGACTTGGGGTGGAGTCAAATCCAAGCCTCTGAACTAGCCTTATGTCAATTAGTCAACCTGGTGAGCTAATCCATCACCTCAGATAAGTGTATTTAACCTTGATACTTACTCTAAATAATATTTTAAATGTAATCTACAATGTCAAATAATTAGGATTTTCTAATTAAATTTTATTCATGTATCTTTTTTTCCCATCTCTGTCATGGCAGTGAATTTTGAAGCAATGAGAGGACATAAATGTACCACCACTTTGTGTTCAAAAAAGGAAAAATATTCATGTTCAGTTCGTAAACTGTACATTTTATTCTCCCTCAGACTATTTGACCTTGATTAATTTAACTTTAAGCGAAATATTCACAGCCTAGCTGCAGCCTATTGCAAACCTTTTTAAACTGCACCTTTCAAATGATGGCTGGAAGTCGACCTCTTGCGCCTCTACACTGCAGTTTTGGTTTGAATGAATCACCGGGCCTGATTTAAGCATCTCATAATAAATATGAATAGGAATAAATATGCTGTAAAGTTACTTTGAGCATGTAATTTCACATTTTAAATAAGTCAAATACAATAAATCATTGACAAAATAGAATATCAAAAAAATACAACAAATTATTTTTGTTTAAAAATGACTGAAATGAAATGCTCAGCTGGTGAAACGCTACTTATAACAATAATAGATATATTACATATCTATTAAACAGATAATAAACTCTAACATGTCGTATTATATGTTGACTGTACGGATGACTTTATGCTACTTTATTTATTTATATATAGAGAGAGAGGCTTTATCATGGCTTGTGTGTGTTTCTGTCTGAGTCATTTAGTTGTCTGTTGGTATCAGTTGTAAGATACTGAGCTGGTTTTGGCAAGTAATCAATTCTTCAAGATTGTTTGCGGGTTAAAAGGGAAGTTTTGAAAGGTCCTCACAAGTACATTAAGGCAAGCATATGTGTCGGCCTGTTATCTTCATGTGTGTACTGCGCTCTACATTGAGGGAGTGCGCCTGTTAACTGTGTGCCAACTGGCACAGAGCCCTTGGCAGTGGGCTGGCATTCGCGTGCCCGCTCTGCTCCTACCACCTGTCTGGTCCCTGGAAGAGTCAGCGGGCTCCTGCAGGGAGGGCCTTCTTTGTGGGCGGGGGGTGTGGCGTGTGCAAGTGTGTCTTCTGCTCTGTGTGTGTATGAGATGTGGGGTTTGAGGGCCCTGGCAGCTTGGGAGGAGGTGAGGCCAGGAGGAGCAGGAAGCAAGTTGGTCCTTTGGACCTCTAGCTCTCTCTACCACAGGAAGGGCTTGTGCTGCAAAGATAGTCAGACTGGGGCAGACACGGCCTGTAGTCTGGGTGAGACTACCTCCAAGAGCCTGTGGAAATCTGTCTGTCCTTCCCTCGGTCCATCTGTCTGTCTGCCTGTCCATCTGCATCCTGAATTAGTGTCTCTGTCCTTTTGACTGTGTGTTTGCCTCTATGAGCCCAGAAGATGCCAGGAGGACAGCGGGAGGGAGACAAACTGCTCTCCTCTGTTCTATTCAGCAAATCTGTTATTGAAATATGTGGCACATTAGTTAGCTAACCCAGTGTCTCCTAAATCATCTCGCTGTGTTTGTAAAAGTATTACTCATGGGATCAGGACGAGACATAAAGATAACAGAGAAAGGAACAGTTAAAGGCAAGAAGCAGTGTGCTTCATGGCTGCTGCGTGTGGGAGCAGTGGGTTTTTAGAAAACCCTTGTACTACCTTTCAGCGAGGGATTGTGTGAACATACACTTGCTAAATAATTTAGCCACTGCAAAGAGTGGTTCTGATTAAATAATGAAGGAGCTTGGCACTGTTGATCAAGATCATGTGTGTGAGTGAGGGTGTGTGTCAGTTTGCATTTGGGAACAGGAGGGGAGACTGAGGGGAGACTGAGGGTTTACCCGCGCACATGCTTTCTCACTCTTAGATGACACCTCAGCCCATTATAACCACAATCAGGTCTGAGCTCACACATCCTCGTGACAAGAAAAGTGTTAAAAATCATCTCAGATGTAGCAGTGTGGTAAGCGCTTTGAGACAACTGCTGCTGTGAACCGGCACTATATAAATAAAAATGGAATCAAACTGAATTCAAACTGAATTCATCACGTGTCCACACACGCTGACCGGAAGCTTTGAGGTGTAAAGCATGAACTCTTTCTCTTTAAACGTCAGGGGTTTTTTTTGTTTCAATGGAAAAAGAGGATTCAACAAAAAAGGCCTTTTCACAGTCTCTATGTCACCCTCTGGCCTTACACTTCTCTTTCATTTAAATTTCTCAGCCTTGATGATTTTGTTGTATAACTCTGGAGAGCCCCAAAACACAAATATTAAAAAAAAATGCATAAAAAAATCTAGTTTGGTAATGCACTTGTGACCTCTGCCTTTACTGCTGTTCTCAGAGTCCCATTTGCAGTGTCAGACTTTGCTTGGGCTGCTCATGGTTCAGGTGCAGGGCAGGGTTTCCATGCCAGGAAGCCAAAGGGTCAGATACTAATAAAGCATGTTGTTGTCTCAGGGTTGTAGATAGTAATGAATGGGCTTTAGACCACATGTCTAATGGTTTTAGAGCCTTTAACTTAACCTTTGAACTCTTTTGACCTGAGAGGTCGAGGCAGCAGGCTACAGACAGTCACCAGAGCAAGACCCCCTGACCCTTAGATCAGTTTGGGGCAGAGGTCAGAGGAAATGCTTATTGGATGGTGCTGTGTGGTCAGACTGGTGCGCTGGTGTTTTCGAGGCCTGTAACATTGCTCTTAGTTTTGAATTAGGATGTTATCCAGATCCAGTCACTACACTGAACCCACTGGACACAGAATTTCTTGTGATTTGATTTCTTAACAGTTTACTTGGATATTCTTGTGTGTCACAGCTGTATATACTTGTACAATTTCCAGTCTCAATCCTCATCCTGCAGATTGTGTTAGGATTTTCTTATCTACAACCTCAGTGAATTATGTTTTTCCTTTTTTACATCATCTAAAATCGGCACACAAAAGTTGGACACAATTTAAAACACAAAGTACCATGACAGCAACACAAACACATCCTTGACTGATTACAAATCACTGCTCGTAATCACGCTTTGTGCACGTGTACATGTGCGACTGTATTGTGCTTTATGTGTGAGTGTTATATGCCTCAGCAAGGAGGCTTGGGAGAGTATGCAGTGAAGCCGTTTTTCTTATAATGCAGGCTATCCTTCATGTCTTATCTGAGGCCACTAATGTCTGGGGCCAGTGGAGGCTGGAGTTTGCAATTCATGGCCTAGACCTTGGCTTTGTAAGAGCAAACATCAATAATCTTCCCATGCCCAGCTCCGCCTGCAGCACCACCAGCATCCATATGGCTCCTGTATGTGGAGAGAGTGAGGGGGTTGTAGCAAGACAAACAAAGATTCAAGTAAACTAGGGGAGAGTCACTCAGTAAGAGGGACAGAGAATAATGTATGACATTACATCGTGACCCGCTTTGATTCATCAGGTTTACATTAGCAGACACAACCTGGATGTTGGTTTTTGACACAGCAAATAGACAAAAAGCCAAATATTGGCAAAAGAAAACACAAATCTGTTGCGTCTATCATGTTAATAAGTTATCTCATGATCCATTTTAGCTTAGTGTTTTCCTGAAAATGTTTGCCCTATCACTATCACGAGTCACATCACTGGTAATTTGAAGATGTGTGACAAGGTTTGCACCAAAATAAAATTTTCTGAAAGAAAAAGAAAACACCAAAAATGTTACAAAAGCTTTCCTATAATATTTAACAACATTGAATTTTCTTGGTGGTAATGAATTTGTCTGAAGCACTACCAGGAAACTCTTAACAGCACAGAGAATTTTCCCTGAATTATCGACCAAGTAAGTGTGGTCAGTCCCTGCTACAAACACATTCTTTGTGAAGACTCTATTGATCGATGCAATGATTTAAAAAAAAAAAAAAAAAAGACTGTCTCTTTCAAAGTGAATATCAAATTGAGCAAAATATCATATTCTGAATCCAGTACAGGATGCATATTGCTCAGTGGTCTCACAGCTAATATAGCTTGTGCTCTTTATGTGGATATATTGTGTTTGCGTACAAAAAAAGCACACACACACACTCAAAAGAAAGCGTGCCGCAGTATCCAGTCTCAACTGGTGCAGGGCTATTCTGCAAACAGAATTTGTCATGGCGAGTTCCTCATTATTGTCTGCGTCTCTGTTCAACCGAGTTCGCATCCAGAAGCATAACGAAAACACAGCAGCTTGTCGTTTGTGCACGTGTGTCCAAACTGACCATGAATGAGCCGAGCAGAAACAGAAAACGGGAAGAATTTTAGCATGACGACTTGCAGACGCAGTGAGTGACTCAGTCCAGCTTGAGTTTTAAAGGTACAAATGAAACGAGGCACGAAGGCTGAGTTAGGAAGCAGAAAATAAATAAACGGGGGATGGAGACTTAGAATCTGTAGCTAATGATTGTTTATAAAGAATTTTCTTGGTCTCTCAGTTCGGTTTCTCTGTCTGTAATCTAGCACTGAGTGGATATGATGTTGCATTTTCCTTTTTTGTTGTTGCATACACTTTTGAGAACTTTCTTGGAGAACACGTGATGGAAAAAAGTGAGGTGATTAAAAACGAGAAATTGTTGAAGATAAAAACATTAAATATATGGCATTAGTAGTTTTTAATATGGACACATTTGATAAACGCAGAGATTGTGGAGTTGAAGTTGAATGAAGTTCTGATCCTGCATACACATTAGTTTATTTATACCTCACTGGGCAGCTTCTTTTTTTCTTGCATCTAAAATCTTGGTCTCCTAAATACATGTGAACAAAATGGTGCAATTAAAACACAATCTTCGCTTTACTAAACCAGAGTACACTTTTAGTTTAAAGTGTTATCTGTTCCTTATACGAGTCAAGGACGATTTAAAAAGAAACAAAAAAAGCTAATGGATTTTTGACCACTAAGGGGCAGAAAAAGTCCAAAACAGTCTCATAAAAACAGTGTTTTCTAAAGTGCTTATAGCTCAAATTTAAGCAAAGAAATGTCATATTTGACATCCACTGGGAACACTTGAAATTCCACAGGAGCTTTCTTTCTTGAAACCTGACAACAGCCCTAGTTTGGTCTCTACCAACGCTTATTCTTAAAAAAGAAAAAAGAAAAAAAAAAGGAAAAAGCTGTTTTTTAAGCAGTTATTTAATATCACTGATTATTTGTTTATTATTATTTATGTGATTCATTTATTGCTCTCTTTATTTGTTTATTCAATTAAATTTTGCTGAATGCATATTTTGTATTTTTTTTAAATAACATAAAATTAAAAAAAAAATCAGTAATGTATTTTTGTAACAGGAGAATTAAAATCCCCAAAAAACTCCCCCAAAGTTCATTAAAAAGTGCCTTGGGTATAATAGACTGAGAAATCATCGCTCTTGAAATGCCCTCATACTGAATGACCCACACATTTTGTAAAAATACGTCGAGTGTCGTGTTTCTCGGGTAGCAGAGAATGGCCTTTCTACTCTAATAATAAGGTGACATTTCTCTCAGCACAGCCTCAGAATAAAAGCTGTGCTTTTTGCTCTCCTGCATCTACAGTACATCTGTTTTCCTCCTGGGCTCTCTTTGTCCCTTCCTCTCTCTGTGCTTCTTTCTGCAATTTACCATCATCAAATTAAAGCTTGCTCTCATCCACTTTTCAGAGGATGAACCCAGCAATGAAAGACATGTAACTTTGTAACTTGCACTGTGTGAGCCTGTAGGGAGGCAGAAACAGAGCATGTGTGCTTAATGTATAAGCTTTTCCTCAGTGACCGTAATGGCTTCCATGTAGCTTTAACTTTGTGAGATTTTTTTAAAATCTTGTTTCTTATATGTGAGGCTACTAAACTGTCTTTGCTGTTATGTGCAAATACACAGGAAGAGCAGCTGGGGGGAAAAACTTAAATAATAAATAAATATGAATAAATGTTGGGGGGCAGGATGTGTTCATTTACACTTTGCAAATCTGACATAGGTCCGCATCATCATGTGTTGTGTTCCTTGACTTGGAACAAGAACCATAAGACAAAGGGGGGAAGCACAAGAGCTGCGTTTTTAATAAATAAGAGAAGCACAGATGACACAAGCTGATACCAGCTGCATTGTAGCCCTTTGATTCACCACGTATGGTCTATTCACAGATTCGGATCAAGATTTCATTAGATCCCTCTTGCACTGTGTGGCATGCAATAAAGCCATGCAATCATTGTTTTTCCAAAGTCTGAAGGTGCCTTTTACTCAGTCAGCCATTGATTTAGTCACTTCACGTTTGCTTATCTGCATTGTGGGGCTTCTTGGCAGCAGGGTTTTTTTTCTTAAACATACTGAGCCTCATCCAGTGTCTCCCACAACATTTAATTTGAGAAAAGAAAAGCAGTCCCAGGCAGCTCTTGCATTCTAGCATCGACATCAACAACATGGTTTATTACAGAAGTTCATTTATCCTTCTGTTTCTCCCCCACACCCTGTCTCTTCTTACAAGACGTTCTTATTTTCTGTATGTAGTTATCCACATGTGCAAGAGACAAAGAGAAGGAGTTGTCTCAGTTGAGCAGTGCTCAACCTTCTGCCCCGTTAATTAGCTCAGTAAATGCTGTTGAGAATACAGCACAGGAAGGGAAGCATGTAAGTCAGTGAGGGATAAAGAGAATGAATGGGAGAAGCATCAAGGTTGGAGAGAAGGAAAAGAAAAAAATCTGAGGACCTGTCTGTGTTCACAGCAGCATGTGTAAAACTCTGACCCGCTCCCTTTTTTATGCTTTTAAGCCATAACCAAGCAGATACCTTCTGATTAGGCAGTTTGCGCCACAGGGCAGTGAGAAGATGAGAAGAGTTAGAAAGGATGGAAATAAAAGAGTCCAGAAAATTAAGAATTGAGAGTTCACTCCAATCTAGTCATATCTTTTTTTTCTCAATACCATCTGTATGTCTTCGTGATATTCTCTGTTCAGCCTGTAATTTTGCCACCTACTTATTAGACAAATAATTAAAAAGAAAGAAAGTAATGCACGAGAGGCAGACACTAAGTCCACATGGTGATAACAGATTCTTAGTGTTCTGCAGACTAAACTTAAGTACCAGGAACTGGCTGGTGTAATATTTAACACCGTGGAAATGAATATCATTTTCATATTAAGATACAAAGTCTAGAAATCACTGGGGACGTTTTTTTTTCCAACACTGTTAGAGGTTTTGCATTTAACAATCTGTGTTACAGTTACGTGACACAATTGTGTGAGCTTTTCTGTAGCAAGTGAACACATCTCATATATATCATAGTCATTACTTAGAATGCAATTGTATATATTATGAACTTTGTGTGGCAATAATCATCAAAAATGGTAGCATTACTTTGCGTATGCCAGCATACCCGGATTGACAAATGGCATGTTGTGTGGGCAAGTGTAACTTTGTTTTAGTGCAGTTTTTTTTTTTTTTTTTGCACAGGAAACGCATTGCTCCTACTCTTTCCCTCTCTTACCTCAGCTCCACTGAGCTGCTTGCAGTCAGCCCTTTCTCCACTACCTGCTATTATGTGTAGCAGAGGTGTCTCTAATGGCCCGTGGCACTCCTTTCCTCCACCTCTCCCCTTTCATTTTCTCATAACAAGCCCCCTGCCCTCTCTCACTGGAGCTCAGACAAGATTATCCCTTCGTTATTCCACCTTCCACTCCAACCCACACTTCCTGGCTCAGGCGTGACCCCACGGCAGCAGGAAATGGGCATTTGCAACAGTCATTTCTCTCTCTTGCCCTATGCCTCCCTCGCACAATATGTATCTCGCCCCTCCCTCAAGTGCACACACTTGGAACGGGTCACAGATCATTTCAAGCACCTTGAACGCAGTGAGGCAATTACTCTCCCTTCTGGTCACCTCCAGCCCGCCTGACACTGCTCCCTGCTCGACTTTGAGTGGGCCCTCCTCTATTATCTCCATTCCCCACTCAGTGGGAGTCACCACTCTGCTAGTAGTGTCAGCCCATGACTCACGACTCTACTACTGCCGGTGTTCAACGGCCCACCTATCAGCCTGGAAATCATCTTTCTGTTGCTGGTCTGCAGCGGTACTATCAGCACATCAAGGTGCCACAGAGTTATCTGTCGCAGAACAGGAGACAGGAAGATGGAGGCCGAGACCAGGCAATGTATTGCCTAAGTGTATGTTCATCTCAGACTGGCTCATTGAATGAGTGGAGCCATCCATCATCCATCTCCACGCTCTGTTTGTTTCCCCTTCATCACAGCCCCCATGTGCGCCGCTCCTCATCATAATCCTTACACAGACAGCAACTCGTGTGTGTGTGTTTGTGAGAGTGTGTATGTGAGAGTGTGTATGTGTGTGATTTACAGCGGCTATGGTCTTAAGCAAGAGCAAGTAATAAATTCAGTGACATCATGGCAAGAGGGGAAATCTAAGTGTTGCAGTGCTTACTCATAGACTTCACATCCCACTATTCTGTGCGGTAGTTATTATCCCACTCAGCACAGACACGCGCGCACGTACACAGACACTATTGTGTAGGTTTAATTGAGGGTGTGATCGTAAGTGTGCTGTAAATCCTGCTGCACTGGTCACTGTTAAAAGTGCCTCTCTCCCTTCGACAGTTTGAGCAGGTTTGTTTACTGACAGGGACAGGAAACCAATCATGCGCGCACACGCGAGTACACCTTATGTTCAATCTATGCAAACAAATAGCATCTAAATCACACAGCTTCCACTCATTATCGGAAGATTGGTAGGATGGTACAGACAGCTGGGAGAGACACATTCACAGATCAGATCTGTTAATAGGGATTGCAGTCAGTGAGATTGATGACGCTAATTTTGCAATAACTGTCCCGAAACAGAAGAGCCTCTGTCTGTTTGATCAAATTCCTCCTTTAAAAAGAAATAAATAATACATTTGGAAAACTCTGATCATCAGCTGTATCTAATAGAAGAGGTTTCTGCAAGGAGACACAGGCCTTTCCATTCCAGCAGGATTTATGCGCGCTTTGGAGAGACTGCCAAAAAAAGTGAAATAGAGGTATCTCCATCTTGTGGGTTGAAGTGTTAATCAGTTCCTGGAAGAGATAGAATATGGTAGGCACCGATTAATATTGGAAAGGCTGTTATTTTATGAATACCAGGTGATGAGAACACATGTTAATCTAAAGGGTATGAAAGTATGTTTTAAAAAGGTTCAAGATGGTTTCTTTTTCTATATTTATGAAAATAATTGTAACATTGTTTTTTAAAAGAATCGTGATAATCATTAGCTTAGAGTAAAATAAATATTTCTTACAGCCTTAATCTTACTTGTTGTGTCTAGTATTGGAGTGATTTTTTTACAAGAAGTGTTATACAGGGTGCGGCGCCTCTGCAGGGTAGTTGAAAGAATAGCCAGCATTTCTGTTCAGTATGTTCTTGTTTGCCAGCATTTATTATTAATGTGATAACAAATGTATGTTCTTGAGTTATTTTGTGTGAACTCTGACAGAGGAAAATTCAGAGAAAGCCCCCCCACCCACCCCGCTTCCTCAACACTGCAAAATGCCCGTTCCCACAGTGACCAACCTCAGCAGCACCATGGTTACAGCCCACCACCCTTAACCCCCTTCCCTTGATCCCTTCCTCCGCCTCTCCTCCAGACTTTAAGCAAAAAAACATTGATGTTGACCTCAGTCGTAAATGATTGTGACGCTTTAACAAGCAGCACGTCCAACACGGCACTCACACTTTAGTGGGTAATGTAAAAAAGTACATGTCACATGAGGTCAGTTTAGGCCCTAAAAAACACGCTGAGTTTGATTTGGACTTTTTTTTTTTCATTGAGTGTCTTGGAGAGGTTTACCAAGGTTTATCTCCTTTTTCTGTCATACATAAATGATCCACGCAGAGCATTTCTCCACAGCGAGTGCGGAGATTTATACGGCTGTTGGACAGATTAATCTGTGGGAAAAAAAGACAGAGAGGGAAGAGAAAGGAGGGATTCTTGGACGGCCTTTTTCTCTTTGTGTTGGTGGAAGACCAAACAGCTCTTTGCTCTGCAGGATGAATAGCCATGATATCAGGTGATTGCCTCTTTCCATTTTTTTTTTCTTTTAGCCGGTTGCCATCGTTTTCCTGCTGCGATTTTCAACAGAGAAAAACATCTTTACATGCCCATAGCTGTGACAATAGGTGTCTTCAAAAATAAGCGTAGTCTCAGATCTTGCGTGTCTCTCTGCATTTGGTCATATCTTTACATATTTTTGTGCAACATTAGCAGTCCATGCCACTGTATTCATCATACAAAAACAAAGAAGACAGGGCTTTAGGATGAAAAGAATAAAGAAAGAAAAGAAGCGGTCAGATTGCGACTGTGATGGGAGGATTTCAGTTTCTCCCCCAGATTGAGCAAATAACAGGAGAGGAATAAGATGCGGAGGAGTAAAAGGGGAAGGAGGAGGAAAGGAGAAGAAGGTGGTGTAATTTATCATTGATGTTGATCATTATTATTGCAGCATTTTAGACTGGTTTGAGCATCGGGTCAGAGAGAACAAAAGATGACCCAACTGCATTATAAAACCGGCCTTGCCTTCCCTCGTCTCCTCTCCGCTCTGACTCGGCCTTGTTTTCAACCCAATTTCTACATTCCAGACATTGAAGCGCAAAACAGAGGTGCCACCGTTTAAATGGCTTTAGCGTAGCAACACCAGCATGAGACTATAATTTGCTTTTATCTTTGCACCAAGCAGAAAAGGCACAGCGAGAGCGAAACGGAGCCACAGAGAGAACACGAGAGAGACATAAGGGACATAAGGGCGAGATGCATTTAAAATCTACACGCAGATAACTCCACCCAAACAGCCTCTTGTGTATCCCGTGTGTGTGTCTGTGTCTTATGTGTGTGTTTGTGGTTAAGCGTGCTTGTTTGCGTTAACGTGCGTGCAAGTGTGTGTTTGAATATATAAAGGAGCATCCTTCTGCTTTGGCAGAGGATCACAGAGTGTTAATTCAGTTGTTATCCATGTTTGAAAATGGAGTTGGCTGCAGTGTTTGCGTGAGCTGTGGTTGCCGGTGTGCGCCTTTGTGTGTGTTTGCGCGCAGGCGTTTGGCACCAGGCTGGAGGGTAGCTGTGGGTCCACGCTGGCGTAGTTGGGGCTGGAATGTGATTGGTGGGGACAGCAGGCCAAAGGCCGCCCAGGCTAGCGACTGCCACTTGGTAGAGTGCCCCAACTAAACACAGGCCAAATCTGTAGAGATTCACCCCTATTTCTCTCTTTCTGTGCTGCTGCTGCTGTCGTATCTCACACATTCTGGCAGCTCTTGCTCGTGTGTTTCATGGAAAGAAAAAAAGGAAACATCTGACTCCTCCATACAGTTCTCTTCTCAACCTTTCCCTACGATTATATTCTTAATTATAATCAAACATTCATTATCATAGGCAGTGTTTTGTTCTCATCAAGGAGGGCCTCGCTATTTAAGCAACGTAATGTAAAATGTATTACCACACAGAAGCAGTTTGGAGCTATTTGATTCTCCTCTTAATTAGATGTTTACTTTTTACCTTGAAGTGCCCTCGTAAACCACCAGCCTGTTGTTTGTGTTCGTTATCCAGCAAGGGGGCGTTAACAGCGTCATCTCCTCGCCAGGGAGAGACAACAAAATCTGGGTGTTATTGTGCTTTGAAGAGAAGGAG
Source organism: Neolamprologus brichardi (assembly GCF_056152115.1). NCBI lineage: Eukaryota > Metazoa > Chordata > Actinopteri > Cichliformes > Cichlidae > Neolamprologus > Neolamprologus brichardi. The sequence goes on from NC_142104.1 coordinate 17,179,727, forward strand.
GGAAAGGCACAAGTAAAGAAGGGAAACAGTAGAGGAGTGGAAACAAAGCGGGACAGCTAGAAAAGGAGGCGAGAAAAAAAAGGGAGAGGGAGAGATGATTAATCCAATCAAGCCTCTTAGTGTTTCATCAATAGGCATTGTTCTAAGATGGCTGCCTCTCCCCAGCTCGGGCTGTGGGCTGCGGCTAGGCTAACACACAAGCTAATCCCAGAATAATACGGAGACGAGGGCAACGATGGGGACGGGGACTGTGCCAGCAGATTAGTACTAGCAAAGGATTCGCTCACACAAAATGCACACACACACGCACACTGGGCATCGGATAGAGAGGCAGTCACAGATTGAGTGAGGTGCCTATTGGATTGCACAGCTTATAGTTTTATCCCGTGTGAATGTGCGCTGCTGGTACTGTTGTGGAGTGCGGTGGAGCTGAACTGAGCTCCTGAGGATTCACAGACTATAGCTGTGTGAAGCTGAGGAGGTCATGCATGAAAGTCTATGTTCTTGTGTTCACATGTAGCATGAATTGCTCTTTATCATTAGGATAGGAGCTCACCGTGCAAAAAGAGGGTTATATTCAGTGACATGATGGCATTGCGTTTTTTAGGCATTCTCCTATATTAGATTGTACAGCTAAAGTGCTCAGGAATGGCTCGAGTTCCTTCCTTCTGCGTCGTATTTCTATTCCCTCGACCCAACATTTCCCTTTTGATTCTGCTTTCTGTGCTATCTACCTCCCTCTGTCCCCCTGTCGATCTTCCTCCCTGCGCCCCCTCCACCCTGCAGCATTTTCTGAGATGACAGGAGGGTGTTTTTCCTTTGTTGGGGAGCGGCTCGCACGTTCTCTCCTCTGTTGACAGGTAAAAGACATGAAAGATACTAAAAGACTGAGCATGATGGAATTCTCTGGGGATGAAGAGGAGGTGGGAGGAGAGGCAGCGGGGAGGGAGGACTGATAGCAAAGTGGGAGAGAGGGAGGGGGGGGGGGAGAGCCAAAGGAGTGCTGAAGCTTGGCTAAAGGTAAAGTATTTAGTGTGAGAAAAGGAAGGATTGAGTCAAAGGAGGGAGGAGTAAAAATAAAAGGTGGGGGTGGAGGGGGGTTGACAGTCTGTGACCTCGGGTAAGTCTCTTCGACTGTGTGCTGATGCGTGAAACCTGAGCACACGCAGTATTAGCACGCCTCACTTACTGAGCACAGCAGAGGCCTGACACAGGGCAAGGCAACCTCCTTCTACACACACAAACACACAGGCAGTCGTCCAACACACAAACATTACGGGCACACACGTTGGCGCTTTTAATGATGTGCTTACCAAATACAAAACTCACACACACACACACACACAAAGATAAAAACCATGTTGTAAGGTAGTGTGTTCCAAATCCAAAAGCACAATGGTGAGTGGAGAAGGTCAGTTCAGCCCTCCAACAGGCCCTGCGGTGCTGGTTCTCTGCTGCCCCGTCAGCTGCTCTCTGTTGCCTGTTACATGTACAACTTGTGTGTTTGCTTGGCGCCCGGCCAGGCCCGTGTTTGTGGCCTCATACAGTTGTGTGATGCACAACACGCCTAAGGCAGGTCGAGCCATAATCCAGCTCTCCCTCTCTCTTTCTCCTATTCTCTCGGTCTCGCTCGCCTTTCCTCCTCCCTGTGTGTAAGTTAATGGGTTAACCAATAAGCAGGGATAATTGAGACAAACAAGCCAATGAGGAAATGTCACAGGAGAGCACAAGTCAAGCGAAAAACACACCGCCAACAGCTCTGTGTGTGTGCGCGAGTGTGTGTGTTTGTGTGTGGACTCAGCCTCATGTGTATGCATGCACAAAATTAAATATTAAATCAAGTATATTGAATTGTGTGTGCTATTCCTGTTTCTGCACATGTACGTAAACGTGTATGTGTCTAATCATATGTGTGTATCTGTGTGTGTGCGCATACGTAGCCAGTCAGCTTTTTTTTTTTCTTTTTTCCGGGTGTTGCTGTAGAGCAGGATTCTCCTGCTGTGTCTGCTCTCTAGGCTTCCTCAGCTGCGTTTGCATACCATACACCTGCCCCTGGGTGATTACACAGACACACACCCACATATGCACACACACATTAAACAGAGGAACACACAGCTCACATGTGAACACATATTTGTTAATCAAATGAGCAGCACTTTTAAAGCGCCCCTCCTTCCTTCTCCTCCAGTTCAGTACTTTGTCTCTGGTTCTCTGCTCTTCTGTCTAATAAAAACGGGACTTGCTGAGAGGCAGCAGATCTGATGTCTTTGATATGGAGACAGATGAAGAGTTGGAGGATGCAGGTAAGAGAGCTGAGTGACTATAAAAAGCCTCATCAGAGCAAAGACGTGTGGCGCGATGCATTCCCTCGACTGAGAACAGGGACGCTTCTGTTGTCTGTGCTTGGAAGCAGGTGTGCCACAAGGCATTGTGGGAGGGAAATAATATGACGGCACATCAGTTTGCCAGCTCAGGCCAGCTCCCTCCAAATGGTTCCAGTGAATTTGTAGGTCTAAGTGAGTGTATAATTGGGTTTTGGTCAATATAGGTGGGAATATTTTAAAAGGAAATCCACTTTAAACTCTTAGTGAAAGCATTTGAGATTTGGGAATAATATCACCATCAATGATTTTATCATTACTGCTTTCTGGACAGTAAAAGCAAATCTGTGAATTTAGTGAGAATTTTGGATGCTTGCTGAGCCGCAACGGTTCACTATCACAAAGATCGAGAAGCAAAGGCCAAGCAGGGAATTTCAAACACTGATAGCTGTCAGCTCAGGAGGAGCATGACGCAATGTGTTCATCTGATTGCTATCGTTCCAACAACAAAAACTGGCAGGTTTCTGTGTGTGCAGTGGCTATAGAGTGCAAACATCTCTGTTCTAAAGTAACATGTGACCACTGGATGATTGCCTCTGCCTGGACATTTATTTTGCTGATGTTTGTATCAATACCTTAACTAACATTTATCTGGAAGCATATATGCAGTATATATGCAGCCTTGTAGCTGGTTACAGTATTAATGCAAATTCTCCTGAGCACAAATCAGACCAGATGTGCTCTGTGCAGTCAGTCAGTTACTGCTGCTGCTGCCTTTGGCTCAAGGCTCTCGTACTATCCAGTACGAGAGCCTTGACAAGAACCTCTCCAGGCCTTGGTTGTCAATACTGAAAGTGTTCTGATATTTGTGCAGCAGTTTGATCAGTTTTGCCAGAATAGAGGGTCAACCTAGACTCAGTCTTGCAGTGTTATTTGCTAGCAGTGCCTCCAGTACATTTATTTATTAACTGGAGATTCGAGTGTTTATCTTCACCATCTTTTTCTTTTTTAAAAAAAAATTCACAAAAGCAGATTTGGCAGCAGTAAAACATCACCAGTTGTTGGATGGTGACCTGTGATTCTGTTATTTTAACCAATAAACCTTCTCTTTTCTCTTTTTGATTTGAAGGTTTCTGCCATATTAAGGTTTTTTTCCTTGTCTTTTGTCTGGCAGACTGCATAACCTTAGAAAATGCATGACTCTTTGTAGCATTTTAAAATTATTATTACTGCTATTTCTCTGTTGATAAAACGTATTCAGTCTTAGTTTTGTCTCTTGTGTAGACTAGATTGTGGAAATCGTGGACAAGGTCTTGGTGAGTTGAAAGACACGTACGTTATACATCCACATTTAAACACCTTTGGTGTCACAGAAGCACAGGGCAACAGGGTCAGCACTAGAGCTAATGTGCGTAGAGTGTTGAAGTATTTGTGACAGGAGTGTAGCGTGCTTTAGGTGAGCGTGTGGGCCATTGAAGCTTAGTTTCTTGTAGCAGACGCAGATTTATGGTGGAGCTATAACCATACAAGGTTATGTGATGTGTAGAGTTGAAGAGCAGGTGGTCTGCATCCAGTGACAGAGCAAACATTTAGTTTTAATGTCACCCTTGCTTGACCTCAACTTTGAAACAGAGTGCGGTTGTTAAAACGTTGTTGTGAGCTAACAACCTAAAACCTCATCTAGCAGCTCGAATGGTAAACAGTGTCAGTCTTTCCTCAGCTTCAGAGGTGGACCCGACACTCTCTATGCGTAATGTAAGGCAGCAGCTTGGGATAATAAGATATACTGAATACACAGGCTATTTTTAATACCACAAGCCTTTTCAGTGAGCACCTCCAACCCTGCAAAGAAACGTGAATTATTGTGGTTTCACCAATCTCTTATCCAGCATTTTCTTTAATTTGTAATTCGCTTTAAAGATGTTTAAAAACGAAGCTATTGGTAAGCATTTTCGTCCTGAAATGTGGCACATAGGTACTCACAGCTTTGTATTCTTTCTTTTCCATGTCAACTGCCTTCCTCCTCATGGCCGCTGTGCACTTCACCTTTCATCCTGATGCCTTACTTCACAGGTAAGTGTTCAAAATCATGGACATACATGCACGTTTTTATGTTGCTGTATCCGTAATATGAAGGCTCTGTGCGATGCTGTTGAAGTTCTTAGCAAGGCCGCACTTCCCTTTAATGTGGAGTGAGTGAAAAGTTGCCAGGTGACCTCGGTTGCTGTCCTGTTGACACCGAGGCGAGGAGCTGTGATTAGACTCTAAACACACCGGATATCTCCTACATCTCCTACAGAACTGTTTATGTTTTTTTTCTCTCCACAGCAAAGCAGATATATTTGTGTAGAAATATTTCCTGAATATTGCATCTGTACACCAGAACACCAGAATCAGAATCCATTTAGTCCAGTCTTGTGTGTGCGCGCGCCCCCGCGCCCATGCCTATGTGTGTGTACACATCCGTTTGCCTGCACGTGTGTGTGGTGCTCAGCTGGCCAAGTGAGAGTTGTGTAATTGCAGGGTTATTGCTGCTGAGCCTGATGGGTAATGACACATTTGCAAATTAATTCTCAGCGCTAGGCTGTGATTAGCATACAGAGAGAAGCATCTCACACACAAAGACCAATATGTACGCGCACACACGCTCACACACTTCACAGGCTTCTAATCACCAGTGCGAGGTCAGGTTAAATGGGAGCGCGTAATGGCGACGCGAGTGCGAGTCTGAGCAGATAAGGGTGAGAGAAGGGTGACGATATTATTTCGCATCAGAGTTGATGCGGACACACTTATGCTGCTTTTTTTCAAATAAATAAAATCGCTCCCTCTCTCTTTTCTGCTCACGGAGGCCATTTAAGGTAAAAATGGGACTCGCAGAGTAACTCACAATACGCAGCATCACCCACAAACACGATATCATGATACACGTGGTGGCTAGCTACACAGCTTTGGTTAGCATAACATATACACATTAGCACAGTGAGGCTGGAGGATGAACGCTAACTTTTTTCCATTTGGTAAAAGTTAACAGCAGGATTCCTGATTGTTGGGGACAAACACAATCGCATGGCAGGATACTGTAAACGAACCAAACTTCAGTCAGGAGAACACCTTTGATAGTCTGTCCACAATGCACGGGCTGGGCTGTAGCTACATTGTAAGGTTTTAAAATGAATAGTGGTAATAAAAACCAAGAGATGCAAACAGTGATCACTGCCTTTTTTAAGGGCTTGTTCAGATTAAAGAGAACAAGATACAAAGCATTAAAACATGTTAAAAAAGACAACAGCCTTAATAAACGCAGAGTAGTTTGGACCCAGAAGCAGGGGTCATCACATCATCACTTTGCAAACAGATTGCAAACATTTTGCCCTGTGGAACAAAGTGGACTTCATAGTGGCAGTGCCAGGTTCTCCAAATTAATTGGTGATTTACATTTCAGGATAATCTGAAAAGGAAAATACTTCGGATGATGTGAGTGTTAATTTAACTTGCACAACTTGAATTTTTTTAACAGATCTGAATGCCGGTCTTTTAGCTGCTTCGCTAAGTTGGAAATATTTTCCCCCTCAGCCTGAAAAACACAAGAACATCACACAAATTGGCTTTCGGGAAACAATTATCATCCCTTGTACAGCCATATTAGTTCTGTTGTTTAAAAAAACAACTAAAAATAGCGATGCATGCATTTAATAGTTTGATTTATATTACTGATTTTGTAAGAGAAGGTCTTAGGAGACCTCTATTTTACGTGGAAATAACTGCACATCTACAATTCAGTTTTTGGCATCGTACCACAGCAGTTTCAGCCATGTTTGCCGCACCACCACGAGGAGTCATGAGTCTTTTGTAGGTCAGTACTTCAGTGTTGCGGGAATCTGTTTGTAGCAGCTCCATGTTTCAATAAAGAATTCTGTACTTGGCATGTACGTCTTGATAATTGCACCACAAGAGAAATTTGTATAATGTTCTCCTATATTGATATTTTGCCACACCCTTCATGTTGGTTGCTCTGTAGGGCATTGACAGATGAAATGATAAATACTTAATTTATCCGATATTTGGTAAATTATTTTTAAGATTGTGTATTTTCAAGAAGCAGGATCACACTCTGAAGGATTTTACTCACCATGCTATAACTTCAAACATTTCTCCTATCACAATTAGACTATTAGAAATCTCCTTACCGATAGAGAGATACTCAATGAAACAGCATCACTGCATGGTTTGAATTATGTTTACGCTCAATTTCATGGTTGTCATTTGTGATGCTTATCGGTTGCCGCATGTAAAGAAGGATTTGCAAAGTGGAAAGGACTTTTATTACACACATGCAATTAGTGCCTTTTTTGTATTCAGTCATATAATGAGTATGTTCCAAAGAACCCATTGAAGGTGTAGAGTGTTTTTCCCCCCATTTAAAAGGTGAATTGCTTTAAATTTACTCTGAAAATCCCTGACACTTTTGTTTTTTGAATGCACATCCTCACTTGTGATGTTGCGTGCAACACAGGCGTTATTTCTTTCTTCTCTTTGAGAATCCCACACCTTCTCTTTTTGCATTCATGTCAGAGTGCAGCGCGTTACCGGGATGCACAGTATATGTTTGTGTGTGTTTATCTTTGCAAGTCTATTTGGCACTCCAGAGGCTGTGCGGGGTAGGTAAAGATTATAGTGATGTCTTATCCTGGCACTCCCTGCTGAGGAAGAAGTCATATGTTCAACCCTCTCTCACCAGCTCACACTTGCGCACTCACACACACGCACACACACACACACACACACACACACACACACACACACACACACAGACACACACTTGGGCACAATGCTTCAGAGAGTGATTATGTCTTTGAAGGGGGGGATGTAGGGGAGACAATAGTATAGTGGGTTGACAGGAAGTGAGTGTGGCAGGTTTATGTGTGTGTATGTGTACAGTATGTGTGACTGAGCTCAGTCTTGCTTTCTCTGAACATAGCCAAAGAATTAAGGAATATAATCTCTCTCTCTCTCGCTCTCTCCTCTCTCTTTGTCTCTCTACCTGTTTTCATCCCCATCTTTGTCAGCTGACTGTGTCTTCCTATCCATGCCGTTTTCATTTTATTCTTTTTTAAACCCCCTTTTCACTTGTTTTTGTTCTTCCTCTCTCTTGTTCTTTCCCTCTCCCTGTTAGTTCTTGATCACAGTGTTTCAGTCTCAGATGCTGCCTTGGTCCCCAGGGAGCTTTTATACCCTTTCAGTGAGAGAGAGCTAGAGAGAGAGAGAGGGTGTGTGTGTGTGTGTGTGTGTGCCTCCATGTACGTTTCTTCTTCTGCAGTGCACTTGTCAACTGTGACTCATTACACTACATTGAATAACAGAGGACAATAGATGTTCTCCAGCACTGCCTGTCCCTTAATGAGCAGCGAAATAAAAAAGCAGACACATGATTCTTTATCGTTACCTGTCAGTCCCACTTTTCATCTCTGCAATAACCCACATGATTTGATTTCAACACAGTAACCTGTGACGTTACTGCTCTTTTTCTCATTTTACTAGTGTAAAAAAAAAAACCTAAATGAGCAAACGGTCAATCTGAGTTTGCATTTAAAACTTGGGATGTTTCATGTCTTTGTTACAGAAGATCCTGTTAAACAAAAAGGAATTCTTGGGTTTGTTTTGGGGAAAAAACTGTCATGCTGCAGCCGTTTGAAATTTTTACATCACCGACTGCCATTTTTTTTCCTGTGTCAACCAACATGAGGTATGACTTTTAGATCGTAGCACACTTATTGCATGTGTCCCTTCAAGCGCTCTGCATGTTCTGCGTGAGAATAATCTAAATCACCAGTCCTGCATGCCAACAATGACGATAACATTGAAATAAGCAGTTGAGCATATATTTTTTTATCAGGACTTTTGTCTTTTTGTCAGGACTTTGATTTCAACATATTGGATTAGTGACTTTTTTGACTCTGTTGCTGTTCTCCAACAGCACTCTACTATATTTTTATATTTTTGTGTATTTAATTCAACTGAAAATACCACTGAAATTAAAATTACAGTGAATTTTGATGAATAAATTTTTATTTGTTTATTTATTTTTGTTACAACTTCCCGTTTTAGATCCCCACCTACTTTTTATTCCATGAAGTCGTGCACACATTATGCATTCTTCAAGCAGCAGCTTTATTGTGGGTAAACCTCCTAAATTTAAGCCAAAGGGAAAATCATCATGTAGCAAATGTTTTGTGATATGATACCATATGATATAATATATGACTCCAAGAAGGTCCTCGATTTGAATGTAGGCGGTGGCTTTGGTTTTGATGTTGGTTTTGCTCCAACACTCCAGTGACTTGCAAGGGGTTCAGTTAATTGGTAATTTGAAGTTTGCTGTAGTTGTGAGTTTGTGCATGAATGGTTGTCTCTCGGTCTGTGTTACCCCTGAAACAAACAGCGTCCTGTCCACGTTGTACCCTGCCTCTTGCCATGTAGCAGATGGGATAGGCTCCAGCTCCTCTCAGACCCTGATCTGGATAAGCAGAAGAAAATAGATGGATGGATGCAATTGCGAATTTGATCATTCCTATTTTTAACAAAGTTGTTTAAACTACTTTTTTAAGCTGCTTTAGTTTAGCAAATTTCTTCAAGTGGTTTTCCTGAAGTCCATTGGTGGCTGCTGCAAATGGCGACGAAAATAGATCCTAAAAATGATGGAAAAAAGTCTGCATCTTCATCATCAGAAGCATACACGGCATTTGAGGTTTAAGAAGTGATCTTCAGTAGTTACTGCAATGTAAAACTAGGAGAATGGAAAAAAAAATGTCACCAAAGGTACCACGCTTAAAAAGAAAAGATGAAAAAAAAACTGGGATAACCTATTTCTGGTAAAATGGTTTTTTTCCCCATAGCAATATTGTTCAAAGATGTATTTGTAGTCATAAGTTAGAAGATGTTGTTTTAATTGAAGTCTCAGAAGGCTTGTTGGAAGCAAGCCTCTGTTGTTTGAAAAACAAACAAATCTTCTTGTTCTCCTTCGGTCCTCCTCATCTTCATGCGGTCCAAGTTGCGGAAATTGGGCATCGTAATTTTAGTTCTCTGTCTGTCTCTGTGTCTGCCAGTGTCTCATCGGGCTAGGTGGTGTTGTCCCTCAGGGGGACACATCGCCTCCCAACCTCTCTCACAGGGTGTGAGACACTTCAACACCTGCCTCACGCACACACCTTTGCAACACAACACAGAATCACACAGATGCCTCTCAGCAAAGATGATGCGTGTTATTCAGATGCACTTAACCATAAGGAATACAGTATAAAGGATGCGTAAATGTCAACATGCTGAACTTACTTATCCACCTTTATGTTAGAAGTTACACATTCTACCAATCGTGCTAGTCTTACTTAAAAGACTTAAATCTGCTTTACTTCTCATCTCAATTTATAGACTCCCCCTTTCACATTAGTCTGTCCCTCTGTGTCTCTCCCTCTTCCTTCAGTCACCAGTCCTTGTTAGTGATTATTTGGCCTATTTGCCTATGAGCATGGCTTTCACACTCCCGCTGCTTCTCTCGATGTGTGCTGTCTTTTCCTGTGTCCTCCAAGTCTTGCTGGAGGCATGGGACCCCTCAGTGTGCCTCCTCTCTCTTTCTTCACTAAACTCCTGCCAGCCTTCCCTCCCTCTCTTTTTCATAGAATGGGTTGAAGAGCAACCCAGGGGCAAAATATCGTGGTAGACTATTTCAAAATCATCTATCTTTTCCCTTTCTTTATTTTTTTCCTTACTTTCTTGCTCTTGCCCCCGCGCCTGCTGTTTTTGTGGCTGATATGGTTTGGCATGGATGCTTCCCAGCAGATAGTTAACTCCTCACCCCTATTGCCACCATCTCGGTCAGGTTTTTGTGTGGAGCAGGGGGCATAACACAGCATGTTTTGTGTGTTTATTCGCGTGTGTGTATGCGTGTGTGTATGATGAGGAGAGAGGCAGTGAGAGAGAAAGGGGGAAAGTCTGCTGTCGGCGCAGCATGGTGAGCAGTCTGTGCAGAAGACTGCACAAGCCAAGTTTCCTAGACGGACACACAAATGCACCCACACACTTGCAGACAGAGACGAGGACTCTCATTTTCAGAGGAGAGAATGGAGGCGGGGGATCTTTTATATTTTCCTCCTCCAAATACGTAGCTGTTCTATTGTGAGCTGCCCTTGAAGACCCACAACACACACTCTGCACTCTCTACGGGTTGATGCTTTCCTACTGTCTGATACAGTGAGAACAGATGCTCCCTTGATAGTCGTTGGCCTCTCGCTGTCACTGGTGCTGTCCAATCAGCTGTCACCCTAACTCCAAATTGAACTGTGACCATTCTCCTCCTCGGGTGAAGCATCAGCACTGGCTGGTATTTCCTTCTCATCTGTACCCTTGCCTATTCAGGCTCTTCTTTTGCTCTAACACCACCAACCCCCTCACACTGACACACACACACACACACACACACTCCCTTCCTCGCTATCTGGCAGTCTTGTTGCCTGGAGGGAGTTCATTCTGCCCTCCTTCTCTCCTCCTCTCCTCCACCTCTTTCCTTGTGTATCGGCAGTGAAAGAGAGAGAGAGAGAGAGAGGGGAGGGTGAGAAAATGAGAGAGCGAGAGAGAGAGAGTGGCAGCAGTAGCGGAGGAAGCAGAGCTGTCTCTCTTCTGATCATCTTTCTTGGATAGAGGGATAAAAGGCAGTCCTAGGAATCAGTCGTTGCTCTTGTCTGCAGGATTTACCCAGCCTGAGTTTATTCTCCCTCCTTCCTCTTTTCACCTCTTCTTGACACTGGACCGCTAGCTTTTACATCTCTCTCTCCAGCTGTCCCGACTCGCCGGGTGTGTGTGCGTGTCTGTTTGTGTGTGCTCATGTAAGAAAGAGATTGAGAAAGCGCGTTTCCTGCTGCTGCTTAGAAACGAACAGCAAGTGTTGTGACCCTTTGCCCCTGGGATCTTGGGCAAGAGTGAGGGGGTCGAGAGCACGGGTGTGCTCTGGGGTTGACCCTTGCACCGCTCTGTCTGTGTATATCTGTGTGGCTGTCTGAGTGTTTGTGTATGTGTGTGTGTCCTGGCTGGCTGGGCGGTCCCAGCCTCACGCTTGGTTAGCGAGGACCAGAAAGCAGGGATGACAGGCTGAGTCCCAGCCCAGCCTCACCACACACTGAGCCTCGTTTCTGGGTGGCTGCGAAGGCGCAGTCCCCTTCTGTCGAAGTCATCCAGGACAGGGCTGCTGCCTGCACATTTGAAACAAGTTGCTGTGGCTTCATGACACTTAAACAGAAACCATGTTTGGACTAAAAGCACCACTTTACTACTTGCCAGGTAAGCTTATGTCATTCATGTGTGGTGTGAAAATGAACGCGTGTGTGTATTAAATCATTTTCTAAATGCACATTTGTGTGGGCATGTTGTGCATGTGTGTCATTCTCTCTGCGTGTAATTGTGTGCTGTAACAAAGTGCTCTAGAGGTTTGAGGTTAGCTCTAGAGTGCATCTGAGGAGACACTTGTCTTTGTGCTGTTGATCCTGAGGTTGGAACCTGAGATCCGAGGCTGGTAATGCTGTGTGACAGCAGCTCGCACTCTGTTCCTCTAACCTCTCAGCTCTTTATTGTGGAAGTCAGCAGGTAAACGGGACACTAACCCGGCTGCTTTGTTTTATTCAGCTACACAATGAGTAGAGAAGCAAATGCACAGTTTTGTGCGTGTGGTCTATCTTTTTAGGGTTTTTATACGCGTGTATGCTCACATGCATACGTGCATGTTTGCAGTTTTTGTAGGAGCGTGCATGTGGTGGGTGTGAGAAAAAAATACTAGGACGGCGTGAGGTTACCGCCGGCCGGCGCTTAAGTGCGTCTCGTGGCTCACTGGGCACTGATTGTTGAGAGGACAGCCAAGAGAGGGCAGTGAGAGAAGAGAGAAGAATGACAAACTGAGGTAGAATGGTAGAGAAGAAAACTTGAGAGAGGCAATGTTTTCTTTTCTCTTTCTGTGCCTTTTGCATATGTGTTCATGTGTTCATAAATATTTAAAGGCTTTGCCTCCTGCTTGATTGCTTGACATACACACTGTAAACCCACACACCTCTGTACTCTTCCATCAACTCACAGATGCTTTTTGCTCTTTATACAGCTTTTTTGTAATTTAAATCTAGCTATAATTCAGTTTTATACCGTAACCTAAATCTGCACAATGGTGCTTGTCTTCTGTTTAATGTGTGCTTTCATCTGTGTGTGGATGTTGTCTCCCTGCAGCTTAACAGAGTACACTTCACCAACACTTCTTAGAGATAAATAATTTATGTGCATTAGTCAGCAGGAGAGTGTGCAGTTAGTCCATGACCGACCGCTTAAGTCTTTCTGTTTTTTCCATACACATTTTTGTATTAATTGTGTATTAGTTTAAGGACATGACCCACAGCGCAGACATAAAATGTGCTGCACTTCAAATGAAGTGTTTAGTTGAGGTTATACTGCTTTCTTTTGTATGATTTTACATTTCATTATGTTATGTTTTTTTATGTTTCAAGCACCATTTTATTTGCGTTGACAGAAACACGGAGGACTTCAAATATTAACAGTTATAAATTAGTAGTAACAAAAAACCTAAGAGCCAAAATACTTAAGTCGTATCTGTGATTACCTCTTTAAGGGTACAGACGCTTTTCTTTCTTGAATAGCGAAGAAGCACACCAAAACCCAAGTACTTTAATATAGGCTGATGTCATTTGTGAGCTTTAACAGCTTTTTATCTATTTTTTAGCCTCCTTCTGCATGTGCCTATCTCCACCGTGTCTTTCCAGCCTACTTCTCTTTTCAGACGACTGGTTTTGAAATGGATATTTGCTGGTAAAGGCCACAGAGTGCCTGCTGTGTGAGAAATAAAGACAGAAAGAAACACAGAGAGGTGTTTGTGTCAGGGGTTAGAGAGGAGGACAAAAGACTCAATGCACTACTTTTCTACATGTGTCAAAGCCTCTGACCAGAGCGCTCTTTATTTTCCAAGTTTACGCTTGAATCAAACTGAGCAATATAAGAATTAACCAGAACAAGCGGAGAGAGACTGTTTGTGGGGAAATCTGCAGAATGTGATGAGACAAAATCAGGAGACATTTAAAAGAAGACAGGGATTGAGTTGCTGGCTGTAACCTCCTTTATCTCCTCACATTCCCTCTCTGATGCCTCAGGACTTTCTCTCTTTGACTCTCTGACTCCCGTTAACCACCCAGTCATCTTCATTATTTCCCTCTTCATCCTCCTTGTCCTCCTCTTCCCTTATTTTTCCAGTGGTATCTGTGACCCTTTCTTCACTCTTCATTACTGCATGTGTGTCTTGGTGTGTGTCGTTGTGTGTGTGTGTGTGTGTGCACATGTGTGCTCTTGTGATCCCTAAACCTCCCACACCAATGTAGCCTGCAACGGGAGAGTCACGCAGATTAGAGGCACAGGTCTTAGCTGTGACAGTGGCCAAAGCTAGTAAGGTGTGTGTGTGTGCGTGTGTGCGTGTGCATAAGCGTGCGCGCCTAGCTCTGTGGGTTGCTTCTTCTCTTCCCCCTTCTTTCATTCAGCCACTAAATGAGCCCCTGCCTGCCTTCCCGTCTTAACCGCCGTTGCCTTGGAGACCATGTCAGACACATGCTAGTTCTCCATGATTATTTGACAACAAAAAAGGTTGGGTTAAATAAAGAGGAATGGGTTGGGGGTGGTTATTGATGGGAAGAAGGCAGAGAAAGTGGAGAAAGAAATGTATTAAGAGAGAATAGCAGCGAGGGGTGTCGAGATAAAGGTGCAAAGGAGAAGCACTTGAACTTGGGTTGCATTTACATCACAGGCGAGGTGGAGCACAGCCAGGGAGCAACCACTTCAAAATGGAGGAGGGTCATAGTCGCTGTTTGTCACTATACCCCCGTCCCACTTTTACTCTCCTCAGGTATCTATTCTTCTAGCTACATGTCCATCTTGCCTTCTCACAGCTGTCACCCTCTAATGATTGTCCTCCATACCTGCTGTTTGTAAAACCCAGCATTTTAAACATTATATCTTTTTGGTGTGCACATGTTAACTATATTGGTCACTGAACCAACGATCTTGTCTAATAAGCTTGACTGTCATGCGCAAATCCACTGTATCTCTTTCCTCTGTTGTTGTCTCACCCCCCCCCCCCCCCCCCCCCCCCACCCCACCCCAGTGGTGTCTTTACTTCTACCCTGAGGGTTACATGCTGAGAAACAGGGGCGAAAGGTGTAAGAGTTACAGAAAACAGGATGGACAGCAGAGTCTGTGCCTGTGACAATAAAAACAACCTGTGAAGCTGAAACCACAAACCACAGAAGCAAGCAGGTGGGGTGAGGTTAAAGAGCAAGAAAGGCTGAAGTTTTGTTATGACAGGCCACAGACTGACAAGGTTTTTGTGTTGAGAGCTAATCCTGTCAGAGTTTACTTGAAACCTCCCGAGGTAGACGGATTCATTCAGACTTTGCACTTTGTTATTCAGCCTACTTGTCAGGAAAGGGTACAAAAAAAAGACTGAAATGCACACTTTACCAAAAGATAACTGATATTTATTTTAGAGGAGAACAAAATGCGCAGATAAACAAATCTGGTAATAAACCAGTTTAATTGTTGTGATGTTCTTCTCTTCCCGTTCTCCCTTGCTCTCTTTGAAAATCAATTTCAGAAGAACATGGTAATCTGGACAAAATGCCTTTCTCTTCTCTTTCAGACACATGCACACGCAGAGGGAATCAATATGTGTGGGAGCCATGCTGGGTGTTAAGCCCTAGATCAGAGTGTAGACTAATCACTGGTGATTACCAAGTGCTTGTTCAAAAAAAAAAAAAAAAAAAATCTCGGCTAGAGTGCCGTCTGTAGATTTCGGGGTAAATGTGCATATTGAGAATTTGCTTGTGAATATGTGCGCAACATCACACACTGGTAAACTAAGCCACAGGAGAGCATTCATTGATAAAACCAGCAGAGGGGTCCATACTGTGTTAGAAGATTATCTGTGGAGTAGTGAAATCATTATATCCAATTAACCACAATACCTTTGCATGTTCCTTCTCTATATTCCTAGCTGAGACCATCTCCTCTGATCAATTCCTACAAATCTCCCCACTGCATCTTTCTCCCTTTATGCTAGCGTCAACTCAAGTGTGACCCATCTCTCTGCATCTTTCTCCTCCTCCCACTGTGCTTTTATCCCACAGTTCGCTCTATCATTGTACCCATTTATCTATTTTACTCCCCCTTTGCTCCTCGCTCCAACCATCGCTCCATTCCTCCCACTCCATGTGCTCTGACAGCTCTGTCATTAGATGGCAGTAGCAGCAGTAAAGCAGTCACGGTGATGGACTACTAGCTCCCTCGCCCTTTCTCTCTGCTCCTCTCTCTCCCTCACTCTGCCCTTGCTATAAAAGCTGTGACCCATTCTCGATGTGGCATCTGTTCCACGCCAGTCCGCAGGTGGTACTGCCCCGGTCATGGCTGTAAAGGTCGGCGGTGCCGTGTCTCTCCGGCTGCCCTGTTAGCCTCCTCATAAACCCGGGAGTTGTTAAACCCTGACCCTTCACACCTGTGGCCTCTTCTCTTTGGATACAAGCCACCACCAGCTACCGGGTCCGTGGAGCTCCAGAAATGCACACACATTTTTGTATTTTACAGAGAACCTGTACTCACGTCATTCAATTCAATTCAATGTTATTTATACAGAGCCAAATCACAACAACAGTCGCCTCAAGGTGCTTTATATTGTAACACATACAAAGAAAAACCCAAAAATCACATGCGCCCTGTGAGCAAGCACTTTGGTGACAGTGGGAAGGAAAAACTCCCTTTTAACAGGAAAAAAGGCTCAGGGAGGGGCAGCCATCTGCTGCAACCGGTGGCACAACCTCAACCAGCCCCTTATTCAAACAGCTAAAAGATCATCCATCATCCCACCATCTCACACACCGCTCCGCTAAAATGTGCTAAAACGAATTAAAAGAGTCCAAGGTGGAACATCTCTTCTGTTTAATTTGTTTAAAAATTAAAGTGCAAACACGACAAGTTGGCGTATAATGCTGTGTGTTTTTAAAATGTCCTAAAATAGTGATCTGTTGACTTCATTAAATAGCCTGATGTGAAAATTATAAATTACACCCATTTAACTCTAAATGCTGAACTGTTTCTATGCCTTCCTCATACTGGAGCCTTTTTTTTTCTATTGTAGTATATCTGACAGGAAATTTAGTTCACCTGCATTGGCAGACATGAACATACACACAAAACCCTCACACACTTTTCTAACAGACATTTGCTATACTAACAGGTGCAGGGGGGTAATGAGGGCTTCACTGGTATCACAGTTGCAAGTATGATTTATGGACTACTGTCAGTTTGCTCTCCGGTAGTCTTGTCAGTTTGGCGCCAGGGAGATGCAATGCTGTTTGTGTAATGCTTTGTGTTGTGTGTGGATTTGTTTGTTCTGCTCCTCTGAGGCTGTGGATTGTACATATAGAAGCAGTAGTGGGATGGTAAACGCTTTTTCTCTACAGCACCGTGTGCATCAAGGAATATCGTTGACAGGTTTTCTACGTCCAGTCGGTCTTTGAGTACCTACGAAACACTCGGCTACAGCAGCGGACACTCACCTCTGATCTTTTGAGTTAAGTCACTGTGAACTGAAATGACCCCCAAGCGGAATGCGAGGGCCATAAGTAGACACACTCATATTTTGCGGTTGAATGTATGTGCGTACATGTGCATGGGTGTGCGGCTGTGCTGTCACGCCTTTCCTGAAACATTATTCCAGCAGCAGAAATAGCTGATCTCTAATTTCCTTCATCTTCCTTTGCCTCCACTAATCAAATTAGACTACAGAGAATTCTAATTAAACCCTCCCTGCATCTGATGATGCTGGGTTCACACAGACAGACACGCGTGCAGACGCCCATGGATGCACATCATTACACAGTGACACATGGGCACATAGATGGTATTTATTTTCACTTAGGAACACTCAGATGAATTTCAGTTTAACTTTAGGCAGCAGAGTGGAGAGCGCCTTGTAAACCTCCCACCATCTGACTGCTGAAATTACTAAAATGCATTGAGAATGGGTGTGGAATACTTGGAGTTAATGCTGCTCTCATTGAGGCTAGTTGTCTAATTGATTTGTTATGATCTAGTAATACAAGGACTACAAGGACAGAGGAAGCAATATCCGAGCAAATCTAATTTGTGTTGTCTGTGAGAGAAAAGGAAAGCAGAGACCAAATTGTGACTGGATTTGAATGGGAACTACTCACCTTGTAAAGTTATGTGACTGCATTTTTTGTGCTTGTGATGTTACAGTGTTGATAAGATTTTTCCACAGACAGACATATAAACACCTGCCCCAGCGCTCCAAACTGCCTTTGTGGTAGTTACCATTGCAGCAGGTGGCTTCTGTAATGACTTGTCACACACACTACTTTCAGTGTCTGTTACTCTCCTTCAAAATGCTTCAATTCTCATCCTTCATTTTCATCCACACTACATCACTAAGTTCCAATAACGTATCCTGAATGGTTGCAACCCTAGCGTGTTGATAAAATCTGGTGAAATAAAGAAATAAAAACCACTTGGCAAAGTACTCAAACCTAGCTTTTAGGATTATTGAGCACAGTAATTGTATCCAGGTGTTCGAGCCATATTGTGCTTTTTTAAAAACTAATTTAAGAAAACCAATAGGACAAAGATAGTTTGAGAAGACTATGACTAATCAACTAATAAAAATTATTTTTATCCAACTCAACAAATTATATCTTCATGCGCAGGTTATAAAGTGTGTGTATTGACAGCTCCCCACCTAATGGCAGGTGGCTAAAAAATGTGTTTTGCATTAGCCACTTCACCCAGACCATGTTAGCTAGACAGACTGACTAAAGTAGCCAGGTGTGAAGAGAAAGATGGTGCTAAGAAGGTCGAAGAGTGTATGAGGGGTTTTAGTTTAAGGTTAGAGCCTTTTATTGATTTTAACCTGCAGCACATACTTGACTTTTTGTGCAAGCGCTTTATGACTGTTGACAGAGCAAGCATTATAACTCTGTGCTGGACACAACTCTGACTCCAGAGGTTAGAGTTGATGATCTATTGCTTTAACCCCTGGAACATATACAGCAGATATCAAAATCAACATAAAATGTCTAACCAAAGTTTTTTCCTGAAAAAACTTATTTTGGTGATGCAGATCTTTTCATAGCTTAAATGTAATCTGTATTTCTAAACTTTACCATAAAATCAGAAGGGTGATGCACGAAGTTGCATAACCTTCCTCACATACAGATAAACAGACAGACTGACAGTGGGTAAGATCTATCGGTTGCCAGATGACTATCTTCTGCAGTGCAGTTAAGGTTCGGTTACATCTTGCGCACTTCCTCCCTGCCAGACCACCTGCTCGCTACACCAGTCTGAGCAGTCAGGTCCTCTCACTGAACGATTTGAATAAACGCGAACGGCCTCTTTTCCACGGCTACGCAGTTACAAATATACTCACACCTGAGAGGTGACAAATGTCAATGATCTCATATGTTCCCTGCCCTTTTAACTGCACCATAAATGGATGGTCGGTGGAGGAACAAGCACAAAGCAGGAGATAGATGATGTTAGGGGGAGAAGCAGGGTAATCCTCCCTCACTTCCTGTGGTAATTAGGAGTGTGTGAGGCTAAGATTTATGAGGAAGAGGAGGGGAAAAGAGGGAACCGTGCTACCCAGAGAGAGGGTAATAAAGAAACTGCTATTTTTCTACTCTGAAGCTCCGTAGAGCAGTGTGTATTTGTGTGTATCATTGTATGTGTTTCTTGTGGTGGGTGAGGGCAGCCTTTTAAGCTGACAGCTTTCCAATCATTAGCCGATGGGATTTCAGAGCTTAACCATCAAAGCAACCCCTTCACTTATGGCAAGAAATGAAGAAAATGCAATTTGCCCATTCCAACCCCTCCTCCTTCTCTTTGTTGTGTCAGTTATTTGTCCTCCCTATATAGACATACAGATACTTTCTCTAGATGCAGTTTGCAACATAGTCTTTTCTCACTTTCCTCTTAGATGAGTATCTGCTACCAGCTTTCTGTGCATATGCTGTTCAGTTGCCTCCCTCTTAGCCAGGTGTTAGGCGGGGTGTCGGTGCCCCTTTCATCTCTTGGGTCCAGGGTACGTGCCTGTGTCACCATATGTGAGTGTTGGAAGGGTTAAGAATGAACAGCCAGTGACCTCACAGAATCAGCAGGACGTGCTGTATGGTACATTAAATGTTGTAGTGAATGAATAACCTCCTGCTTTTCATGCAGTGTTTTTTTTTTTCTTTTTAGATTGTGTTTGTGAGTGTGTGCTTCTTTGTGTGTCTGATTGGTGCCATGCTGCCAGCCTCTCGGCACACAGGAAATGGAATTGAATCATGGGAGATAGATTAAGAGAATGACGAGAGCTCATCACATCCCGTTAAAGACGGGAGATAACTCAAGGCAAGGTCTCTCTCTTTCTCACTTTCATTTTTCTTTCTTTGTTTGTCCTCTCTTGTCCCTGTCCGTAGCTACTCTCACTTTCTCAGTTCTTCGCTCTTTGTGGTTCTTATAAGGTGGTTTGGCATTGGGCAAGTGCTCGCTGACAGGGTCTAAAATGCCATATTAAAACTAATGTCACACACTGAATTGTGTGTGAGTGAGCATGCGACAGAGAGACTGGGTGAGACAAGAAGAGAGACTAGATGATGGATGATAGATGATGGTTGTGACCTGAATAGATGGCTCGGGGCCGGTCAGATGACTTCCTCAGCAGGAGGAGTAATGAGGAGAGGGCACAGGATTACCGCTCCATCACTCTGTGTTTATAGAAGCCTTACAGGGTCCACAAAATAAATAGCACAGCAGCTATAGCTGGGTATAAATCTCACACACTGCGCTGTTGTTTGTCCATGTGGCTGAACAATATGTGTTTGAGAAATGATGCCTTTTTTTTTCTTTTTGATGACAACATAAAAGGGGCGGGGGCGGGGGGGGGTATAGCTCATCCTCTCACATCCAGTTCTTTGGGCACTCTGTTTGTGTGTTTATGCGTTGACTTGTGTTTATTTGGTTGCTTGGTGTCAGAGGGTATGGGGGTTGTTTCGCATCCTGAGGGAAAACTGAACAAGCTGAACGGTCAGACAAGGTTATGTGAGCAGTTCTAAGTGAGTGGAGACATATAAACATGCTCCGTTTCAAACACTCACACCATGCGTCGGTGCCTTGAGCCCAGTACAAACCAGAGTAACTTGCTAGGAGTAAAACTTGCCCTACAACGCTGGTTTCCCCGATAAATCCCAGAGTACAACCAGTCGAAGGATGATGCATCGATCTGACACGCGGTCGTCATACGCTCCTGCGCTGATTGATGTGGCCTGGCTTCTTGTTCTGTGAGTGTCTGCTCCGGTCTCTCGGCATTATGTCAAGGGAGGTCTCAAAAAAGAGCGTGACAACTAAGGGTTGCTCAGGAGGTGGGAGTAGAGCAGATGAAGGTCAGAGTAACGCAGAGTGTAAGGTGAGAAAAGGGCTGAAGGGGGAAGATGAAGCACAAGGAAAGATAAGACAAGTGAATGTGAGTAGGCTGCCAAAAGTGCTTCATGTCTTTGTGCGAGACAAGAGGAGGTTAGGGGTGTGTGTGTGTGTGTTTGAAGAATGTCTAGGGGTGGATGCTGTAAGGGAGGGTGAGTGTTGGGGAGTGGGAACAGATTTGGGGAGGGCTGGCCAGCTGAATCCTGGTGGGGAGTGGCAAGAGTAAGCTGGCACTGCGGAGGCGGGCATATGGAGGGCAGGTTGGCACTTTGGCTGCCACCGGAGTGTGCACCTGCCGGCAGGGGGAGACTCTGCCAAAAGGACGGGAGGGAGAGCAAGAGAGAAAGGGAGGCAGGGTGTGTTTGTGGTATGTGACAGTAAAAGCCGAATTTGGGGCTGCTGGAAATGGTATCTTCAAATTTTGGATAATAACGGGATTCCGAGTGTGCTCTCTCACAATGGAGACTCATGCATGCAAGCACACAGGTGGATCCATAGAAGGACAAATGTTTACTCACTCTACGACCCTTCAAACCTTGGGCATACACATATGCACACACACACACACCGAGTTGCTTAACTCAACCTCTATCTAAAATAAACACTCGCTCTTCTCTTTACCTTGTTTGTCTAAATCTATCAGTCAGATGCACTAAGTGAGTCTCCCGGTAGAAGAACAAATAAACAGTGTTGATAATCAGGATTGCATTTAAACTCTTCACTACATGCGCTACAACACACCTCCTAATTGGACTCAACTGTTTTGCTGCTAACTAGCTGCTAATTAGATCAGTGTATTCCTCTCACTCTCTCTCTTTTCCTCTGTCATTATCGGCTGTGAGCAAAACACTTCCGAGAGTTTTTACTAAAAAGTAGCAGTACTAATGCGATCAGTGGAAAGCAAGGGGATACTTTTTTTTTTCATTTTTCATGTGACATGTATAACCTGCTGAACAGAAGAGAAATTGATATGCGTTTCCTGTGTACTTAAGAGTTTATTAATCAGGGTCTTTGTGTTTTGGCTCCTCAACACTGACACACACGCACGAGCCAAAAGGCAGTGCCCTCATTAAGCCGCCGTCAGAGAAGGTTTATCACAGCCCACCGGAGCCCATCGTTATCCTAATACACACATACACGTGCACACAAAGAATTTCATGTCTGTGCATGCTGGTGCGGTCATGCAGTATTGTGGATGTCGTAAGTGCCCAAAAAATAAATAAATAAAAGAGGTGTGTGTATGCACATGTGGGGGTTTTTTCCCCATATATATGGGTGTCCACAAGTCTGTGCTGTAAGTGGATGGTGAAGGGCTGTGACTCTGTGCTCTGGTTTTAGCCTTGGCCGTGGACTCAAGTGTTTGGACTGCCATGTTTTCCTCTGATCTGCCTCCTCTCTTTCATCAAGAAAACCACAGAGAGCAGGGCAGAGGGAGACGAAGCGGTTTAAAGGCTGGCAGCAATACCATGGCCTTGAGGTGTTATCTCTGCCCCTCACCGTGCTAGAGAGAGTGTGGATCGGATGCAGCTAAAAAGAGAGAGAGACAGAGAGGGAGAAAGGGATTGTGGGAGTGATTTCAGTGCAGCCCGCTTCTCCTTTTTTCCCTCCCTGTGTGGGGCAGTATGGTTAGCAGATGGTCTTGTTACCAGCAAAACGGGAATGAACGCTGTAAAATTTGCTCGTGTTAATTTCTTGTCCCCCAGGTGAGACGTCAAGCACTCACATAGGCAGACCAGTACGCTCGCACATTTACACACGTATCGCAGATACTCTTGCATGCGCGGCCTTGCCCTGCTGGCTTTAAACACACACCATCTGCATGCAAAGAAAGTGTGTCGGAGGAGTGCGAAGCGCGTGCTTGGCTTAAAGAATGTGTTTCCAATGTTCATAGCCATAGCTTATGTTGCTTTGGAATGTAAAGTGTTACCAAACACTTCATGTATCAGTCATCAGTAACCCAGTTGTCCAAAGACAGTGGGTGTTTTGAGGGCAGACTGACAGAGCTGAAAGGAGGGCTGAATTGGCAATTAGAGGCAAAGGGAAGCAAGGGAATCTGTGCTAACAGGGAGGAGGAGATGGCATGTTCATCCGCAGATGAAGACTAAATCCTTTCATTCCCTCCTCATCTTCCCTCCCTCCTTTCCCTGCTTGCTTAGCAGTGAGATGAGAGCTTGTGCTTTGTAACGTCTGCTTCTCCATGTTTATGTGTATCAAGGATCCGTACTAGTCCATAGCTTATCCCTCTGAGTGTGTGTGTTCTGCAAGGATACAAGCGCCTTAGCCTTCCTTATCGTCTTATAGTAGGGTGCTCACTTTTGCAGTTTGAACCCCAGGGAGAAAGAAAGTAGTGGAGGCAAGGGAGAAAAACATACCTAAACAAAGTGCAAAATAATGATCTTTACTATCACTTGCTCTCACACCACCGTTTTCTTCGTAAAAGCACTGTCATAGCAGGACTTGGAGCAGTGGCACATGATGCTTTACCATGGGCTTTGTGTCTCTTTATAAAGCATAATCTTTTTTCTGTTGTGTTCCTCTTTATTATCTAAGCTAATTCAAAATCTCAAAGAGAGACACAAGGGAAGAGAACTGGTAGATATGAAAGATGGCTGCACTGACTGGATGGTGGGCGCTAATAGACCTGCAACAGTCAGTGAAATAATAAGAGGTGGTAAAAGAACAAGTAAAGAGAGCAAGCATAAAGAAATGTATCTTAGTACCTCTGCCTTTGACTGTACCATCTTTAATTTACTGAGTAAAGGCTACAACACCTGCAAACAGCATATTCAGTGGATGACCGCTGGTAGTCTTCTTGGCCTTTTCCTGCCTTTGTGAAATTGAATGCAGATGAACTTGGCTTGGAGCGCTACAACCCTGCTAACATTGCTACGTTCAGGGAAAGGGAATGACAAAATGTGCAGGAACTGATGATACTGCAGTATGCTTTAGGTAAGCTTTAATGTCATATGCTGAACTCACATATATGTATTGCACGCACACTAGTGTTTCTGTGGTGTTAATATGAAGCCACTATGCCACCTACGCAGTCCTTCGAAGTGAATGAAGTGAGTCATATGTGAGGAAGCTCTATACGAATACAAGATTCAGAACACATATGTTCACCTTGAACGCACAGTACACTCTTATATACATTATGCTTATAATAACATAGCAACCGCATATCCTCCCGCACTGTTAAAGCACAAAAATCGGTGGCTGGAGATGTTCCACAAATCCTGTTGCTCTTTAACTACTTTGGTAGCTTGCAGGTCTTGGTTGAGTCCTTGATGTGTGCAGAAGAGGGATGATGAGCTTAATGCAGTCTGTCTGTGTCCCAGACGTGACCACCACATTAATACAGCGCTAATACAATGCTCTGTCTGCTGCATGCTAATAAAGTGCCAGCCCTTTTTCTCACACTCATTTCCTCATATAGTAAGTCTATTGTGTGAAACAAATGAGACAGGTGAGAAAAGACAGACTCCTATAGGCTGTCGAATTTGAATCCGTCATCTGTCACAGCACAAGCCCCATTATCATTTTTACATTTCCTCATGCATTTTGTTTTACAGCGATGCCAGAGTCTGCACAGGAATCCAGTTTTGACTAGCATTACGAAAACAAGACTTTCTTTTACTTTAGCACAACAGATCTTCAGCATCAGGTAGCGATGCTTGGAACAAATATACAGAGAACAAATCGGACAGAAGCACAAACAGTTCTTGCACCAGCTATTACCACAACTTTTTGAGGAGGTGCATCTCAGCTGCGATGGGAGCCTCCAGAACACCTTGAGTGAAAAGCGTGATTTGACTTTAACGCTTGGAAGACCTTGACATTTGGTCCGTCGAGGGGGTTGGTTAAAAAAAAAAACCCTCTGACCACCTCACACCACGCACAACCACATCTCAGACCAAATGGATAAACACGGGCACTTCAAAGCAGCTCAGCGGCCATGCCAGCAGGCCTGAGAGGAGAAGCAAGGGGGAGGGAGGAACTGCAATACTGGAATAAATAAGGAGGGAGGGGGCTGGAGGGATGTGTAAGCATGACTGGTATTAATGGCCTAATAATGTATTTGGCTTTTTGGCAGTTGTGAAAAGGGTGAAGGGGACAGAGGGCAGAGGAAAAGGGGTTGACAGCATGTCACAGCTGGTTAAAAGCAAACCCAGAGCAGAGAGAGGAGAGAGGGCTTGTTTGCCGGGCTAAATGCTGTAAATAACATCAGAGAGTGCAGCTAAATGGAAATCAATGCAATTACCCTATTAGCAAGGGCTTGAATTCACCCTGGCTTTTGCCAAATCTCTCTGTCTCTCTCTCCGTTTATTCATCTCCTGTACATTTACTGCTCCATATATCACGGTATACTGTACATTTGTGGACACGTTGACCATAACAATCTGAGAAACAGCACTTAAAAACTTAGCAGCGTGTCTATATTAGGATCATTCAAGTGGACATGCTGGTTTGTTCGTACTAACACCACTGCAGGCATTTTGTTTAGATTTGCATAACCCCCTTAATCACCCCTATTTGAATACCTCACAATTGCAGGGGGAGATTATGCTGTTAAGTGGTAAGTCATAATTAGATAAATAACTGGTTTGGCTTTCATCATCCCTGTGCCATCTGTTTGAGGGTGCACAAGTTTACAGGGGTGGGTGAGAGGAGAGCGGGGTGGGTGTATGGAAGAGGGTGGGGATAATGAGAAAAAGATTCCAGCTTTTAGTAGGTTATGTTGCATTTAAAAAATGATACACAAGTCGCAAAAGAATTTGTAATTAGACATAGCACTCGCAGTCTTCTTTCATTCAAATGGGTCAAACTCCTTTACATAATTCCTATGTTTGAATCCGTACAAACTAAAAACAAGGGGTATCACAGCTTACTTTCAACCTGAGTGTCACCTCAAAGCTTGGAGTAAAGTATTCTGAGCTAAAGGCTGATTCATCTATATCAATGTTTTGTGTTTTTTGTCTTTTGTATGGCAACCTACGGCGCTATAGTACCAGTGATTGTTGTGCTGTCTGTTAGAACTCATTTGCATAAATTTACAAGACACTTGTTTGTGTTTGTATATGTAAAAACGGCTCAGACACAATTCTTCACCGTGCACCTCTTCTATCTTCCTATTTATTAATTATTATTTCCTCTTGCTATTTCTTCCGAAACACACGAGCACATCTGCTGCTGCCTGACATGCATGCATGTCTCCATCTGTACTGATCCCAGCGCTTTCCTTTCCACACTTTCTCTTTGGATGCTCCGTTTCATTTCCTTCCCGCCCTCCCTCTGTACCCCCTCCCCCTCTACTATTCCCTTCAGTAAAATGATAATGCCTTTAACCTGGTACTTTGCCTTCATCCCTCTCTTTTGGTTTCTTTGTCTCTTTGTCAGAAAATAAATATTGTTGTACCTCTGTCTGCTGCTGAATTGAAAGGAACAGGCAGAGAGGTTTCATATCTACAATAACAGCGAGGTGGGAACAATTTGATCTAATTAGCAGCTGAGGTATTACCCATAAACATTCAGCTCTTATTAACTTCTGCTGCATTTAGAGCGGGACCTGCATCCCGCTTAACAAGAAATGGAGGTGTACTAAGTGTAGAAATACATATTCACACAATTGTATGAACATTTATGAACGTCATAAATTTTTTTGCTCGTCTGTGTTTGTGTGGGTGTGTGCGTAGGGGTTTAGGGTGTCTGTCTCTCAACATTCAGAATGACAGCTGACAATTAGCTTATGCCAGTGTGGTTAATCGAGGAGTGTACATTGTTAATTATACACAGCAGAGGGGTGGGAAGGTGGAATCTATTTGAATAATTGGAAGAATGATATAACAGCAGGCTTTTAAATTCCTTTGCCCTTTTGCATGTTTAATGAAAGGTGTCTGTGAATGTGTATGTCCACCCAGACCCGGGGGCTTGTCTAACATCCATAAAGATAAACCACACAAGAGCACACGGGTTAGTGCACACGTAGAAAGTCACACACATTTACAACCCCCTCCCACACATGCAGACGCATCATCCGTCTCTCTTCCTCATACACACACACACACACACCGCAAAAGAGAGGCTGGAGAAACGGAGGGTATGTCTGAGTGGTGCGCTCGTGCCTGGTTTTCCAGATCAATGATGTGTGGCTGGGTGATCGATGTGAGGGCTTAGCGGAGTGGAGAGAGCTAATGGGCAGGTCAGTGGCTTAGACACATCCTGGCTCCCCCTGCCTATTACCACTTCGTCTGTTAATAGGCCTCACCACACTCCCCTGTTGCTCTCACACACACATACAGACACCCACAGAGAAGGCGAGTGAGGAGGGAACACAGCAGAGCATGCTCGCTCCACACACCACCTCCCTACTTCCTGTTTGAATCGACGTCTCTTCAACATATAGAAATGTATTCCTTAGTTTTTCATTTTTCCCTGTCTTCTCTACTGTGTGCTAAGAGTGAGCCTGTGGAACTGCATACATGCACACTGCCTGCATGTATGTATGATAAGGGGCAGAGCAGATAAGCAGCATATTTACAGCCACGTAAAGCAAATGTAAAAGAGACTACTGTGCATCCCTCCCCTAATCTCATTAAAGTCTTCTCCAGCATGCACAGGCATAAAGACGGCCTTTCCCTTGCATTTATAATTGACCAAAGTATATGCATGAGTGGAAATACTTTACGAGACTGGAGTCTGGTTTAGGCAAGGTCAGCAAAAAACAGCTGGGTCTATATCACTAATAAGACTCTGTATGTTGCTGGCTTATTAGAAATCAATTGTGCTTTTTAGTTGTTTCTAAAGCACTATTCAGTCACATACTGGCTTCATATTGGACTACTTCTATGCCAGTATTACTTGTGGTTTCATTCAGATGTACCCCAGTAGTGATGGAGAGCGCCATATACAGAGATTTGCCTCACCCTCAAGACAGGACAGTACATAAAGTGACGTATAATGCATGAGGTCACAGTTTTCTAACCGCATCATGGCAGATTTTTTCCCTGTGTTATTGCTATTCTCAGCATTTCATTTGGTTGTTTATTTTTCCACGTTTTTGCAGCACTGATTCCAAGACTTTTATTTGATCAACTGTACAAGGCAACAGCCTACATCAGCATGTTATAACATGCAAGCAGTTTAGATTTGTGCTGTCTGAAAGTTGGTCTGAAACCTTTTTTTTTTATTTATTTAGAGGAAGAAGAAGAAATATCTAATGCTATGCTTTTTAAAAAATTTTACGATATTATATACTGTTTGGAGTAAAACAATTTTATCTTGTATTATTGTACAACACATGGTATATCTACATATAAATAAAGGTAAAATGACTGAAATCTTTACTCCCTTAATTGATTTGCCTAAAAACATAATTGCTGAATAATTTGCAAATTGTTGAAATGATGTTATAGAGCAACCAGTTATTCAGTTAATGAAGAAAATACTTACTTGGTCAACTAATCCTTAGTTGCGGCTATCTACTTTCTTTCTGTTTTTCTGGTGATGCAGTACTGACAGCAGGTCAGTAACTGAAGAAAATAATGTGGGACATGTTGTATTTCTCCCTCTTTTTTTATCTGTCATTCCATCCATCACTCTCTCTTTCTTGTCTAATATGTCACTGACTGAGGACCCCTTCTGTCCTCAGCGTGGCATCTGATCTGCATGTTAATTACATCTCTCGCCTTAATTTAATATCTGGCTTGGAAGAATGTGGAACACACACCCCAGAGGTACAGCATATGCCCTCCAGCTCTCGCTCTCTCACACACAGGCACATATGTACATATGCCTGTACATGCACAGACATATGCAAAGCCTGATGATTTTTTTTTCTCCTGCATCCTTTGTGCTTGCTGAGATCGCTGCTTTGCTAAGGTTTTGTGTGGGTGATGGAGGTAGGAGGCAAAGCCTAGTATAGTCTGGATATTAAGCTCAGTGTTAAAAAAAAGGGACCCAGGCACAATGTCCACAGGGGTGGCTGAAGTCTTTTTC
The DNA here is from genome assembly GCF_056152115.1 of Neolamprologus brichardi. Taxonomy (NCBI): domain Eukaryota; kingdom Metazoa; phylum Chordata; class Actinopteri; order Cichliformes; family Cichlidae; genus Neolamprologus; species Neolamprologus brichardi. The sequence continues at coordinate 17,208,604 of NC_142104.1, forward strand.
AACCCGTCCACTCTGACTGTGTCTCCCTATGGTGAAGTCTAAAAGAGCTGCCACTTGTCGTCAGCTTGATGGAGGTGAAGTAGGAGGTGGGGGGGAATCTGTGGCGTTTGTCGTTGAGAGGACTGAGGGAGTTCAAAAAGGAGGTGAAGATTTTTTTATTTTTTTAAGATGCCGAAGGGAAGGAAAGCGTGCATGCATTTGTAGTGGTAGGCAGCTCTTTGACCAGACGCCACTCTCCACCAAACATATGCATACAGGCATGCACTTTACGATGTAGACCAGAAGTGAATTGAGAGTTCACAAGGTGTGTGACTCCATCATAGCTCTAATAATTACAGCAAATATTATTACAACCTTACTGGCATACTCACACATGTTCACACACACACACACACACACACACACACACACACACACACACACAGACACACACAGACAGACAGACATACACACATACACACACTCGATCCCTTTCTCAGCCATGCAACAAGGCTGTGTCTCTTGTGGCTGATAGATTGTAATGAATGTAACAGCAGTCAGATCCTTCAAAAGCCTCTCAAAAGCTTAAGCCCCTTTATTAAATTAAGCTAACGATGCCTAAGGCCAGGTCTGCTGCTGAGAGAGCAAGTGAGAGAGGGAGGCGGAGAGAGCAAGAGAGAAAAAGCAAAATGGGGAGCCAGAGAGAGGAGAAACAGGAGAAGTAATGCATAGGAGAGGAAAGGCTGTAGAGAAAATGAAGAAGTGGAGGAGGAGGAGGCGATGTTAGGAGCGAGTATGTGAACTGGCAAGTAGTCAAATCAATGAGGGATGGTAGGAATGGGGGATGTTTAGTATCAAAGGAGGAAGGTGCAGGAGGTTAAGAAGAAAGGCTGGTGAAAGAGGAAAGGAGGAGGAGAACAGAAATGCCCTGCAGACTCCCATAGTTACACGGCAGTACACCTGCAGCTGAGAGAGATGTAGCAATTAAGAAAAGGCAAATGTGTGTTTGCTGAAAAGTATTCGTGTACACCCGACACTGTGGATGAAAACATAAACGTTTAACCACTTGGTGGAGGTTTTACATGGCGCAGGCGTTTTGAAGTTGTTTTCACACTCTTTTGGACACAAGTTAATTACACTGTGTGCTAAATACTGCAGCTTTGTATTAATATGCGGTGGGTCGGAAAGAGGCACAAAAAAAAAAGCTACATTTCCAACTCGTGTATATGTAAAATCACATAGTTTCCTAAACTGCGCATCAAAATGAGCCTCTGCATGCTTCTAATAGGTTGGCCTGTGACTAAAGGAATTAAGAAACGGTTTTGTTTTGTTTTTTCAAATGTATTAGATTATCCTTTTGTTCTCTCACTGATTAATGCAGTCACACTGATGCTTGTTATAGAACAAAACATATTTATGAACATTTCAAATACTGTGATGCCAGAGATTATCTTCTAATAATGACTCATTCGTTTTTAACAATGACTAATCACAGTAAATTACTAAAGTCTAATAGCTAATATGTGATTAGTGATTGAAAAAAGACCATAAAAAATACTAATTGACTGAACATTTTGAGTCAGCAAATAGATTTTAATGCCCAAATGTCTATTTGACTAATTAAACAGAAAAGGAGATCCTTATAGTGTCTGCAGAACTGAGCTGAACAGACAAGAGGTACATCAAAGGCTGAAGTCTCTGTGCGGCATTGTTGTCTACCTGCTCTCTCACTCTCTCTTACAGGTCAAGTAGAGGCGAATGATACACTATCACTTGGATGAAAGACGTGACATGTGGTGCACAAACGCGCTCACTCATAGAGGAGGGTTATGCTGCCTGACAGAGCACGCCATGCGTGTTGGGTAGTGCTTTTTTTCTGCTGTGCTTTACCGTTTAATAGTACACACAAATGAGCTATACGGAATTAAGCTTACATTTGATCCAGTGCATCCCTAAATTAGCAGTGTACACCACAATGTACAAAAGGCCCTCAGACCTCTCCCCTCCCCAGCCATCACCTACTTAATCCTCAGTTTCATCCTTGGCATCGCGAGAACACCCTGTCTTTACTGTTTACAAGTTTGGCTTTGATTTTACAGCCTGTGCAGTCGCTGGTATCTAATCCACAGTAAAACCATTGATAAGCCAGACGGGGGTAAAGGCTTTTTTTAAAGCAAAGGCTTCTGTGTGCTTTTTGTGGTCGGCTGTCCCCTTGTGGACATATGCTGGAATTACTTTCATTTTTAAATTACCTACTTTGTTTAGTGTTTATTGTCATGTGTCACAAGAGAAAAGGCATTTCTCTGTGCAATGAAATTCTTTCTTTGCTGTCCACCCACAGATGCCGATTAATATATACAATAGAAATAGAACATATAAATACAAATAGTACAAATAAATAAATGAAGACAGAAAATGTGGAGATTTGAAACAGAGATGTGTGCAAAAGAGTACTGTACCCTGTGCTGTCATGCTGTAGTGGTAATTAGCAAAACAAAAGAGCAATGATATCTGTTTTATTGGACTATGTGATTAAATTAAGTGATCTATTTTGTATCAGTGTATTTCGTAAGATACTATTCAAGGTACTAATACTAAGATTAGATATTAGTATACATACGCATGCGTACATACGAAACAGAAATTTAAATCACAGGATAACTTAGTGCGAATTTAATTTTAACTGATCAGGAAGTAGTCTAACCCTTTACATCCTGGTGAAGACTTTAACGTGCATTCTTGTCCCTCTGGGATGACTATGCGAGGTCAGCCCTGTTGACTGGGGGCGTGACGGGGAGGGAGCAGGTGCTTCTACCCCCGCCCCCCTCCGCCTTGCCAGTCTTTCTGTGTGCCTGTGGTCCGGCCCCCGCCGGGGCGGAAGCTCCACCTCTCGGCTCCCGGCAGCCGGCCGCCTCTCTCCTCCTCTCTCCGGCGCTCTGCTCTGCTGTGCTCCGTCGCTGTGGCCTCGCTAGGCGTCGGAGCTTCCTGCGTGACAACAAAAGTGCACGGTCTCTGTTCTCGACGGAGGATGGATCAACGCTTTCACCGCTAACGGAAGGAGATTTTTTTAAAACCTTTTTTAAACCAATTTATAAACACTGGAATAGCCCATACTTGTTTGCGGTGAGTGATTTTTTTTTTTTTTGTGAATCTGTTTTCAAACCTGGAGGTTGTTTGTGTATACGAGCGAACATACGGCGAGGGTTTGTTGAGGAAGTCGTTACTATATCGAGGAAACGGGTGCTAGTTATTTCATTTTATTTTTCGAAGGTCGGTGCCGAGCCCTTGTGTATGTATGTGTGTGTGTGTGTGTGTGTGTGTGTAGCCCTCACTGGTGCGCGCGCGCGTGCTTTTGTGTGTGCGTGCTAATGTGTGAAAAAGAGACAAGAGAGAGTGAGTGCAACAGAAAGAGAAAGAAAATGAGTCGCTCCGGTGCGCTCACGCGGCCATCTAGCCCTTAATATCGCTCAGTATTTATATATCGTTACTCACTTGTTATTAAGGACTTTAATATAATCGTGTTTTAAAATGCAGATTACCCGAAGGTCTAAAGAAAAGCGGCCGACCCCCCACCCCCTCAAATGAACTTCTTGTAACATTGTTACCGGTTCACTGTTGTTATTAGCCCATTAAAGCATAGCTCGGGGTTTCTGCGTTAAGCCATTTACGCTCACTTTAGACCCTTTTGACACGGACTCTTTAGCCTGTTTAAAACTGTATTGATGGATTTACTTTGTTGTTAATCCGCAGTCTTCAGTTCGTTTGGCTCCTTCGCAGTTGTTGTCTTTTCTGTGTTGCTTCTCGGGGCATTTCCTCTAAATGTGACTGCTAACGCATCTTGACCATTTGGTGCTGTCGGGTTGGAGGATCTCTCCCTGTACGTGTTTGTACGCGTGCGCGTGGCAGGTGGACCGTCTTGAACCACATCCCACGCGCTCCTTCACTTTCTTTCTTTCTTTCGTTCTTTCTTTCTTTCTTCTGTGGGGAACACACTGAAACAGACGCACACACCGCTCGTTAGTCTCGTCACACAACCTGGGTTTAAAACACGGCCTGCACACACAGCGGTGAAGCAACAGGCTTTACTGCACACACCGTGCGGCGGGGTGAGTTTATCTGTAGCCAGAAGGAGCCTTGTTGTGTGTTTTAGCTGCTGCTGATAAGCTTTGCCATAACTGCAAGAGCAGGGAATCTGACCTCCTGCTTTCTTTTTAACAGCTGCTGACTGGTGGTGGAGATAGGTCATTCATTGCTACATGGCTATCCCTCTGTCATGACGTTGTTCTGACATTTTTGGCATAACTCCGAGGTGTTTAATCCATTACTTATTGTAACTGACATGGGAAACAGTCCGGCTTCTCAGAATAGAGCCAGAAATGGCTTACAGTAGGGTAAAGGGCAAAAAAAAAATACAGTGTAGGACAATTAAAAGTAAATGAGCGGGGCACATCAGTTGGCACTAGAATAGAACAGGAAATGGTGTCATCCCAGGTATTTTGGTTATCACAGACACTATATGTATAGAGTTAGTTTCACTCCTATCAAAAGAAATCATCTAAATGTATCTTACGGTTGTCATTCACAGTGTATTTAGTCAAGATATTGATCCAGATTAAGCCATATGCTAGATATGTGGTTGCAGGCCAGGTGCTTTTAGGAGTTCTCCTCAAGTGCGGTTAACGTGAGCCTACAACTGCCATCTTTTACCTCTGATGATAGCCGGTGTCACCACTTCACTAATTTGTGTTTCATACAGGAAATCCTCCGCATGAACACATGCTCAACCTGCCATTTAACCAGTCCAAATTAGACTGCTTTCACAGATTCAGCTCTCACTCCCTCTGATGTTATGCCTTTCAGCACAATATGTCTTTTGATTAACTGTTCGTAATCACCAAATGTTTATTAGATGTAAAAACTTGAGGATACAGACAGATTATTAAGTTTTAATTCAATTCAAAAACAGTAACTTTGGCTACATTTAAATTTACATTTACACTTAAATGGAATAATGTTGGAACCAGTGACACAAACTGCTACTTTCATTTCCTGATGGGTATTATCAGACACATAAATTAAGCCAAAACCATCTAGCTAGGTCACTTTGTGCCATTTTATTTTTATTTCACGGGTACTCCTTTCCCATCGTGCCATATTTGCTTTGCGGCAACTCCAGTATATGTTTTCATGCTAACATGTTCATTCGGATAGAGCTTTTTTTCATTTTAAAATGAAACTCATTCATGTGGATGTAGATTGAGAGCAGAATGGATGATGTCCTGTGTTTTCTCCATCTTATAAAACCTGTCATTCAGCTGGAGAAGCAGTTTCTAATCTTGCTTTTAATTTATTTAGGGATCTCTGTTATTACAATGGGACTGCAAATTGTGTGCTCTTAAAATAAGGCCTTAAGTAGTGATGTCACAGATAGAATTGTTAGGGGTTTTATTTTCATGTCTCTTTTTCCCCACTACAGCACGAATATACATATATACATACATACATACATGCATACATATGTATATATAAACAGAACAGTGATCATGTCACAAGGCTGCTGGGTTAGGATCAGTCAGTGCTAATAGAGAGGGCAGGGTTAGGGTTACCTAAATTTAACCAGGTTGTAATTAATAATCCAACATTATTGATAAAAACTAAATAGAAGTCACTGTAATGGGTCTTCAGACATGCAGGACACAAATGCACAGTTTTGGTATTTTAGTATTCATGTATAATTTGCTGACTGCACTTCTGAAAACTGGAAAAGCATTTTCAGCTCCTTTTTGCTTAACAAACTAGATGGAGGTGGGGCAGTGCAGTTTGCTTTGTTTCATACTTAAGGTGGATAAAAACCTGGCTGCTGCATGAATGTACCTGTTGTTTTTACCACAACTATGCAATTGTGATGGCTCTTTTGTTCGGTGGACTTAAGATAATAACTTTGCACCTATGAAACACTCTGCTGGTTGTGATAGCAGTTGAGTTTTCTGCATTAATAGCATTCAGTTTTTGCCTGTCTGCCTGATCTTGTCTACAGTCTTTTTTTTTTTTTGATCATCAACCATCAAGGAGGATTAAATCGCCTACTTATGTTTAACTGTAATGCAACTTCTCTATGTGATGCAATTTGTTTTCTCATCAGGAAAATCTCTACTGTGCCTGGCCTAGTTTAAGCGAACAAGCACCTGCTGATAATGATTATTTTCTGCTTGTTTTAAATGAAGCATTACCTTTCGGAGTGACTAACAGAAACCTTTCAATTGCCCAGTAATGTTTTGAGACACTAAAAAGTGTTCTTTGTTTGTCTACCACAGTTTGTGAAAATTAAGTCTTAGCAAGATATTATATATACTAAGAGGAACAAATATAGTGTTGTTGGCAGAAGTGAGTTAGCTGACTTTGGTTGGATTTATCCTCTCTTGTCACAGACTTACATGTCTCTGATGGTTCAGCACATGATAAGAGTAGGAGATTACTTATGCAAATCTTGCTCTGAGGAACAGAATTTTTTCAGTTGTAATCTGCCATTTAAAAGTTCTTGAAGCTTTATGCTGCGAGAGCACTTATACGAGGTTGGCATGTTTTCAGGTGTCGTTGTGCTGTTTGTCATGCTGTGGTAGCCTGCAGTGCTGTGAGTGTCTGGGGGCTAGACAGCAGCTGTGTTGAGCAGAGTGTTGGTGACAGTTTGTCTGTGGCAACAGCACCTGGCTCTGTTTAGAGAGTGATTAGGAGAGTCCCAAGCAGCTTCCTGTACTGTTTACACAAGGAGCCTGGAGTTAAAGGTGACCCACTTTGCATTTTCTTATCAACAGCCCACATTGATAGCTTTGAATAGCACAGACTGTAGAAAGGCCTTTGCATGGGTTTACATAGTTCTCTATTACAGAGAATGGGATGTGTTTTACTGGGTGAGGCTTGGCTTTTACTAGCATCACAACAATGTCCTTAGGTGGTATGAAATTGTGGGTGCATTTACCGCTCTCTTTGTGTGACAGGGCTGGATTCGTCTGTGGTCCGGCTCTGTGATGGAAGAGAATACAAGTGTAGGGACGTTTAGGAAATTGAGGGCTTTTTTTCTGTTTTGTCTACATACCCTCTGCCATGTTTCCTTTCCTTCTCTGTCTTTCCCTCTCTGTGTTTTTGCCCTTCTGTATCCCTAGCTAGAACTCTCATGGGGCATGTCTTAGATTTTGTAGGTTTAACCTTGGTTTGATGGCTTTTCCCTTTGGGACGAATTGAGTTTGTGTGTTTGATTGTCTTTCTAAGAATCTCCTATTGAGTGTTAAAAAAAAACGTAGTAAATGTGATGACCAGTGAAGACAGCTGAACAAACAGGTCATAAAGTATTTATCTGAAGAGAAGACAGATGGGACGTTGGGTGAAGGACCAAGCAGACAGTCCCACAGGTAGAAAGAAGTAGTAAAGTATAGAGCCAGAGAGCCAACAGCTTCCTGTGTCTGATGTCCTCATTTTTTTTTCTCAGGCCTGCAACATTTTCCTCCTCATTTCCAGTAATAAAGCCACATATTACTTTACGTGTGTGTGTTTGTTTACTCTGTGTATGAGAGCAAGCTAAACCTGCTGTGTAGCATGTGTAGAGATGCATTTCTTGTCACCCAGCACTGCTGTTAAACATTGCTTAATTTTATCAGTATGATATGTGTGTGTTGGTTAGTGCATGCTTTTAAAAACATTAAGGCCTTGTCATACAGCCTGGCACACTCACATGCCTTCTGACACACCACATTATTTTGCGGCTAGATGGTTAATTTTACATAAAAACAAAGGACTTCAGTAACAGTAGCATAATTCCCCAGTAATAGATCAGGAAGGCTGTACAAAGTGTCAAAGCTACCTGATATAAGTGCATTTAAATATGTAAAGTTGTTACACTGATGGCAAGTAGACGCGAATATGAGAGTTTTAATGAGAGTCTTGGCCTCAATTTGTAGACTCAAGTCCTTGTAATGAGGGTTACTTGCATAGGATCGCTTCACATTGCTGAAAAAATATTCCAAGTAGATCTGAGATTTCAGAGGTAAAAACTAGTAGGACGTATATTGTACCTGTGTTTACATGATCAGAATAATTTGTTAAACATGGAAATTAGCGTCGGGGCATTGTTGTCCCGTATGGTACATTCATCTGTAAGAGTGGATTTTTATCACTCTCACACAAGTTAACCTTTTACCATTTTTCACCTAAAACATCTTTACCTCAAGTTAAACTATAGCTTGTGTTTGGCCTTTTTTCAGCTTTATTTGAGAGGCATAGTGAAGAAAGGACAGGAAAGCGGGGGCCGAGATAGAAGGGGGAAGACATGCGGTAAAGGGTCAGACTAGAACCCGGGCCTGCCACTCTCAGCCGTTCGGCCTGTGGTTGTCTGCGCACGCACTGAGCTAAACCAGCACCTGAAACTATAGTTTGTGTTTAAAAGATGGCCACAATGTTACACATTGGCTTGGGAAGTCCCATTTTGAAGCCTCCACTTGAACACTTCATTTATTTATTTATTTGTTTTCAAAGCTGGGTGTAATGAGTGAGTAGATCTCAGAAAAAGAGGACACAGCATGCTCATACGATGGCCATTTATCAGCCTCTGTGTAGCCATATCCTAAATCAGGAGTAGGCAACCTTTCTGATGATGAGTGCCATCTAAAATTTCCTCAGAAGTCAGTCTGCCATATGATTGTATTAGCAATAAATTTAATAACGCTCTATATTAACAGTTACATACTATATAGAACCACTTTATAGAATTATATTTGTTTGCAGATGTTGGCAGCTATCAGCGAATAGCTATCAGCTTTTTTGAAACAAAAAAAAAATAAAAAGACACTTTTTATCCATAACAAGAACTCCATAACAGCAAATGAACTGTACAACAGAAAATGCAAATGCTATTTATGGTCTCTTCACAACAATGATAAGAAAAATAAACTGCGCCAATATGGCATGTTTGTTAACACACTCTGATCTCTGGTCTCCCACTCAGAGACACAGGTCTCCGAGCGTCCAGCATTCAGACGACTACCTGAGGATACTCTTCATGTGAGAGAAAATCTGCTCACACAAATATGTAGAACCAAATACTGTCAATAAGGCCTCTGCAATGTTTTGAAGACAGTTAAACTTGTCAGGTAGTGGTGTCCAGCAGGTGAAAATGCAAGCTACATGAACACGCACAGCTATGGATTCCAGCTGCTTCGATGTTGCATTAACTGGCATTAACTCAGCCAGTTAATGCGAGACAAACCCAGCTGCTCATTAAAGCTTTCTGGTTTGATCAGAAAATAAAACATTGGTCCATACACCTGAAAGTCCCAAAAACACATTGTGAATTCTGTCTCGAATCTACAGATGTGTCCGTGTATTTCTTCCTTCCCTTATAACTTCCCTTCAACTCATTCATGTCACCTAAAAGGTAAACCTGTTTCTCCATCACCTGTTCAGCTCTGATGATTCAGTAAGGACATCTCCTGGTTTCATCTTCATGTTTCCCTCTCACCACATATCCAAACAAATATCATGACCAGCAGCTTTTACAGCTGCGGCTCCAGCAAACATCAGCTGATACTAGGAATTAATATTAAATAAATTCTAACAACAGCTGATCAAGCTTAAACGTGCTGCTGTTGTTTAACGCGACATCCGGCGGTTTCCTCTTTCTGGTGCAAAGTGGGCGATAAACAAACAAGAGAGAAAAGCCGATCAGCTGATCATTGATCAGTTTCATGATTGAAGTAGCAACAGGAGAGGGAGGGGGAGAGAATGAGAGAAGAAGAAACAGCTGTGCAGCGTAACGACAGAATAACTCCAGCTTTGTGTGTTTTTTTTTTTTTCATTGTAGCTGAAGTCCGGGACAAACTGTGTTCCTTTTCAGCTCAATCGAAACGTGTAATATTTTCTCTGAATGCGGGACGATTCGTCTTTTTACGGGACGGTTGGAAACTCTACTAACCAACTTTATGAATAAAATAAAGTTCACTATCAGTAACATCAAAGCACCCACCCAGCTGTATAAACTCCATCATGCTAGCTAGTACGCAGTACGAGTTGATGTAACTGACTGTAAAAAGTCAGCACAACAAAAATAAACTCCACCTAAACTTGGTTTATATCTGACCAGATAGGCTGCAGGTCATTACTTCTTACCTGAAGTTCAGTTCACCTGACGCTCGGACTGGCGGCCGCCTCGGGTCTCTGCTCCTCCTGCCTCCCCTTTCCCTCATCCACCTACTGGCCTCCACCACTTGCTAATGTCACTGAATCTGTGGAAGCTCTGCCATAGCCACCACCAAACAACTGAGTTATTTTTTTACACACCGGCCAGCATCTGGCCAATCCACCACCTTTCATTATTTATACCGTTATAAAAAATAAAAATAAAAAATCACCGGCCCATAAAAATGGAAAATCACCATCGGCCCACTGAGCAAATGCCCGGTATGCCCAATGGCCAGTCCAGCTATGGTCGTGCCATCAGTTAACCCTTCGTGCCTAGGGTTGCCGACCCCTGTCCTAAATCATATCCTTCTCTGTCTTCTATATTTTTCTGTATGGGACCATAACTCACACAGTGAACATTGTGCTGTTTTAATTAAGATTTGGAAGTAGAAATTGGAACTATAAACCCATTAGGAAAGTCTTTAACTAGGTCATAAATCAATCTAGAAGTATGAACTTCTATACAGTCTGTATTGTCTGTTTGCAACCAGAGGAGTATTTCTTGTGCTGGGCATTGGACGAATGCAGGTTTAAAGCATTTCTCTAGTGGCTTCACTTTATTGACTTAATCTTTTATACATATTCTCTGACCGTACCATATTTTACTTCTCGTAACTGGAAACACTTTTATTCACTTTGGCTTGATTGGAACTTAAATCGTTGTTTTCCCCAGTTTAGTGTCACATTTTTCAGGGTTTCTTTTTCGAACATGAGGACTGTGCGGGCAATCTTTATAGATGCAAGGTGAGTCACACTGCTCTCCATTGTGGTCGAGTCCCATGCTTCGAGAGCCATTCCCTGAACTGCATTGGAGACGTACTGCTTTGGTAGCCATTGTGATTTCATTTAGACAACAGGGCGCAGTGTTCATCTGTGGAGTAATTTCCAACAACTTTGTCACAGTCTCAACTTTGTATTCTGAAGCTTCAGTTTGGATTTGATTGCCTGAGGCGTACGATTAAAAAAAAACCATTTTCATTCACACAAGCCGCTCTTGCTACATTGAGCAGACCCAACCACCTCTTTAGATTATATGCGTATGTTTGTGTAGCTCGTGTTTGCTGCTGTCGTTGTCATACCCCAGAGCCTGATAAGCACGGGCCAAATAAACACAACACAGGCAACGTGAGAGCAGTAGATAAGCGAATCATACACACACTCAATACTGACCATACTTGACTATTGCCCTCACCAAGTAGAGCCTCTTTCATTAACCTTTTTTTTTGGTGTGTGTAACTCAGCACAATTCACATAGCATGTCTGTTCGTCTTGTGCTTTCTCCAGTCACACTAAAAACAGCTTTGTGCTAAGGGCTACTCTTCAACAAAGCCCTTTTCTTCTGCTATCACATCATCATCTCTTTTTGCCTCTATCTGTGTCTGCTTCCACCTCTCTTCAACATGACTCTTTGCCTCTCTTGTTTCCTCCATTTCTGTCTTTTCCTCTGTTTCTGCGATATCTGCCATATCAGCTGACTGTCATATTGTATGTGTCTGTTTGGTAGCATGCCTCATTGTGTATGAGTACAAGGTCAGATATGTGCCTGAAGAAGTGAAGCAATTTTGCGGCCAAGTGTTTTAATAAGCTCATGGACAGAGCTGCATGCCTGTGTTGGTGGAGGCCACAGTTGCCGTGTTAAACGTGCTCTGGCAGAGAATCTAGTTGCCAGCTAGACTTGTTTTAGCTGGCTGATATTTGCATAACTAAAAGCGTATGCATTTTGGGAACTGTTCTTTCTGTATTTTTGTTTATATCTCGGTTTCACATCTTCCATACGCGTTGTCTCTTATCTCAGTATCACATCAACCTTGTGCGTTTCTCGTTGCATTGCAACCGATTGACATAATTTCTAATAATTTAGTGAGCGGATAACATAAACACACAGGGGGGGTACATCGCTGCATGGTTTTCCCAGTCTATTCAATCTCATGGATGTATGCATTATGGCAATCAACTGTTTTGTCGTTCTTTTAGGATGGCAAGTGAATCTCTTAAATGTTGAGTAAGCCATTGAGAAAGATCATGCCGATGTACTCAACACCTGCACAAGCACGCTGCACACTTCATTGCCTCTTAATACATTCTGCACCACAAAATCTGTGGATCGGTGCAAGCCAATCCAGTTTTTTATTACATTTGCACAGTACCATGGCAAGTACATTGTATGTGCACACAGAACACAAACGGATGTTTACATTTAACAGAAAGTTTAATATACTTGAATGGTTTAATTCTATGACTAATAACGATTTCTTCTCATGCACACTATAAAAAAATCATAAAAAATGTCAACAATAAAATATAATGCAATTTCTAAAGATTTATAAAGGCCAAAGGTAAAAGTTTGAACATTTAAAAAAAATAAAGAAAAAAGATAAGAAAGGATAAAGAAACTAATTTGAGAAACTGGAACCTGACAAAGTGTTGCATGACTAAATTGAGTGATCAGTTGTCAAAATGATTGTCGTCAGCTGTTTTCCTTTTGGTTGAATAACCAAGTAACAACTGACTAAATGTTTGTAAGGTTGTGTAACTGTTCTAGCTTTAATCTTACAGATCCTTAGATTTTCCCTGTGCTAACTAGATAAGTCATGAACATTTGCACTTTTGAACCACTTCTTATTCTTTTTGCATTCTTTGTGGATCTAATCTTAAATCACACAGTTCGCTGGTCCAGCTAATAAACAAGCAATGCTCAAATTCATTGTAATATTACTGAGAAATTTCTATTTGAAGTTTTAAGCACTGCAAGAGCCATTGTGATTAATCTGGACTGACCCTTAAACGTTGTGAAATATTAAAATCACTTTTTAAATGAATGACTGTTCTGCAAATGGTGTACTTGTCAAGTACTTGAGAGAATCAAGGACACCACAAGTCTCAGCTCTGTGGCAAAGCCTTGTTTTTGTGGCTACTCACAAAGATTTGGCCATGGTGACAGTGGTTTGCCTTCTTCGTGCTCGCCTAGAGAAGAGAGGTTCACTCGTCAAACTGTGCAGCATCCACACATTTGGACATGCATGCACGACCGGGAACACACACCAATTATACCAATTACAAGATTACAACAGGCCAACTCTCAGCAACAGCTATGGAAAGTCAAGTGGGTGCTGTGTGCATGTCTGTCTCTGTGTGTGTCTGCTTGTGTGTGTGCGGTGGTGCCGCTTGGGAGTCAGGGCCCATGCAGAGCACTTGCAGTGCTAATTAGGCAACCACAACCCAGAAGAGTACATCACAGAGAGAATAGAAAAGGGAGAGCGGATGAAGTGAGGAGTGTATGTAGGGAATCCAGCAAAAAAAAAAACAAAAAACTGTGCTCATCTCCTGAGGAGGCTTGTGGAGGGAGATAAAGAGAGGAGGAGGGAGCAAGCTGAATGATGATAACAACCAAAATATGTTACATGCAATGATGTCCCCAAGCACTGAGAGTATCACAGTTCAGAACAATACAATTTATTCAGGTTTGTGGGATATATAGGTTGTCTGCTTATTTGTCAGCATTGTGTGTGTCATCTGTGCCTGTGTACGTATCAGTTTATGTGGCTAAAAGTACGCTAAAGAAACACACAGGTGCAGAAAAGACGATAAGCTCCATGGTAGATTTTTGTCTTTTGGTTTTTGAGTTCATGTGTGGGAGATCTGTAACGTTTGTAATGTCGCCCTCCCTTTTTCAGAGCCAATCTGTCACCCTTTTTCAGTCTCTGTAACAGGTGAGGTTGATTAAAAGAGGGAGTTGGCAGGACATGGTAATATCTGAGCTAACAGCCTCCGTGCTTTCTGACGAACAGCTGGGCTGGGGCTGAAGCAGGCCCTCTCATCAGGGGAGCAGCAAGGCTGTGTCCCCCTCAGCAAGAGGCCGCAGAGGGCACAGCCATACAGACAGCAGCTTGACTCCTGGGGCATCGACCACAAAGAGCCAGAAACACAGACAGGAGGCTCTTGTGCGTGTTTGTGTGGCTGAATGTGTATCTCTGCATGTGTGTGTTCACACTCTCTAAGCAGCATTGTGAAGCGTAACCAGACTGTTCTGTCATACGCCCACGCTGGTGTCTCCGAGAACACAACTACACACTCCCAAGATGACATGCGCTCACGCGCGCACACACCACCACAACCCCAGCCACCCCTACCACAGCCGCTATGTAATTAACAGACAGAGGAAATGGCACTGTTGGGGTGGGTAAGTCGGATGCAGGGAGGAGGAGAGGAGAGAAAATCATCTCAGCTCGTGCCTGCCCCGAGGACACACAGTTTCTATGTGGCTGTGTGTGCGTTGGAGAATTGAAGAGAAGAAGGTGAAGAGAGGGAGAGAGATGCCGGCTGGTCTTTTGAAATCTCTGTGTTTTTGTTGCTGGCTGCTGGAAGGCAGGTTGGGGGTGGGGTGAAAACAGTGAGTGTACGAGAGGAAGAGAAGTAGGAGGTGAGGGATGAATAATAAGGTGTTCACACACATGCACGTTCACGTACACAGCTGTATCATTTAAAGCCACACAACGTAGAAGACAGAAAGACTGCTCTCTTTGCTTGTTGCACAGTGGTGTCTGCGTGCTTGTGTGTTTAGGTGTGTGTGTGTAGGACAATGTGAGCAAGCCAGGTCAGAGAGAGATGTACCCTGTTCTCTGCTGTAGCTCCATAATGGAGGCCTGCTGTATAATGACAGCTCAGACACAGGCAATGCTGTCTCCCTCTCTTTCGGCTTCTTGACTGATCTCTCGCTCAGCCCCCCACCCTCACCCCACCCCCCTCCTCCTACACCACCACTGTGATTTTTTTCTTCCTCTGTCTTGGTCTTCCTTTTCTTCTTCCATCTTTCTCCAGTGGAACTGTCGCCTTTGATTCAGCTTCTCTGCAGCCACAGTGCTTCTGTTTCAGGATTTCTCTGATATTAGGTTTTTGTCTTTGGTATGGAGTGAAAGAGATGGCACTCGTAGGGGTGTGTGTGTGTGTGTGTGTGTCTATGGAAACACACGTACACGTCCGCTGTATCGTGCCTGAGGGTAGACTATGACATCTCATCTAAGAAGTCAAACAAACTTGGAACTACCAGAGCAGGTTTATCCTGCTGTGCTCCTGGATAATCTGCGTGTCTGTGAATGTGTGTTCACGAGTGAGAATGAAACATACATCTGTTTGCACTGTTAATATCCAGACTCATATCTGTGAGCATTTACAACCACCTTTGATATTATGTCCTTGGTCAAGTGGCTTTTCTTTGTTTTGGAATAGCTGCCTGTGCACCTTAAAGATCATCTTTTTTTTGGCCAACCTTAGCTGTTTATGGATACATGAGTACCATTTATAAACAGTATATCACTCAAAGTTTAGATTTAGTTAGCCGCAGAGTTATGTTTCCTGTTGCTATGCAGTCTTTTTTGGCCAGCTTTAGGCACATGATAACTTTGCAGTGGTAGCAGATATTATGCTCATATTACATCCTGTTTAGCTAGGTTGGTTTAACCTTAATTGCAGCTTACTTAGCTGCTGTTTTGTGAACCCTAGTTTGTCTCCGTTGTCTCTTTAATCTGAAGTTTCTTTCATGTTAAACTTCTTACATAGCTTCCTGTCATCTATTTCATCCTCCTGTCAGCACATCTTGTGCTACCTTGAGCTTCTGTCAACCAGTCACGATGACATGTACTCATCAAATTGACTCTAAATCCTTCCTCTGTCAGTGTCTGAGCTGCTAAGGCTAAAGGTTTGGTCATGTGTGCACTGCAGCCCTGAACCTTTGTAGTAATAATCCAGAAGAGTTACATATGTTACACAATTTTCCAAATAATTTGGGTCAAGTATTACATGGACTTAATTCTTCCTAGTACAGAATCAAGTAAGTAACTGTTTGGAGAACTCGCAGTGAGTGAGTGGGCACGCTGTGTCCTGTCTCCTTGTCTCTACCCAGGCGCCATCTCTTATCTAAACGTATATATTTCCACTAGTGATGCAGACTATTTCCTGTTGTCTGTTTGTGAAAGAGGCCATCATTGGGCAAAGTCGAAACTTGATTTTCTCGACTTTGTCTGAAGTTTAGGTGTGACAGTCTAGCTGATATATGCTTTCCCTCTGGGAATTGCCATAAGTTTTTAGCTCTGCTGAGCAACTCTGATTAGAGCCCGTAATGTGAGAAAAAAATAATTTTCCTCTTACTTTTGGGCGAGACGCTTAGCTGATGACATGCTTGAGGCACGTCTGCAAAAACTGAACTAAACGCACGTCACTTGGAGTTCAAGCATTCCATTAACATCTTGTTCACTGTTCCTTATTCAAATATTTAATACTGGCCTGTTGATAAAAAAAAAACAAATATCAAATGTCCTTTGCTAATCAGGGAACAAACTGTGCTAGAATTCATTTAGCCTTGAAGTAGTGGGAGTAAATGTTTGCGTTGTATTGACAAATATAGCTCTGATACTACATCGTAGTACATCAAAGAACAGATTATGAGAAACCGGCGTTCATGCTGTAGACGAAAATAAGAACTGGAATGTTGAAGTGGAACACAACAGCAGACCACACAGCTATATTACATTAGAGCTACAGAAGTATTCAAAGCTGAGCACAGCAAGGCTTTTAGAAACTGCTTCAGTCGCCTGCCTGACCACATGCATTGAGCCAACTGGTTTATTGTAATGACATTTTTATTGCTCATTTTAAGAGAGACACTGACCGGTTTGGCTCTGTTCCTAAACAGAGCCACAATATTGTGGCACGACTGAAGTGTGCTTTACCATGCTGCCTGAGTGAAGTAAAGCGTGGAAACGCACTAGTTGTCATGTGTCAGTTGGCAGTACAGTTTCAGTCCGTGCTGTATTGGACTTGGCCAAGACAGGTTGGTGACTGGATCAAATAGATGGGCCAGCAGCACGGCACTGCTAGTTTTAACAAGCTGATAGGCAAATCCCTTCCTGGTTAAAGATTAACCACTCGCTAGAGCTGCCACTGCATTATCTCTCCACTGGCCAGGGCATACAGTAGCCAAGAGGATTTACGTTCCCTGTGTGTGTGCGCGTAGCGTGCGCATGAAAGCCTAATCTGCATTCCAACCAGCAAAAGGGTGGAACTGTGTGTGTCAGTGTGTTTGTTTGACTATGGGAGTTAGTGATCTGCTTCTCTCCCAGCTGGGTGTTAAAACAGTGCGTTTACTGTATGCCATTTAGCAGTCAATCTGTTCTGTGTGTGTGTTTTTGTGGGTGCGTAGAATCATGTTTGTATGTAGCCTGTTGTAGTCTACATTCTTTTTCAGGGCTTTGTATTTGTTTTCCCTTAGGGCGTAACAGAAAGGGTTAATTGCATCAGTAAGCTTGGTGTGTAATAGACTCCTTTA
Source organism: Neolamprologus brichardi (assembly GCF_056152115.1). Lineage (NCBI taxonomy): Eukaryota > Metazoa > Chordata > Actinopteri > Cichliformes > Cichlidae > Neolamprologus > Neolamprologus brichardi. The sequence goes on from NC_142104.1 coordinate 17,226,131, forward strand.
ACCCTTGGGTTGTCAGAAAAAAATGCTCAGCGTTTCCTCCAGTGTCAATAGATCTAATTTATTCATATCTCTGTAAATGTTGCGTTAACATCCGTAACCTTGGTTTGTCCTTCTCTTAATCCACAACGATATCATTAAAATGTATCCATTTTCTTTTGTGTATTACTGGATTAAAGGACTGTGACATAGGCTGTTTTACTGACAGAGGATTCCCCTGATTGACTGTTAGACAATGCCATCTGCTGGTTGTTTGAAGAATGAAAGGCCTGACACTGCACACCCTGAGCAAGTGTGTTGTAACTGAGTGATGTTAAGAAATGACAGCAGGCCCACTTATCTGGAAATTCAAGAGACATTACTCATGCTTTCCTTAGATCATAGTCTTCATCTTCACTTAGTCTGAAAATAGAGCCTACACGGCGTGTGCATGGCTTGTGTTTTCCCAGTTTAGAAAGAAATATAATCACATTGTCACTGATTTTTGCATGATTTGTAATCATTAGTACTTTAAAGTAATAGGTGTTTATCTGTTTTGTTGTTGGAAGCTAACTGGGAAAATGCCACTGTTTGTTTTCCATTTCTGGGTATTTACTTTACTGGATGAGAGATGGTGGTGACAGGAAATGAGGGCAGACTGATAGGGGGATAGATTGTGTGTGTGTGTGTGTATGCAACAAAGCAAGACTTAAACCATGAGAAAAGGATTCCTTGTGAGTTATGCTACTCATGACTGCTGGTAGATTACTCAGAACATAGAAGCATAAGCACACACACACACACACTCACACACCACCAATCTTTGATAGGATGTGTTGTTCAGAACCAGCTGGTTGATCTTCGTGGTTTTAGACAAAAAATGGAAGAGAAGGCCGGAAACAGCGATGACTGTGGTGGTCCTGTGTTCACAAGGGACAAACTTCTCTGGAGGAACAGAGAGGATTTCTGGGAGGTGGCATTTGGCGAAGTGCTGGCCACTATGTTGTTTTAACCCAAAGATTGTATCTCTCGCTCACTTGCTCCTTTGCTGTTCTGAGAAAAGTAGCGAGTGGCGGAAGGAGGAAATGACTAAAACAAGTCATTCACACCCCTGCCATGACAGCAGGACAGAGAGAGGGGAAGTCAAACCCACACTTTTACCCTTTTCCTGAGTCCTCCACCCCAACCACTATTACACATTAGGCTCCCCCACCCTGATAACAGCTCTTTTTAATTGTGGCATACTGTGTGTTTACTCAAAGGAACCCCTGCGTGTGTGTGTGTGTGTGTGTGTGTGTGTGTGTGTGTGTGTGTGTGTGTGTGTGGTAAAGGTTAAATTGCGCATACATTTTTTTTTTTTGGTATGACATCCTCATTTGTGTGAAATGTTACAGATTCGTGTAAAAAGGAGAAGAATGATTTTCTTTTTGTATTTGCTTTGAAATAGCCTTAGTTTCACTTTAATTTCAGAATTTTCAGTTGTGGAAATGTGTGAATAAAGCAAATTGAACTGAGTTGAATTGAGGCTAATAATTTACAAAAGAGTTTCTGTGTTGTGCTGTAGGGCTTGACACAGGCCAGGGCATGTTCTTTCTTTCTTTCTCCTAACTTCTTTGTATTTGTCTTAAGAAATACAAAAGGGAGCCTCGCATATTTCACCTACCTGCTCCCCCTCCATTCATGCATATGCATACACGACCCCACACGCACACGCTTCATGACGCTTGCCAGCAATGGGGTCAGATGTGATGACCGGCTGAGCACCCTTCCCTGTTTCTCCTCCTCCTCCGTCTCCTCCTTCCCTCCCCTCCCCCTCCTCCAATTCGCCTTTGCAGGGCATGCATGCCTGTGTCTGTTATCTACAAATGGCTGAGGAATTATAGGTTGAGAAGGGTGGAGGAGGAGGAGGAGTGAGGGAGACTGTGGGGAGGGGGTGAGGTCATGTGACATCGCAGCAGCTGCTAGCCTAAGAATTTCTGTTTTCTCAGTTAGAGAGAGAGAGAACGAGCAAGAGCACGGAGGGGAGAGAGAGGCGGCGTGCGTAGTGTGTTGCTTTGTTAGATAAGCTCTACATGGTCTTTGTGAGACAGGAAGGCAGCCGGGCAGGCAGGGAGCGAGTGGACGGGCAGGACGAGAGAGATAGGCGAGGAGTGAGTGAGAGAGAAGGGAGCAGTAAGATGGTGTGTGTCCTGGCGCTCGTTACCGGCGCGCACTGGGCTGGGCTCATTGAGAAGATGCAGGCATGGGAGATCCAGGCGGCTCCACTCCTTTGTGCAGTAAGAAGCTTCGATCACACTTTTTATCTGTGAGGGGGGTTCTTGAACCGCTGCGAGAACTCCGGATGTGCGCCTCTGCGTGTATTTGTCAGGCTGCGTGCTTGTTCGTCTCTTCTTTCACTGCTACTCACATTTGTTTCTGTTTGTGCTGTGGTTTATATGTGTGGTTGATACAGTCAACCATAAGCTGCTGTCTCTGTAGTTACTCATTTAGAAAAAGTTCCTTGAATATGTCCTCCTGACTTTGTCGGACTTTCCCTAAATAGGGAGGGAAGAGTAGCATGCTATTGTCTTAAGTCACGTTACTGGAATGGAGTTGAACTTGGTGTGTGCTTTTGCTTGTTTGCCAGTCTGTCACCAGGCTCTGTGTGTGTTACTTTAGTGATTCCATTATTAATTGTTTGCTGGGTTCATTGAAAGTGCACTGGGTAACTGGGAGGTTACAGGCAGGACAACTTGAGAGGTGTTGGGAATGCTATTCACTCTCTCATGCCTGACTTGCCACTGTGTGTGTATCCACTTGAAAACACACACACACACGGTGCTCTGCTTCTGCTCTCTTCTCAGAAGGGAAAATGATCTTTTTATAGCCCTCTCAGGCTACATCCACAATAATACATTTTCACTTAAAGCAGTGTTTTTAAAATGAAAACAATCTCCGTTGTGCACACTTTCAGAAATGGTCTTCAGCTTTACTAACCTAACCGCAAATCACATTGACCATTCACTGGACAGGTATGTGTGATGCAAACATGAAACGCATAAAAGCCACTGAAAATAACAAAAAAGTATAAGAGCGTAAGTTGATTTTAGAGTGACAGGAGTACCCACACGAGTAAAATATAATCCTAAAATGAATGCGAGCTGTAAAATCTGAATTTTTGTGACTGATAAGATCTAATCGGTAAACAAACGTGGGCATTTGCACCATTGTTTACAAATGTTTCTGTTTCTGCCCAACCAAATCCTGGAGTTTTTATACTAAACGCAGGACTGTTCCAAGAACGTTTTTTGTTTTCAGAGGCCAAAATTACCGGAGTAGTGGGGATGCTAGGCTTAAATATAGAAAAAGTACCCTTAAAAGTGAAAATGTACCTTTGTGGCTCTGCTAGGCTTCTGCGGAAAACTGAGATCTGAACTTGCTTGCCAAACTGCTACTTTTTAGTAAGCAGATCTTAGTCATCATGTTCATTGAAAGTTCATTTTAAATGTTGTTTTTAAGGGAGAATTCAGAACAACTGTGTGTATGTTATTGTTTGTGTAACAGAAGATATTCGAGTCTGAAGCTAAACTGTCCTCCGAGCCTTCCTTTGTGTGTCCGTGCGTGCGTGTATGTGTGTTTTGCTTGAGCACGTAGGGGTATCAGACACCGCTCTGGCATTTAGGGATTCCACTGACCGTGGGGCTGTCAACATGGTGTCACTTTTCAACACACACATACACAGGAAGGAAGGAAAGGACAGACCCTCTCAACCCTCCTCACCCTTTCTAACCCCTTCAGCCATCAGAGCTTCTTCTAGCCCAGACTGCCATCAATTTCACTTTTATATTAAGTCTTTTTCTCTTTGCGACGCAGCATTTTCTTTTATTGGTAGTAGGGTTTTTTTTGTTTTGTTTTGTTTTTTTCAATTAAGCTCAGTGTCAGTGTGAGAAACATTTTCTTAAGTGATGGTTATGTGAGGGAACCAAAAGGCACTCTGAATATTTTCGTGCTGATTTTTTTTTTTTTTAAACAAATATGATATTTCTATTTAAAGGTAGTAATGTTGGAGCATGCTCAGTAGAGGAGCTATGTAAACTCTATGACCGTGGATCTCTGGCACACATGCAGTCAACTGCAGCTCTTTGAGCAAAACAAAGAGTGACCTGCCCTCCTAACCTCTCACCTCTCACCCTATGCCATACAGCCAAAGCCCCTCTGCTCCTCAACCCCTCACACCACCGATCCCCCATCCTCTCCAGCTGTCACAAACAGAAACCCAGCACCACACGCTGTATTTTTATTTACACAGATCCTCATGCCTTGAATTTTTTCTCATTCTTTAATGGAAATGCAGTATTGGTCCCTAATACTTTTCCATTCTCTTCCTTTGTTCTTCATTTGTAGGCATGAGCCATGAGCCAAAGTCACCATCATTAGGAATGATCTCCACGGCGACCCGTACCACGGCGACGGTCAGCCCTCTTACCCCGTCACCTCTCAATGGCTCTATCGTAGCCAATGGAAGCCCAGCTGCCCAGTCAACTCATTCGGGATTTGCTGCAGCCCTCCGTAAACTGGCAAAACAGGCAGAAGAACCGCGAGGTAAAGCCAGCCGGCCCATATGACAGGGATGTTACACGGAACTGAAATTTGGACAGTTACTTTGAATTCTCATTTAAAATCTGCCGTAGGAAGAGTTCCTTTCACATAAAGAATGAATTATTATTATTTTTATTGACGGAGATCTTAGTTTTGTATGCACTATCTGAGTAGTATAAATTTACAGACCAATATATAGTGTTTATTTAAATGTGAGCATTTCCTGTTGTGTTTTTCACTTGAAAAATGATGTTTAACTGTTAGAGCTGGAGTAGCCTCGATATGGTCATATCAGACAAACAGTGCTTTTAAAGGACATGAAGCTAAAGGAGCTTTTCTCAGACAGAAGGTGAACTGAGGGGCAGAAGCAAGAGCCAGTGTGAGTAAACTACAGGTCATTTTGAACAATGATTCATGCAAATCAACTCTAGTATTTCAGGAAATTACATAATAGGTCCCCATACAACGTTAAGGTTAGAGTTTCTAATTTGGGTATTAAGGTCAGACTGTAAAGTGAAAATAAGCAGAAAAAATTTTGATAATACCAAACCCTGTTCCCAGGTGTGTCTTATATCTTAATCTTGCGTCACATAGCCATACTTGTTAGACTTGGTGTTGTGCACCAACTGTAAGCTGTCTGTGGGTTGTATATTTAGCCTTTTTGTGTCCACATATATACATATATATATATATATATATATATATATATATATATATATATATATGTGTGTGTGTGTGTGTGTTTATAGAAGTGCTCATATTTGTGCATCCATGTATACTCCAAGACCAGCATAGCTGTGTTCAACTGTTATTAGCAATGTAAGGATATCCACATAGGGTTAAATTAGTTGGTGTCCCCACAGAGGCTGGTATGAAGGGAGCCACTCTAGCTGACCCACTTAATGTGCTGTATGTGAATCCATGTACACTTGGGCCTGCTTGTCACTGTGTGTGTCTTGACTCTCCAACTCACTGTCATACATACTTCCTTGTCAGTGGTTACACACATGAAACTTCACTAGAATTGCTCTGTTGGAGCTGTATGAATGTGAAATAACCACTAAGTGGTTTAGTTGCTTGTTAATAACTGTAAACCAACCAGAATTCACTCTTCAGATGTTTCATTTTAAATGTTTTTGTGGATTTTTGCTTGTAGATTTCTGGCTTTGTTTTGTTTTTTCATTTTATGCAAAACTAGTCTCTCCACTACATAGACCCATGCAAATATGTCTTAAATATGTGTACCCGAGTGTCACCGGTGCATACGTAAACATACAAATAAGGTTATAAACCACATTCTACACAAGAGAACCTCAATAGGACGACATTATTTGTGTGTGTGTGTGTGTGTGTGTGTTTGTATATGTGGCTCTGTGCCTTGGCTCCAGAGAGGCTCAGCTACCCCAGCTGTCCACCCTTGCTCTGGCTCCTAAATCAGATGGTCCCCTCCTTTCTGGCTGTCCCTGGACACCTTGCTCCCCAGCCCACTACAGTATGGGACCCAGAGCCCTGCTGACGATTTATTACACTCATAGAGAGCACTCAGACCCAACCTCTCCTCACCTCCCCCTCAGTACTTCTTTCCCATCAACTCTCTTCACTCCCTCCACCCTGCATGCCAGCCCCTTTACTTTGTCACAGTTTTCTCTCTCGCTCTGTCAAACACTGCCTTTTCATTTTTTTTTTGTGGACTCCTTTTTATAAATGCAGCTTTCCCTTATCTTTGTCACATGGCCCCCTTTTCTTAGTTGGTAGAGTACACAGGGAAAGCAAAAATACAAGTTCTTGTGTGTTTCTATTTTTTTGTTGTGTTAAAAGGTGAAAAAAAGTGTGTCTACTTCAATCTGTAATTCACAATCTGCCAAGACAGAGAGCTTCTGTCTATGTCATACAAATACTAGATCCTGTCTAATAAAAACTTCTTCACCACCTTTTTATTAAAAGAACAAAAAAGAAATCCCCTTTATTATTTTGAGTCCTGCTGACTGTTTCCTCGTTGAAGTAGGATGTGACGTGTCAGTGAGTCAGCCATCAGGCATAAGGGCTGACTGCCTGTGTTAGGAGCACCATCTCCAGGGTGGGCAGAGAGACACGAGTCCCCCTGAAGCTCAAGCCCCTTCTCTGTCTGCAGAGCCTGTATTTATACAGAGCACACACCCAGTCACCCCACACATACAAACAGTTGCCTTTTCAACTGTGTAAGCCTCGTGATTTCTTTGCATGCTGCAGCCTGCTGTCCTCTCATTACCTTTTGACTCAGCCTCTCTTTCTCACTCACCCTCTGTTGATGCTGTGAGGTAAATAGTGCAGTATATACAAGGTGCCATGACTCAGTGTCCTCGGGTCTGAAGGAATTAGTTAGATTTGAGTACAAGTATCACTGCCACCGGCTGCTGAACTGATTTAAGACCCTGAGCACGACTGCTGTTTATATACAAACCCACACACCCATTCACGCGCACACACAGACACATACATTGTCACTTGTCTGTGGCGAGTATAATGAATAGCTCTGTGTACTGAGTGCTGCGTTGAAGAGGGGAGGTGATGGATAATGAGTATCGGAGCAGCATAAAGGACACACTCTCATCCAGTGCACACTTGCTTGAAAACACACACATATGCTCACAAATGCACACAGACACAGTTAACACACTGCCTCAAAGAGGCAGACCTGCTGATATCTGATTAATTAGGCAGCCCTGGGTTTAATCTTCTCTGTTGTTTCTTCTTACTCACTCATAGACACATAAACACCACAAGAGTTTCATGGCTGTGTCCATACCAACCGTAGTGCACTGCCTGGAGAGAACATGAAGAGAGGGAAAATAAAGGTATACAAGATAGTTGGAATGAGCTGGCTGGATAAAAGAGGGATAGGAAGTAATTAGTAGATTTGTGAAGAACCTGGGGTGTCGGTCATATTGTGTGTGTCTGTATGTGTGTGTGCGTCTGTGTGTGTGCGTGTGTGGCCCGAGGCTTCCCTTGTTTCTGGGAGCCCAGAGCATGCTGGGACAGCGGGGCAGTGTGTCTATGACCTCTCCATCTGGAGCCTGCCTGGAGCTCGCTCAGCCTCGCTGTGCTCAGTGTGTGTGTGTGTGTGTGTGTGTGTGTGTGTGTTTCTCAAAGGCAAAACACTGCAGGCCGTGACTGTCCCTGAAACACTTACAAACAAGCTTATTTGCGTCCCCCTTCTTCCTAACTCTATCTATACACAGCAGCCTTACACCTCTCCTGATTTTGGAGCGGCATTTAAACGTAATGTACCGTTTGCACCGTCAGCCGAAGGGACAGAGGATAGCTCCTCTTATTTCCATCCGCCATCTTGTACCGTCTTCCTTTCTCTCCCTGGCACAGCAATACACACTGTGTGCCTCTCCCCTCCCCCAACACAGCGATGCAGATTACAGGCTTTGTGTTGTGTTGTCAGTGCATGGCCAAGACTGTAGTAGCAGGTGTGTGCAATGTTTTTGTGTATGCGTGTGTTTGTGTGTGAGAGTGCACGTGTTGAGGCTTGCGCTAGTGCATGCTGGTGAGGCGGCATATGGATGCAGGGTTGGCTGGGCACTGCTATGCACACCAGGTGTGAAATGGACTGTTTAATTAAGTGCTGATGTTGTTGTAATGCATGCTGGGAGGAAGGAGGGTGGAGGACGAGGTGTGGGTGGGTGGAAGAGAGCAGATTCTGTTTGGCTGTCTTGACAGGGGTGTTGCTGGTGATGGTGGCGGCAGAGGGTTGGTAGGTGCCTTTTGGCAACACTGAAAGATTTTTGTGTTGTGTTGAATACTGAGGAGTTGTGTCAACTTCTGCACTTTTTCACTGGGTCATTGGTCTGCCCAGGAACACCTCTGACTACGACTTCGTTTGTTCATTGCTTCTGTTGGGTGCATCGTATGTGTGTGCATGATAGTGCAGCTCAGCTTGAGCGGTCAAGTGTGGAGGCAGTCTGGGAGAGTGGGACTGTTAATAGAAGAGGCGATAGAGAAAGGAGCCTCACATTAATCACAGGCAGCTTGGGACTAAGACAGCTTTCTCTCCCTTTCTGTCTTTTCCTTGCTCTTTCTTTCTCTACCGTCTCCTACGGCTTCTCTTTTTCTTTTTCTGCAACCCCCTCCATTCAACCCCGTCATCACACCACACACACCACGATACACTGAGCAAGTGACAATCAGTACTGCTAATGAAGTGAAGGTTGAGAGCTGATGAGCCTGTTTTAGACCCTGGGGAAAACAGCTTGTGCTTTATTCCTCCTACTCCCCCTGCCTCTTCTCGCTCCCTACAGGGTCACCATGTATGGCCATCTTCTCTCGGTATAGGTAGAATGGCAACCAGGTTAGTGCCAGTCACACACCTCATATATATGATTTTTTCCCCCTCCTATCATATGGCCATAGTAATGTGGGGAAAAAGGTGTGGGGGAAAACCCCGACATTGATATGGACATTGAAGGAAGGAGGTTAAAAATGGTACACATTTAAACATGCAGCCCCTCTCGTAGACATCCCCAGTTGCTATTGCTTGCTGCAAGTACTGTGTGTTTATAAAAATTGTGCATCGAGCCTGACAGATTTACGTCTGCTTGGCAAGCACTGTGTTTGACGAACAGAAGGAAAACGAAGGAGGGTGTACGAAAAGTTGGTAGGTGGGTGGTGGTTGCATGGGGTGTTGTTAGAGAGAAGGAGGGGGGAACGATAGAGGAATAATAGCTGTTTGTGGTCTTTGTGTACGAGTGTGCGCATGCATCGCGGAAGGACGCTTAGAAGAGCACATCAATTCTGCAAGCTGTAAGAAGAGAATGAAGCCATTTGGTAGAAGGCACTTGTCTCTTTTATTTCCTCCTCACCCTCACGCGCCTCTCTTCCTGCTCTCTTATTTAGTCTGCCCTCCTCTTCTCTGGTCTGCTCTGCCTCTACATGGAAAAGGAGGAGGAAGAGGAGATGGGGGGGGGGGGGGGGGGGTGAGCGAAATAGATTGAGTATAGGTCTGTTGCTTAGCACCCCCAACTTCCCCCTTCCGTGCGTGTGCACGCACACACACACACTCACCTCTTCCATTCCTCCAGCCTTATTTGTTCCCCATCCTTGTGTATGCATGTTGTGAGCGTGTGATGAGTGAATAGGCTGTGACACTAGAGCTGTATTAAGTGTACCTCCGTTCCCCTGGCTGAGTGGGCTGCTATTGATTGGCCTTGTCTTGCAGGGTAGAGTAATGGCTCTCCGAGGTGAGGGGGGAGGATTAGGCCACTAATTGCCATTGTGCAGACAAGATATGACTGCCCCCCCCCCCAGCAGCCGCCCCACCACCCACACACCCATCTGCACCCCTTATCTCTCTGCTTTCCTTTCTGCTACTATTTCTCGCCTCACCTCACGCTCCTTTTGCACACTCACTTTATTTTCTCTCCCCCCAAACGCTCCCCATCTTCTATCGTTTTTCACTTTCATGTCTCACTTCATCGTCTCGTATCGTCATGGTCTCACATACCTTGTTTTTTTTTTACCTCCCCCCAAAAAACCCCAACACTGCCAGTCTTACCACCACTTCCCCTCACACACAGATTTGATTTATCAGATTCTCTGATTTTTCTCTCGACGTCACCTCGCTGCATTTATCGATTCTTTCCATTATTTAGTATTAGTCAGAGTTAAGTACTTAAAATCACTCAGTGTCCTGACCACACCTACCGTAAGCTGATGCTGTCTGTTAGGTTTTGTTGCCATGGAAACCAACGCAGGGAAGAAATGACCGCTGAGTAAAGATGTGCTTTTTTTTTTTTGTTACAGGAAGCAGCCCTGAAACTGGCCTGAGGTTTCAGCTGCTTTTTATTTTAAATGTCTGCATGTAAACAGTCTAATGCACAAAAACACTCGTGCATGAGCGCTCATCGTTGCAGTCTTTTTTTTTTTCTTTTTTACACCACCAAAGTGTGTGTCCCATAGAGAGGTTTTGACCCACTTTGACTCCGTAATGCAGAGACATACAGCAATACTGTCCTGTCAAAGAGAAAGAGGATGTTGGTAGAAAAGGGGAAGAAATTAAGATTAAATGGGCAAAACATGAGTATCATTTAAAACAAAAAAAAGAAAAGAAAAGGAAGACCCAACAAAGGCTGTAGCCTGCTGGTGAGGAGGTAGAGTTGGAGGGATATAGAAAAATGTGATCGTATCATAGGAAAGATTTGCAACTTGAGGGGGAAAAAGCAAAATGTGTAGAAAGCAAGGCATGTGACCAGACCGTGACCCTGCGCTACAGGGTTTCCCTGGAGGGCTTTGTTAATGTGGCACAGCTACAGTGGAGCAGAGAAGCTCATTGGGCCAGCTTTTCACCACCTGCTGTGCGTGTATGTGTGTGTGTGTGTGTGTGTGTGTGTGTGTGTGTGTGTGTGTGTGTGTGTGTGTGTGTGTGTGTGTGTGTGTGTGTGTGTGTGTGTGTGTGTGTGTGTGTGTATATGTATATGTGTGGCGGGGGGATTTCAGTCTTTGGCTACAAGCGCCACATACATACAGTATGGCTGTTGAAGCTGTATTCTTGTAGTGTGTGTGAATGTGTGTTCTGCATGTGAAGGCTGTGTGACTCTCACAAGGCTGCTCATCCTGATCACTGTCACTTCATAATAGGGGCCTTGGGCTATCCATCTGGCCCTCGGTGTGTATATGTGTGTGTTTACGTGTGTGTGTGTGTTATCCATTGCTTTTGTAACGTTCCAAACCCTTTTTTCATTCCCTTGTGAAAGAGCTACAGAATCATGTTAATTTTACCTTTTACCAGTAAAGGAAAACTGGAGTGTGTCATCTTATTTCTTACAGACTTTGACTGATCCTACTTTTTTTTTTTTGTTTCTCCAGCTGCATCCTCCATCAGCAGTGAGTCACCACCAGTGTCTTCACCGGCCACCAATCACAGCTCTCCAGTCAGTACACCCAAGAGGGGTCCTCTTGGTCCTGGTCCTGTCCTGGTACCCCCAGCAGGCCACACTGTGCCAAACACTCCACCTGTAGTCACCATTGCTCCAACAAAGACCAGCAACGGCCTATGGAGAAGCGAGGGGCGCCAGGTAAAAATTTCTTCAGTGTGGCCGTTTGTATTTTGTATATGTACATGGGTAACATAGATGGCCTGTCTATAAACGTCTCATCACCCACTACCAACTAATGGATTTGTGCGTTAAACATTGCCAGCTGCCACTGGGACATCGAGGTGACAGCCTCAATGGCCGATAACATCTGTGCCCCTTCGCCCCCTCTCCAACTTGGCCCTTAGACCACCCCAACCACAGTCCCAGCCTTAGGCCTCCCATAACCATTCAACCTCTCCACCGGCCTCACCCCTTTCACCTAAGCAGTCAAGTGCGTCGTCTCCCTTGTCAACCTGGCACCCACTCATAGTGGGGAAGAGAGAAAGAGGGAGAGCTGCTTGCTTTGATAAGGAGTGGATTATGGATTATGGCCTTACTTTAAGCTGCCTTATCTCAGCTTAGGGCTAATAGTTCAGGCCAAGTGCACGGTTATGAACAGCGCTCGGCAACATGCGGAAACTCTCTGAGCGGCTGACGGTTCCCTGGAGACAAACAGAAGGGGGATAGTGAAGAGGGAATAAGGAGGTCAGCCAGGCAGCAGTGTGTGGTAGCATTCAGACCATTGTCCTCTCTTTTGCAAACCCCTCCTGACCCTCCCCCCTCTCTAGCTATAGCTTTTATGAAATGAACCTTTTGCAGTACAGGGTCAGTTAGAGCTGCAAGGGACAGACACACAGGAAGACCTTGTAGAGATGCCACCATTTTTGTAATTTTGTTAGCACAGAAATTTCAAAAAGGACGGACGAAAAAGAAAACCGGTAAGAATGCCCTGTTGCTCACAATTTAAGGGAAGTAATGTGAACAAGAGGTAGGGGTGACTGGCTATGGGCTCAAGGGACAGCAACAGGGTGAAGCGACACTCTGTCATTGTTAGGGTGCCGCTTCACCCAGCACGCATAACTCACACAGAGCCAGAGAATCCTTAAGGATACACACACACATATTATCAAAATCTTCCTGTAAAACAAAGATGACTTTAATGGAATTTTCTGTTACTGAATCGCGCAAATGGTTACAGACAGAAGGAGCAATCAAGTTCCGAAAACCCATGCAGCATGTCCGGGAAAACTTGTCTGTTGCTGTGTGTACAAATTAATGTGTCCTGCTTTCACTGCTTTAAAAGAGCATTTTAGTGTCTCTCAGGCTGAGAGATGAGTCTGTCTTTCAGAGGGGGGTAACAGGCAAGGCAGTGAAGAAGGGAGGGCTTGGTGCGTTGGCATTTTGCTTTAATGACTGCAGGAGTCTGCTCCCGCTGCTGCCTGTAATTGCTTTATAATTGGCAATTTGGATTCATGGCTCCATCTGAGAGGCGTAAACGAGCACTCTACAATGCGCGGGGTCTCCCACCCTCACTGAGGGTTACAGGGGCCTGGCTCACACAGAGGAAGATGGCTGTTAATGGATGTGTCTTTGAGTTTGAGTGCTTGTATTTGTGCACAGTGGTGTGTGTATATGACAGGCTACTGGAGAATAGTGCAGGAATAGAAGGCCATGTATTTTAGCAGGTGAAAGGTCAAAATGGGATGGCTGCTTGAATGTGTAGGTGCCTGAGTTGACTATAAGGTGCCTTTCTCATAGGATGGAAGGTTTTCTCTTTGTTGTTCATGTTTTTTTTCATGGCCCTGATATATGTAGAAGCTACATGTTTTTAGGTAGGCATGCATCCGTACATTAATCCATACATGTGTACATGTATATACAATCAAATGGATATCAAGCTCAAAATGTGTGTACATGACAGATATAGGCTGAATGCAGGTTTCCAAATTGCTTTGATCAGTTTAAATGTAAGTGGCTGAGATGGACGTTTCAAGAAAAACATATTTGTTTCAGCCATTCTTCAAAGATCCCACATCGCTCTCGAATCTTTGTGCATAGTTTTAGTAATTTTTTGGCATGCTAACTTAACCTGGCAGAGTTTGCCCTTTGCCTACTAATCTCTCAACACCATACATTATACCAATCCTGGTATATTAGTATTAGTTATGTTAGCATTCGTAATGCATTCTTGTTGTTGTTGTTGTTGTTGTTGTGTTTCCTTCTGATGGTAGTAGTGCAATACATACTATCAGACACTGGTAAAATAAAGGAGAATTTACATTTTAATACAAAAAACACTAGTGTACACTATTATTATCATTATTTAAAATCTATTTAATGACTATCTGAAAATGTGAAAATCACGAGCATCTCTTGTTGGCATAACTGGTTGCCCTTCAGTGACAGTGAAAATGGTGAAAGGAAGAAGCTGAAACCAGTCCAGCACCAGCATTTGTTGTTTTATAGGCTTCTTTGTCTGATCGTCTTATGAGACGATTTCTGTGAAATTCGTTGGAAAGGAACTTAATTCAATTTCTGTGTTAATCTATGTCTGGGACTTGCACCAATTGACAGTCATAGCCATGGTTATAAAACCGTGATTGCCTCATGACACACAAGTTGTGTGTAATGCAGAATATCAACTAATGATCACCAGAAAAATACCAGATAGTCGTTGGTCAGGTCTTGAAAATGAATTAGAATTCATTCTGTTTGTGTGTGTGTGTCTGTGTGTGCGCGCGCGCGCGTGCGTGTGTGTGTGTTCTTTTTCTTTTTTTATTGTATGCCATCAAAAATGTACTGGTTGTGTACTGGGGACACACAGTGAAGGAAAGGTGCAGCAACTGTCTGATTCAGACAGTTGCTGACTCTCCACACCATGTAACGAGCATGAGTAAATAAATGCCCAGTATATTCATGTAGTCACTCAAAGTGATTGGGCTGTTTTATCCTATTCCGATCGCTTGTCATCAATCAATCAAGTGATAGAAATCAATTAACTGTCAATGTACGGTTTTCTTTCACAATTATTGCTCACTGATAGTTCGAGCTCATGACAATGAAGAGCGGATGGGTTGAGGAAATACACACACATTGCACCTTAAAGTTAATGTGGGTTCAGAAGAGAAAGAGTTACAAGGGCTTTCGGGACAGCCCCAAATCAGCAGTGTTGGACAGCAAGGCTGTGCGAAAAGGAATGAGGTGGAGCAAAGAGCAAACAGAAACTGCATTTTCTTTCAAAGTCACTATCTGATAGAGTTTTAACATATGTGAAGTGCTTTTTCAGGTGACTGCTGGGAGCAGCGGGGAACATCCAGCTCTCCCTGTGTTCATAAGGCTTGAAAAGCATGGCGATGGCAGTGGGGGGGATTATAGAGATGGGTGCTTTGAGAGAATCAAGTGCCACACTGTTTAGCGAAGCGCAACAAATAAGAAGGAGTAAACAGTAAGATTTTGTGGGGAGTGGGGGTGGGGGTTAAGAAACAGGGTTATGTGGGGAGTCTAAACATTAGAGGCATTTAATACTGGATGTTAGCGCATCAGTGTCAGTCTGGGTCAGTGGTTGTGGAACAGGATGTGGAGGTAATGGCTCACTAAATGGGATTTGTTTTATCAGAGGCAGTGGTGAGAGAGAGGGTCATACTGCTGTAAGGTTTCTCTCTAATCCCAGGGAGCCCAGAGGTTAATTTAGTGGGGCAGGAACTGCCTTCCCCTCTTGTTCACCTTCTTTATGGCTTAATCTCTTTGCTTTCTCCCCTCTTTTTCTTCTTTCTAGTTGTTCCCTTGCCAACTTCTAGTACCATTTTGCAAAACAAGAGATAAATGTTCCACCAGTCCTACGAAAACCCTCCTTACCTGTATATTCATATATAAGCACCTTTCTTGTTCAACTTACAAGGGTTGTAGCGTTTTTCACTTCTCCAATTGCATTTGTAGTCAGAGGGAAACTGTAGCTTCTGAAAATGCACTCCCACTCCCACAGCAGGATGTCTTTGTAGCTCTGAAACGGTGTATGTGCCTGCTGAGTGTCTGTGTGTGTTTGTTGTGGGATTGGATAAGTGAGACCAGGCTTGCTGCCAGAGGGAGGGAGGGAGGTGAACGAGAAGGAAGAAAGAGAAACAGAGGCAGAGGGATGTTGCTTTTTGGACTTTGTTGTCTTCCCTGTAGATGTTGCTCTGCACGCACGCTGATGCGCATACACGCACTTTGCTGAGATCAAAGTTAAGATCTCTAGAAGCACGGCTGTTGTCTACCATTACCACATCCTCATCGATCATAAGGATGACATCTCTTGTTTACAATTAGAGACAAAAACAGTGAGGCTTTTTTGTTACCCCTGTCTACCTGCTTCATCCATTTTACCAAATATCCTCCTTGGAGATTTGTTGAGCTGTCTATTTTTACAGGGAGGTGGTATGTGTGAGAAAATGTACAAAAGTGCCTGAGGTAGGAAGCAAGAGTGAGGAGGCTGCTTCACCACAAGCAGGCCTATTATTTCCCTGTTCTGTCTTCTCATAAGATGGGCTCCATGAGCAGTGACAACCGTAACGGTCACAGGTCCTCACAAACAATGACTAAGATTCTCTCTGTATCTCTCTGCAGGCTGACGCAGGGCCTCATGGGGCCAGCAGGGAACGTCTGGGCGCAGAAGGAGCCCTCTCCCAGGAAAAGGGTGGCCCCTCAGTCCCTGCACACCTCCTGGGAAACCCCTATGCCTTTGGTCTCACTCCGGGAGCTGTCATGCAGGAGTCACGGTTTCAACCTCTTAAGTGAGTCGATCCCTGCTTTAACATTTTCTATGGATTTGCAAAGTGTACATGTTCATTCAAGGCTGTATTAAAAATACAGCAGCAACACACATGCCTTGTTGACATGGGTGCTGGGAAGCAATTTGAATTTGTATAGTTTCTTGGTAAAAATGTAATGAATTTCCACAACACCAATCACATACAAATCGAAGTCACAATATTTTTTTTTCTTGTTTTGTGCTTGTACTCCCTCTGTTACCTTCAGCCTGCCCAGACAGTTGCCTAACGCAGTGCCACCTGGTCCTGTACCAGAGGAGTATCTCCGGGGTTTTCGGCCTTATGCTACAGCCGAGGATGCCCTCCGGATGCCCTCTTTGCCCTTGGGCCTAGACCCTGCCACTGCAGCTGCCTACTACTCCCACAGCTACCTGCCCCACCCTTCAACCTTCACTTCATACAGGTAGGCCTCTGCATTTGTTGACTTGGCATCCATTTCCTCCGAGAGTGAACTGTGCAAAACCAGCACATACAACTGAAGCAGATATTTGTTCTGCTCAGCAGTAAATGCAGTAGTGTATAAATGACCTTGATTTCAAGCTCTCAGAGTTAAAATTATGTTTTTTTTGTTAGTTTTTTTTTTTATGTGTGTATTTATTTAGCTAGAAGTAAGATTTTTATGAAGCGTGAAGAAGTTAAAGGGAGATGCAAAAAAGACAGGGCAGCACAAATTAAAATGAAGTTCCAGATAAAAGACTAGCACAACAGAAGGAAGGAAGTCTGCAAACAGAAGCGAGATAAGATTGTCTGTTAAAAAGTACATTCTACTACTGAGCACTGGGGGCACTGGGAGTCTTTGCAAAAGATCAGATCAGTCTTAAATGAAAGCTATATGAGTGCAGGTTGTATTTTCTGACAGGCTAAGAACCCTCTTAGAAAATATCTGGCTCAGCTGTATCAGAAAATGCTTAACAGGCTGATTAAAAATAGATATACATGACTGCTCCAAAGGCTGTAGTAATATTATTTGCATACTTTAGAAGTGTTCTAATGAAAGTTAAAAAAAATAAAAATAAAATAAAAACAGCATTCTTATGTTTCTGTTTTGAAGCTGTGTAAGGCCAACCAGTTAAGAGCACAACCCATTTTCCATGTCTTTACCTAGGCTTTACCTGTCTAGGCTATGAGAGGAGGAGAGCAACAGCTTGGTTTTAAATTTTTTACTTCATGTCTAGAGCATCTGTGGGTTTGTGAGAAATTATTAAAGAATCCTGTTTATATCTGGAAAAGGGTCTTGTTCTGAAATTTTTATTGATTGATTTTTTTTCGGCATCCTTTACAAAAGCAACAGCACGATTATTGACAAAACAAAAACAGTCAGAAATATAGTGTGGAATATTTGTTAAATTAATTGAATTTTTCATGGACACTGTGTATGATCATGTGCACTCTGTGTGTATGTTGAAAAGAGCCAGGCTTGCTTTGGGCTGTGTGCTCCTGGTCTGTCAACCAAGCAAGATCACAGGACTGCAGCACCCATCACACACTGTGCTGTAATGGATTTAATGAGGGCTTGAGCAGCGGATGCCACACACATACACAAACACACAGCATCAACATACATCGCACTGTCTTCCTGGATGCTGTGTTGTGATTGAGGTTATCTGACAGATACTGTTACTTCCTTGGAAGATGGAAAAGCCTGTGATGTTCCTTCTTTGGAAGATGGAGGCACACAGGTTAATGAAAGTGAACACTGCACTATCACACAGGGAGACTGACTGACTCCCTCTTTTCCTCTCTCTCTCTCTCTCTCTCTCTCTCTCTCTC
Source organism: Neolamprologus brichardi (assembly GCF_056152115.1). Classification (NCBI taxonomy): domain Eukaryota; kingdom Metazoa; phylum Chordata; class Actinopteri; order Cichliformes; family Cichlidae; genus Neolamprologus; species Neolamprologus brichardi. The sequence goes on from NC_142104.1 coordinate 17,244,156, forward strand.
TCTCTCTCTCTCTCTCTCTCTCACTTTTTATCTCTCAGGATGGATGACCCGTTCTGCCTCTCTGCTTTGAGGTCACCTTTCTACCCACTGCCAACAGGGGGAGCTTTACCTCCTATCCACCCCTCTGCTGTTCACATGCATCTACCAGGCATCCGCTACCCTGGAGATTTCACGCACCCCTCATTGTCGGCATTGCAGTCTGACAGGTAAAGCCTGCTTAATTGATGAGTGCTGTATACAGTCAAATTTATTTATATGAGGTATATCAAAGTGGTGTGCTGTGGTCATGGGTTGTCTTCACTCACATCATCTTTCCTCTTTTGTTTCTCTCTCCATTCTGTTTTTTTAGGCTTCAGCTAGAGGATGAGCTGCGGCAACGAGAGAGGGAACGCGAACGAGAACGCGAGCGTGAAAAAGAGAGGGAACGAGAGGCTGAGAGAGAGAAGGAACGGGAGAGAGAACGAGAAAGGGAGAGGGAACGGGAAGAGGCGGAGAGGGAGAGGCAACGAGAAAGGGAAAGGGAGAGGGAGCGCGAGAGAGAACGGGAGAAGGAGAGAGAAAGAGAGAAGGAACTCGAGAGGCAGAAGGAGAGGGCACTGAGGGAAAAAGAGCTGCAGGCATCCAAGGCCATGGAGAACCACTATCTGGCTGAGCTCCATGCCATGAGAGGACAGGAGGACCGAACCAAGCCTGAAAGACTAACCCCTAATCGGGCTGGTATGTGTCCGTGCATCCCACCTAGCCTCTATTAGCTACAGTCTTTTTACCTTTAAAGTGTATATCTCTCTGATATTTCTGACTCTTCAAAGCTGTTTTATAGACCAAATGAATACACAAAATTAATTTTTGAAGTAATTGTTTCATGAACGTAATTATCTGTTATAACATAAATGTTAAATTCTTTTATACCAATCTTTCTCTACAGACAAAACCAAAGAGCCCGCTCTTCCAGCTCCCAAACCAGTCCCACCAGGAATCCATCCGTCTATAGTCCAATCACATCATGGTCTAATCTCAGGCCACAGCATCTACATGGGGCCTGGCACTGCAGGAACAGGGCTTGCAGCCTCAATGATTGCTCAGAGGAAAGACGAGGAGGAGAGGTGGATGGCACGGCAACGCAAGCTGCGTCAGGAGAAAGAAGATCGTCAGTGCCAGGTGTCTGAATTCCGCCAGCAGGTTCTGGAGCAGCACCTGGACTTGGGTCGGCCAGGTGACACTCCAGATCACAGGACGGAGTCGCACAGGTGAGACTACACGCTTAACTTGTTTCAGTCCAGCCAATTTGTTCAAAAATGTCATACAACATAGCATGTAGTTGCAGTATTTATTTTCTCCTGTTATCTGATAGAGAGAGGGGGGGGGGGATTGACACCAAAATTTATGCATGCTTTCAATGTGCTCACTATTTCTGGGGGGTTTTGGCTGGCTCTGCTAGTCTGATAGGGACAGTTGTGCCTGTGGTTTTGAAGTCTTGGAGGCTGGCAGGCTTTAGAAGTTGGTTTTCAGGCAGGACTGTAAAAGAGTAAGAAGCTTCACATCTACTTTATATCTGTCCAAGCTCCCTTCCAGGCCTGACATGTAGAAAAATAATAGGCACTGTTTAGGCATTGTTGTAGGTTATGAAGAGGAATCTTGATGACTGCTGTTTCATGAGTTGAAATGGGTAGGGGGTTCAAATAGCCAGCAAGTGGAACTGCTAAGATACACAAGGGCTAATACTTTTTAATCCTCTCACTCTTGCATAGCATAAGCCCCAGACCTTGTTTGTTACTGTGCCTCTGTGTGTTTTATTGTGTTTGATTCAGAAGTGAGGTTGTGGTTCATGCTGGTAGGACCGGAAAGATACACACGTCTGCTATCGGTAACTTACCTACAGTATAATCGCAGAATCACAGCTGACAGGCTGCAGATTGCAGATAAGACACATTTACTCAGTGAAACACACACAAACACACAGAAAAGAAAACACAAACAGGAGGCATAGATAATTTGACTGGTCATGCAGTGCCTGCTCCTGCCAGGTTTGATTTGGAATGAAGTTTGAGACAGTGTCCATCAGTCTGCCATTACCATTTCCTTTCCCCCCCACTGTATCATTCTTTCCTTTACAACCTTGCTCTCCCTTTAAGGCTGTTTTCTTCTACTCTCATCATTTAACATGAGCCCTATTCTAATAATTCATTGTTCTTCTTAAGCTCTCTCTGTCAGTTCTTCTCTTCTCCAGAAGCCTGTTAGGAGAACATTGCTCCGGCCTCTTCCTCAGTATACTGCTCTCTTCCTGTGTGTGCATGCCTCACTACAAGGGCCTACCAGATCAAAAACAGCTCTCTATATCTGGAGGACAGTGTGTGTGCCTTGGCCACATTCTCACTCTGCTCTGGGCTACTCTGTCTGGGCTTGATAACACTGCTTTGCACAGACACGCAGATCCACAGACATACTGACATGGATGAAAGGAAGTAGGCAGGGCATATGGGCAAATGTTGTGCGTCCCTGCATAGCATGCATGATTCAGAAACACTATTTCTCAATTTTAGAAGAGATATGGGTGTTACCCTGCATGTATAACAGATTAATAATTGCTGTTCCGTTGTATCTCTGCAGACCAATACCTAATCATCATGAACCAGGAAACAGGGAACTCAACCCTCTCTTAGGTGCCCCTCCACCTCTCATCTCCCCCAAACCTCCACAGCCACCGCGTGAACATCACCCTCCGCCTCCTACCACCCTGTGGAACCCTGCATCTCTTATAGACACAGCCTCAGAGTCGAGACGTAACCATGAGCCCTCAGGGATGGGACACTATGAGCTCAGTCGGCTGCCCCCAGGACCCTCCAGATATGAAGACGGAGCCCGAAGAAGAGACGGTGGTGCAATGGAGAAATATCCTCCTTTGAGAGGTCCCCCAGGTCTGCCTGAGCCCAGCACATACCTTGCTGATTTAGAGAAATCCGCCCATTCATTTTTGAGCCAGCAGAGGGCTTCCATGTCTCTCTCCAGCCAGTATGAACTGGAGGGAAGCCTGAAAACCAATGCTGGAATAAAGAGCCTCCAGGGTCACCCAGGGTATAGTAGACATGGACAAGCAGTGGTTTCTGGGCCAACAATGGGACTGGGACAGGTAGCCTCATTGGGCATGGTCCCAGACGCGAAGCTGATCTATGACGAGTTTCTTCAGCAGCATCGGAGGCCTGTCAGCAAGCTGGACCTGGAGGAGAAGAGGAGAAAGGAGGCAAGGGAGAAAGGTACTTACCCACATACTATGATGAGATGTATAGCTTGCTTGGAAAATCAAAGATCAGTTCTTTTTTTATAGATATAGAACTGACATCCTTATTAGAGAATTTAAAGAGTTGAGTGTCAGGGGTGACCTCTGCGTTTGCTGCAGGGTACTATTATGAGCTGGATGACTCATACGATGAGAGTGATGAAGAAGAGGTGAGAGCCCACCTCAGGAGAGTAGCAGAGCAGCCTCCACTGAAACTGGATGACTCTACAGAGGTAAAAAGATTTTCCAACACATGTGCTTTCTGTACCTTTGCATGATTGAAGAACACACAAGCGCTCATGATGAAACATCACAGTAAGATGATTGTTTTTCTCATCTCTGTACAGAAACTGGACTTTCTGGGAGTGTTTGGCCTGACCACAATGGGCCGACGAGATGAGCTGGTGCAGCAGAAAAGAAGGAAGAGAAGGAGGATGCTCAGAGAGCACAGTCCCTCCCCACCTGCCTCACAATCAAAACGCACTCCTCCACCTCAGCTCAGCACACGTTTTACCCCTGAGGAGATGGACCGAGCGCCAGAGTTGGAGGATAAGAAGCGATTCCTCACCATGTTTAGACTGTCCCATGTGACTGTACAGCAGAGAAAAGGTAAGGCAATTTTTAGTGAGAAAGAGATTAGAGCATTCTACACTTTTGATTCGCTTACTCATTTTTGCTTTAACCCTCCAGGTGTGTGTGTGTGTGTGTGTGTGTGTGTGTGTGTGTGTGTGTGTGTGTGTGTGTGTGTATATATATATATATATATATATATATATATATATATATATATATATATATATATATATATATATATATATATATGAGGGTTATGGGTTGAGGGTTGAGTCTGTTCTGCAGTTATTTTAAATGTGCATCTTTTAGTTTTGCTTTTTTTGTGGTTGGTGGAAGAGCTAACCTTGCCTATCAGTGCATGAGTGGCTTCCTCATTGCAAAAGGAAAGATCTCCTGTATAAAAGAGGCCATGCTTGTTGCCTGCAATGAGAAAATTTCATAAATTGGAGATACAGACTACTTTTCCCTGACACTGACAAATGTTTGAACATTATATCAAGGAATAACAGGGCACACATCTGTATGCTTTGGCAATCTAGCTAGTAACTCGTACAGCACAGAACCGCCCCAGTGCCTTTAACGCACCATACCAAACACCTCCATCAATTATTCATATCTTTTCTCTTTGACATCTCATTTCAGCAGTGTGAAGAAGAAGACTGATTGCATGCTCATTTAGCTAATAGAGAGTACTAGTCATTTTCAGTTCATCCTGATCTCATTAATGCTTTACTTCCATTACCTTCTCTCAAGGTAGCTTGCTGACTTAAGCCTCAAAGGAAATAAGGGGTTGAAATGATCTTGTCAGTGCCATATACCTATATTAAATGCATCGTATTGAACATATTTTTAACATAACATATATATTATATTTAACAATGCATTCCAGAAATTGACTTATGTCAGGGTTCTCTTTACACGGCCAAAATGTGCCTAAATTTCAAAAATAGACACCCATGCACTGACTGAATTGGGAGGGGCGGCAGTAGGCTTACAATGATCTTAGTCTAATACTCTTCATTTATTCTTCATTTACTGTTTCCTAATCACAGATGCCATGCCTCCCACACTGTCAGGCCACCTCCTTTTACGCACACACACATCACACTTGGCAAAATGAGTGCTACTGAGTGAAATTGGAAATAAGACTAGGACTGATGCAAAATGTGTTTTTTTTTCCTGTTTTAGATAATGAAAGGGTAGTGGAGCTGCTACAGGCAATTAAAGAAAAGACTGTGACCTTGGATACCATCAGACATGCTCCACATCCACTGTGTAAAAGTCCTCCAACTCAGATCTCTAGTAAGTTATGTGCTAATGAACATAAACACACACAACTTGTCATCCCTGAAGTAATGTTAAAGTGGTGCTAATCTGTGTAATGCAAATGAAGAGGGGTTATAATTGGGGCCGTAAATGTAAAGTAACAACAGTTTCTCATTGCATTGTAATATTGTGGATCTTGACCTCATCAGCACTAACATATGTTTAAATGATTGCAGATCCTGCATTCTCCCAGCCTCCCTCTGAACCAGAGGAGCACCACAGTGTCAGACCACGCAGCCCCTCCTCGCATTGCCCAACATCCCCCAGTGGGCATCCAAAACCCCTTGGGGACACATTAAGACCAAAGGCACCCCCTTCTCCAGCTGTCTACCCAGACAAGGCCCGGGGGCCCAGTGAGGGACTGATCTCAAAGAGGAGCTCCAGCCTGCTTAACAGCTTGAGGCCCCCACTCCCCCTGCAGGCTAAAGAAGGTCATCACAGCATCAATGGACGCACACAACCACGGGACTTCGCCCCAGAGGAATTTGCCCAGCAGTTCCACGAATCTGTGCTACAGTCCACTCTGCAGAAACATAAAGGTAAACAGCTCAAAATAAGGTCTAATAGGCATCTTTGGAAAGGTGAATAAATGGAGAGCAGGCCAACATAATTTTTGGAGAGACTATCAAATATGAAGAAATGATGGAAAATATCCCTATGTGTAAAATATGAAATTGATGAAATGTGACATCTCTTTCTTCTCCTCAACATTTGTCCATTAGGTGGAGCCGCAGGGGTGTCAGAGTCATCCCACCTCCAGGAGTCCTCTGTTCACTACAACATTCCCGAGCTTCAGGGCCCTCCTGGCCGACCACCACAGCCACATTCACAGTCCCACTCAACTCCACAGTCATTTCCACATCCACTTTTGCACTCTCACCCTCAGCCCAACGGGCAGCACCTCTCGATGCCTCAGCACAGGGAGGCATCGGGGATGAGGGAGGACCTGTCTGGTCCAGAGGACTCTGAAGAGGAAGACGAGGAGGAGGAAGAAGAGGCTTCAGTTTTCAAGTGGCAGGGGATTGAATCTATATTTGAAGCTTATCAGGAATATGTGGAAGGTAAGTAGCTGAGGTGCCTGTGCCTGTGTATTACATGGACTGATATTAGATCACTTTACATACATAAACAGCTTTAACAGTCCCTCTGTTATTATCATTGTATAATTTTATGAGGGATTAGGGGTTTTCTTTATTCTTTGGAATATATACTGAGATTACTGATTGTGCACAAATACATATAATTTTGCATGCGTCATTGATTTATCCCCTAAATCAGAATTACTTGGCTTAGATCCAACTATACATTTTTTCCATCATTGAGCGTGATCTACAAATATGCAAATTGGCCCCGCCTTCACCTTTTAGCTCTTTGCCTGCAGCGAGGCCCTACTTTCCTATTCACTTCTGTGAACCCCACTCAACTACGCATTCTCCTGCTAGATGTAAAGAGACACAGTGCTAATATTCAGTGAAGAAAAAGAAAAACACAGTGCTTAAACTTGTAAATCTGAATGTGTGGAACACAGAGCACTTTGCTCCAGCAGGTCATGAAAAAAAGTCACAAAAAGCTTAAAAACACCCACAACACATTGGGTAATCAATCGCATATATCGAAAACAAAACACTGAAAGTAAGGTAACTAACTGTAGTCAACAACTGTAGTTTCTATAAATAAATTATGTCATATAAATACATTTCTGGATGAAAAACTACAGTAGAAATAAAGAATATTAAAGCCAACCACACATTTCTGGTTTATTGCCACTGCATATGCTTGGGAAAAGTAAATAAAACAGGTGATAATAATGAAATAATGATTTATGAAGTTTGAAAGAGTTGTCACATTATTTCTGTAATGTTCTGTGTTTCCGTGTCACTTCCTTATGAGTATAATGTATATCCTATTTTAAGTTGTTGTAGCATTCTGTCACCACTAGAGGGTAGTAGTCATTGTTCATTTTACACAATTCAATTTGTATTTAGTATTTGTACAAGAAAATTAGCGAAAAATGGTTGAGTTGATCTCTAATTACTCCCAGTCTCACATTCACAGCCTGCCACTAGTGTATTTTAAGACCTTTAACAATGAAGGCAGGAGCCTGAAGGCATTTGCAGCAGGTTATCCTGCATCTATTTAGATGGTCCAAATTCTGCTAATCCTGTTTTTCTTCATTTTCTCTTATTCCATTTTCTGATCCAGAGCAAACTTTGGAGCGACAAGTACTGCAGAGCCAGTGTCGAAGACTAGAAGCTCAGAACTACAACCTTAGTCTAACTGCTGAGCAGCTGTCTCATACCATGGGGGTAAGACAAGCATACGGAGCCACTTAAGCTGAGGCCAGGAAGTCAAAATATTTACTACATAACTGCAAGTGACTTAGCAGCGGCGCTCTGCTAAGAATTTATGAGCATGTATAATAGGAGTGGGTGCACAACTTTACTTATTTTCGTAGATCAGTGGTTTCATAAATAGCAGAGCAAAGTAAAGTAAAAACGTATACTTTACACTATTGGCCTCTTCTGATTAATCACTGGAATCCAGACAGCTTTTCTTTATTACACTCATATTATTGCTTTTCTGTTTTTCACTTATCTTTGTAAATATTGTTATATATAGCACAGGTTTGCCTTCTCATGAAGATCACTGTGAATTAAAAAAAAAAAAATATATATATATATATATATATTCTTATATATTTTTTAATGTCCTTGGTTACCTAGGAGCTGATGTCCCAAAGACAGAAGCTGGCAGTGGAAAGAGAGAAGCTACAAGCAGAAATGGAACACTTCAGGAAGTGTTTGACGCTGCCACAGACACACTGGCCAAGAGCCGGCCATTATAAAGGTTACCCTCCGAGGTGACCATGACGCTGATTTTGATAGCCCTTGGGCCCCAGCCTCCTCCCCTTTCAGACTGACACCCAGAGTTTATTTTTAATGGCCTGGTCCTCATAGCTCCATGGAGGATAATACGGCTGGCTAGATACGATGAATGAATGAATGGAGTGAATGGATGGATAGATAGATAGGTGAATGCAGAGGAGACCGGACCATTCAGTGAAGTACAGGCAGTCTTTGGATTATGGGTCAACAGGGACTGCACCACAAGCCACTAATGTGTGCCAATGTAGCCAACTCCAAGATCAGTGAGTGTATGGGGCAGAAAAACCTGAAGATCAAGATGACACCTGCTTTTCATTCTTCAGTCCCTGCTGCGCTATTGTTCAGTCCCTGCATCCCTCACCGCCACAGCTACACAGACAATCCTGCCAATGAGGGAGCAGCTACCCCCAGAGGGGGGTGTCGTTACAAGACTTGAAAGCTCCAAATCTCCAAATGAAGACCTTTGGTCATTTGGGACTGATTTCTTTTCTTTTTTTTTCCTTTTATTTTGTGGCCACATGAGCTTTTGAACTGGAAATGCACTTAATAAAAGCTGAAGAACTACCTGGTGGTACTGTGTTACAACAAAGAACTGTTCAAATTAGGGAAGAACTTAGAAAATGCACATTTTTGGAAAGAATTAAGTAAATGTTTTATTTCGAAATAGAAAATTTCAAAATAAGAATTTTAAAAGGTGCTTAAGCCTTGTATTGTATATAATATGAAGACTTAAAAAGAATTTTGTATGTTTTTATTACTTTAATCATTGTTCTTTTAAAAGAAAAAGCCTGCCATTTTATATGTTTATGCTTTTTGGGTTGAAAAAAAAGAAAGCCTTGCTTTTAGTGTTTGTACTGCTGCTGGCTAGAACAGCTTGTTTTGAGACATTTAGCAGAGTGAGAGGAAGCAGGATGCACTCCTCTTATTCTGTCCTGGCACTGCGCAGCTGAGACCCCAGCCACAGCCACCTTATCTGGCCTCTGAGCTCAGCAAAGCTTACTTAGAGGTCCTGAGATGTGGCTCATGCCCTCCACTCCCCCTTCATTCACAGCAGTGTGTCTCTGTTTTAATGCCCATTTCATCAGCTCCTCCCTGTCAGCTTTACTGTTGCTGGCATGACCAGTTAGTTAAATACTCATGCAGAAACCAGATCCACAGCCACTTTTTTTTTTTTAAACTTGATTTTCTTGATTTTTGTAAGACATTTTCTTACACAGCCAGCAGATAAATCTTGCTTTATACTGTTTTTGGACCTTCACTTTACTTTGTATGACGCATAGCATTGAACTCAAACACACGATATGACGGTTTGCGGTATGCCTTACAAGATCAAGCCCCTGTCAGCAGCCATGAGACGAAATGGTGCCAAAATAATGATAAAACTATAGCATAGTAAATTATTAGTTGCAGTTGGGTAGCCAAACATACAAACCAGAATGGCCATCTTATACTGCTGAATATGTTTGACATAACATCTACTCTTTGCATTTCTCTATTTTTAGGACGCTCTCCACCCCCACAAAGTTGCCAAGATGTCCTAGAAACCAGGCAGGACGCTTAACTGAGCAGCTCCTGGTACATTTAAAATCAGAAAGGTTTGCTTTACCTTGGATATCTGTTTACAACCTCCATCTGCCCCCCATCTTCCTAATGAGATTTGGCTCGTATTACAGTGACTTTCTACCCTGTAATTCATCTTGTCTCCACCTTATGGTTCTATGTGCACTTGGAGACCTCAGACACAGTGAAATGAGGTGTCTAGGTCATCGTTTGACATGTTAAGGTGTGGTGGTGGGATGTTTGATGTGAGTGGGTTAAGGATTTCAGTATTTGCAAATAAAAACTTTAAAAATGTACCAATATTTAATTTATTTTTTAAAAAAAGTACTGAAGCACAACTTACCCCCTTACATACACTTTATTACAAGTGCCTCAAGAATTTGGGAGCATGTGAATGAGTTTCCGTCTACAGGACAGACATTACGTGACATAACATCAGTGATCAGGGACTTTGCATATTACATCCAAGTGTCTACTGTATGTCATACCTTTCAAATATGTACAAGTCACAAACAGATACCAAGTTTCTTTCATCCAAATGAGTCACAAGACAATTTTTGTTTTTATATAAATGAGACGTAAGCCAGTTTAGAGGAATACAGAGTGTAGTCAGATTTTTTTTTTTTTTTTTTTTTTTTACAAAGAAGAAAGCCAACAGCGTAACCTATCTGTAAGTGAAGGAGCATGCATGCTGAGGTAAGCTGCCATTGAGCTGGGGAGGAAGGTGCAGTGTGGTAAGCCTCTCTTGCTCAGCCTCCCCGTGTCTCCAACCCACGCACGCTCATGCAATAGCCCCATTACTCAGTGGAGGATGTCTAGATGCTGTGAAATCCTGTTTTTAAAATGTACTTGTTTGAATTCATTGTAATGTAATATATTCTTTGTTGAATGTAGTAATTAGGTATTTATGAATATATGGCTGTGATTTCAGACAAAAAAGAAAATAAAATATTTCAAAAATGTTAAATATCAACCTTTGTCTCTTTGTGGGTTCTGGTTTAACAGCTGGACATTTTGCACTGGAGATTAGGAACCATCTTTAGAATAAAATGCAACAAGAGTTGAGTGGAATTCCTTTTAATGTGGGGTTTTTCCCCCACCTAAATACATTTTAGGAAGGAATTGTTTAGTTTACCAATGTTTCACAGAATCCACATTCATTCTAGTAAACCAGAAAACATCTTTTTTAATCACTAACACAACAACAAGATCAAAAATCAGAATAAGACTGATTAAAAATTGTGAGGAAAAAAGTATACATGTATATACTCTGTTTACATGCACATACATACATTTTCAAACCTAATGACAACATTCACAAATGATACACTCACTGCAAACAGCAGATACACACAAATCAGACCAGAGAGCAACATGATAATTTAAATAGCTGAGTAAATCTCTTCACTTTTCCAGAAAACTGTCTTTAATGTTAGGTTTAACCCCAGTCTTGCTAAATCCAACCTTTTTTAGCAAGCCTTGTGTGTCTTCAAGCTTTTTTACCAGTAGTCCGTGAGCTGCCCCTCACTGCAAGTTGGACCGTAGCTTGTACATACAGTTGAGAGTATCAAGAAGAAACGCTCGTATGGTGTTGATCTCCATCAGAGTAAGGTTGTCCAGCTGTGGACAGAAAGAGGAATTAGGTATATTCAAAGATTTAAAATAACACTGTTACTCTGTGACACAGTAGGTAACTCAATGATAAACAGGTGAAAGTTCATTGTGACTGTCACTGTTAATATGCGGTATGGTATTGTCAGCAATTGCAACATAACCAATGAATCTTTTATTACGTTTTTTTTTTAATGTTGACAGTTACATGTCACTGATTTGCTGTAATACCATAGACTGTATAGAAAAGATGGGCACTTTCTCAACTGACATCACCCATTGATTTGTGAAGTCCCTATGTGAATGTTTTCACCGTTGCCGTCTTAATAATGGCGAAACCGGACATGAAAAGCTACTACAGACTACAAGTCTGCCTGCAGACAGCGTCTGTCTTCAGATGGGGGCAGTCCTTTCTGTTGAATCAAAATAGCCATCATGCTGTTCCTAGAAGGCTTAAAACTTGTGTTGGAGACCATAAACACATCAGTAAAGTGTTTCATGAGGTCATAGGGAGCCAAAAGGTTTTTCTTCTATACTGTCAGCCCTCAACCACATGAATCACCCCCTGCAGGTCATCAGAAAGAATGCAAGTGTAAGACATTTCCACATTAGCTTTACTTTTAAGACAGTGTGATACACAAACTTGCACTTTGAAACACCTAAAGTGGGAGTGTAGCTGTTAAGAAAACACATTATGGAACACTTAAATCAGATTCTACATTACCTATAGATCATAGGTGTCAAACTCTGGCCCGCGGGCCAAATTTGGCCGGCAGCCTAATTACATTTGGCCCGCGAAGCCATACCAAATTACTATTAGAGCTGACCTACTGGTATTATACAGCTAATATATATATATTGTTTAGTATTAAGCTTTGCTTGTTCCATATTCAGTTTTTTAAGCAAAACTTGTTTGAGTCCATAAGAAAAGATTAATTCTCATATCTGGAGGAAGATTTTTTTTTCAATAAATATTAATGTTAGCCTGCGACTTTGTTCCAGATTTGAATTTTGGCCCACTGTGTATTTGAGTTTGACACCCCTGCTATAGATAAAATTTACTGAATGCTTATATACATCCAATTAAATTGGGGGAACTTAAGGTGATGCCACTTTTTCTAAAGGATCTCAATATGGGTCCACAAGTTGAAGGGATAATAAATAAATGTCACACTGTCCTTTTATGTGGAACTGGTAATTCTGTTATTATGCTGTTAAATTTTTACTTACTTTGCATCTGTTTTCAACTCAATTAAATGTTAAAAACTCAATGGTTAAGTGACAGCAGAGAATACTAAACACTCTACATGTGATTAGTTTTACCTTGGCATAAGCTTCCTGCTGACTGATGAAACTGTCAGCAGACAAGCGGAGCTTGGCAATGCGAGTATCCCAGATGTCTTTGACCAGTGTACGGATCTCATCTGCTTTAGGAATGTTGTCAGACGCGCTGCAGAAACACAGAAACCTCTCTTTTAAGGGGAGGGGGCACATACACCAAGCACACAACAGTACTGAGGGCTGTATTTCTGTGGATTACTTAACCCTTTAAAGCCGGTCGGAGTGGGCACGCTCCGTTTTGCATAACTATTTTTAAATCCCGGTAGAACCGGAACCACGTAAGCTAGCGCAATAATTATTTTTGCATATGAAACCAGATGAGTTGTACTTATGTCCTAGGTCACGGTTTCCTTCCACATAAAGCTTTGCAAAAATTGCATAAAAAGCGCTTGCAGGAACAAAAACATAATATTCCAGAAACGGGCTTTGCCAATCCGATCAGCGCGAACTATTGCATGTCCGCCATTACCTCCCCGAAGTGATGGAAGTGACGTCATTTCCGCGGAAAATGTAGTTTTTTTACTTGTAGGCCTTATAAGCCTTTACTGGTGTTTTTAAAAGTCATGTTTGACTTTATGCTTTTCTGAATAGTTTCTAGGATGCTTAGAACTCAAATTGCACTGCTTTAAATAGTTTATTTTTATGTATATGCTGTTTTCTCTGCAAATTTGCATCATAGGTTTGTTTTTCGTTTTTTCTGCAGTATATAAAAATTGGTGTATCTCAAAAATAAAACTATGAAGACACTCAAAATAAATTTCCTGTTGTTGTAAACTATTTTTTGCAACTTTTTTGTATTTAAAGTTTTGAGGGATAAGCCTCTTAAATTTTTCTAAGTAGAAATATATGTAAAAAAAAAAAACCAAAAACGATTTTCAAATTTTTTGTAGTTTATTGCACTTTTTTGCAATTTATGTAGTTACTATGGACTTAATGCATACATATTATTAAAATTTGGGCAATAATGGTTGTATTGATGTATAGCAACTTAAAATGCTCCCAAAAATGGCACTACAACATGTAAAAATATAAAGTAAGCTCTGGCAGACTTGGTTCTATGGTAGGTCTTAAAGGGTTAATTGTATATGACTCACTGGTTTAGTAGCAGCTTGGTAAGCTCCATGTAGTAAGGACTGGGAACAGGTGTAAACATATCCTCTTTTCTCTCAAGGTCTCGCATCTCCTCCAGTTTCTCTGCACAGTGAAGGAAAATGTCAACAGCAGCAAACTGCAGCGACACACAAAAATGCTGAAAGATTTTCAAGATTCCTCTCTTTTCTGCTGACTTTTGTAGGAGAAGTAAAACAGAAATTCCAAATAAAACCACCAATGAATTTATTCTTTTCAGCATTTCTTACAGCATACAGACCAACAACAACATACACATATTTTACACATTTTGCATTTGTAATGAACACAAAATCTGAATAATTTGCCTCTTACAACTAAGGGAACAATCTTACTGCATTTCTTGTGCCCATTTTATTTTACTTATCTAATACAAATTTGGAAAAATAGTCGTAGGAGGTAAATACTTTAGCACTACTTACATGTCAAAGTTATGGCAAGGCAGGTCTAGGCTTAACATGGTAGGCCAGTAATGATTACATATATCATAATGTGAAGGAAAAAATACTCAAAATACTGAAAGAAACTCATCTGAAACATTTTTAAGTAATCCTGTCAGTTCATGCCTGGAAACAAACACCTGCAAAGACCGCATCAGGAAAAACTTTGAACTTTACCAACATCCATCCACTCAGGAGGAATAATTCTACACTTCTGTCTCTGTTTTAGGTTTAGAGCCAGCCACACGGGAACATCAATAGGTAGTCCAGGGTTGAAGGGACCCAGATCTCCCTGAGAACACAAATACATATATTTTATCGTGCAGCACAATGCATTCTCCACTTCAGTGAAGTTGGAAAGATACACATTTGCACTTTCATGATTAATAAAAAACATTGCTAGAAGATAAACAATGTCTCTTTCCAACAGCAGCAACTACAAGTTACAGTCTGATTTACATCAAACGAGCCATCCTGAGAGCTTGATGAATAACACAGGCTTTCTTGTGCAGACAGCTATGTAAAAAATACCGAAAAATATTCAATGACTTTAGTAAGTAAAGAAAGTAAGTAAAATTGTATTTATATAGCACCTTTCAAGATAAACAAAGTGCTTCACGGAAGTTAAAACATAAAAACAAAAATCAACCAAAAGCAAGTTTAAAAAGATGAGTTTTTAGCTGTTTTTTTTCTTCAAAGACCACTGAGTCCGCAGATCTCAAGCTCAAAGGGAGCTTGAGACAGTACAGTGTACTGTCATTAAATTCACATCATGCTGCGGGGGATCTTGTTAGCTGTTATTTATTTTTAAAATTTAAAAAGAAAAAAAAGTGGGGTTTGGAAAATGGAAAACACCATAAGAGTGTATGAGATTTTAGAGAACTATTGAACAATAATTTTCTAAAATCTCATACACTCTCATGGTGGCTCCAAAAATCGCGCATTCATGTGTTGACTGTCAAGTCTGCTTTGTTTATAAAATAGATTTGACCCAAAGTGTTTTGCAGACAGGCACAGTTACATTCCAAGTCTCCCAAAAAATAAAATAATCCAAAACAAACAAACAAACAAACAATCAAACAAAATACATAAACTTTTTTTTTTCCTGTTTCCTGTTCTCGTGCTGTCCTACCATGAAAGCACAGCATGAGTAGAGGTCTCTTTTTTCCCTCTTGTACCTTCCCGTTGTGTGTACATTTCAGTGGTTTTTTTTCTGTAACGCTACCGATCTCCGACTTGTAACCCCATGTAATGTCTGTGTTATGTGTGTAAGGTTGGGGGGGGGGGGGGTCTCATTTCACTGCGGGGTATCCTGCATGTGACAAATAAAGTTCTGATTGATTGATTGATTGATTGATTGAAAGCTGAAAAGTGTGTTTTATTGCAGTGCTGAGCTTGTATTTACTTGATCGATAATAAAAACTGCAGTATAATATAGCAATAATAGTTCGGGGTACTTTTTGAAAGGCCAAAGATACGGTACCGAATATTATTGGAGCTTCAATTTTTTTCGAAATATATTTAGACAGATTTTATTTTAGCTGGAGCGACTTATATTTATCTTAATGGATGGTAGTTCGTTAAAGTCTGGAGTTTGAGAGATGAGGCTTTTTTGTGCGTGTTTTAATCAGTCACTGAGTGAAGTGATCCACTCAAACAGAAACATCTTTACATACATACATAGCTCCTGCTTTAAACTGAGTGTATCGTGATATAATACAAGGTTTTAGCCCAAGGTTTAGCTAATATTGCTACAGTAACTGTCAACGTCTCAGTATCTGGTCAAAAACCAGCTACTTAAATACAGACACAGCTGACTTACCCCGATTAAAAAGACTTTATCTAGGCTGAAATTTGGTATTATCTTCACCATCTCTTTCTCCGCAAGGAACTCGACCTCCGAAGCATCCATATCTGTTTGGTTTTTGTGTGTGTTCAAAAACTTCCGTCCCACTCGAACTGCACTACAAACCGTTCCCGCGCTGAAGGCAGCATTAACCGACAATGAAGACAAGAAAAAGACAACTACGTCATCAACAGGAAGCGCAGTATCGCAAAAGTGAACATTATTGTGTGCCGTATTACGGCACGTCACATTTTTATTTTTCTGTATAATTTCTCGAATCTCGGTGTTAATTGCATTTTTAAAATTGTTAATTTACGTGTGAGGTGCGGGCCTGGCCGTGACGAAGCTGACCATACCTTAAATTTTAATTTAGCTTTGTCTGGCCCGGAAGAAGAAAGTGGGCCATGTGACAAAGACAACAGTTGCAACCAAACTCCACCAGATGGCAGCATTCACCAGGCAATAACAAGAAAGGTGGCAGTGAGCTTTTACATGTGAGAACAAAGTTAGATGTCTTTGTCAGTGACTGGGTCTGAACCTATTAGAACCGTGGGTGAGGAGGCTGAATCAGTGGACAGCTAACAACAGATACTTGGTGTTCAGTGACAGACTGTACTGAAGAACCTACAGCGATGCTCTGTACAAGAAGGGGATCAATTGATTACTTTCTGAGGAGGTCCAGATCCTTCAGTGTGTTCAGCAAGATGTTGAAGAACTTCTGCCGGTCTGTGCCAGCATCCAGGCCAGCGATCACGGCAGGATCATCAGTCTATCTGGAGGCATTTGGGTCAGTGAGAGACAGGAGGTCACTGAACATCATGGACAACCCATCACACCTGTTCCTTTCTACACTACAGAGCTCATTCTCCTTCAGACTTATTCAACCTTGTTGCCATAAAGAACCATTTTTGCATTACCACTCTGCAGAATTCTGTTTTACATAACCTCAGTCTTATTATGTTTTCTATTTCATTCATATTTCTTTTCTTTTTTTAATCACAGTTTTACATGCAATTTTTCACTGTCTCACATTTTATGGCCTTTGGTGTTTTCCTGTAGTAGTTTTTAAAAATGTTTCTCTTGTCTGTTATACTGTTTTTCTTTTTATTCCTTCTGCTGCTGAAGTAATTTCCCTTTCGGGATCAATAACTCCATCCAAAGGATTCTTCCTGGGTTGTACAAACGGTCTCACAACATTCACACCATACATCTCAAATAAATTTGCCAAGATAAAACGAACAAAGAAAAGTGACAGAAGACACCACAATCTATTATTTAAAACAGCAATGAAACTTCTTCATAAATCCAAACCATTTATTTTAATAACATCTGCTCTCAAATCCACTTCAAATATTTCCTGTCAGTGGACTGTGCTTGAGGCATTTCTGCAGAAATGCACCCATGCTGTAGTTAGACAGAATTAGTTTCAGTTCATTTATCGTGCACTGATAGAAGAAGTACTTATCTTTACTGAAACTAGAATACTACATTCACAATTTAAACCACTTTCACATCTCTAACATCTCTGTTTTAATTCCATTTTTTATTTTGTTTATTACTATTGTTTATTTATTTTTGCTGATATGGCAGCGTGTAAGTAGCATGTAAGGTGTAACTAGTCAATGTAGGGACCACTTTATTAGCTTTTTATACATTTAAAAATAATGTAAGTTGCTGTCAGATTTCTGTTGTCTCACTTAACGTGCTGGAGTAGAAAGTAGCATAAAATGATTATGGATATTAGGAAAATATACAGTGTCATTTGTTTAAAAACTTCCATGAGTTCTTCACAGATACGACCACACTGTCATTTAGTTTTCATTTTACAAGAATTACATTATGCAGAGTATGGGAGACTGAAGCTATAGTTTAGAATGGTCACAAAGCATGAAATAATCTGTAGACACGTGCGAATATGAACTTTGCACCACTAAATTATTGGAAAACCACAGCTACTACAACCATTCATGACCTCTAGAACTCTGAGGTTAGCCGACAGTGTTTATTGGCTGTACCTTGGTCCAGGTTAAAGACAAAAGGTGATTGTGGCTCCCAAGTTATGGAAATCGCTTCCACTGGATCTAAAGTCTGTGAACTGATTGCTATCTTTAAAAATAAACTTAAGACCCATATATGCAGGATTGCTTTTATTTTGTTTTTTAATATACCATTTTATTTGCATCTTATTCTGTGCTGTAAAGCACTCTGTGTATTTTGTTCTTGAACAAAACTATTTAAAAAAACTTAATTCAACAGGCTGCTGCTAAACCATACAAAACCCCCCAAAGCTGGGCAGTGATTATTCTAAAAGTGATTTTAGGCTTTTTTTAAATTGTCAAGGCAGAGATGCAGTCATGTGAAAAAGAAAGCTTTCACATGACTCTGCTTGTAGAATCACCTTAAGAGCAATAACTTGAAGTGCTTGCTTTGTGTATGAGTTTATCAGTTGCTCACAACGTGGAGGAACTTTGATCCCTTGTTTTTTGTAACGCCGTTTCAGTTCATTGAGGTTTGTGGATATTTGTTTATGCACAGTTCTCCTAAGGTCCAGCCACAGCATTTCAATGAGGTTGAGGTCTGGACTTTAACTGGACCACTGCAACTTGCATCTTGATTCTTTTCTTTTTCAGATGTTTTCTTGCAGATTTGCTGTTGTGCTGGATTATTGTCCTGTTCCTTGACCCAGTTTTGATCAAGCTCTCAGACAGATGGCCTCAGATACAGAGGGTTTCATGGTCAGTTCAGTAACTGCCAAGGTGCCCAGGTCCTAAATCATCACCCCTCTTCCATTACGCAACTGTTGGTATGAGGTGTTTGTGCTTATATGCTGTTTGTGTTTTCAGTTTGTCTTCTGTGTTTGTGTCCAGTGGACTTTGTTCCAGAAGACTTGTAGTCTGTTCAAATGCAACTCTGTAAGCCTATAGAAGCAGTAAGGCTTCACTTTACCTTAGCATGGCTGAACAGTCCTTTTGCAAATAACTGTATAAGACACAGCTAAATAGGTTTAACACATAAGAGGCAATAAGAGACCTATAGAAACATGTAGATGTTTTCAAAAATCAGTTTCATTGAACATTCAGCTCAAAACAATTGCAGTAGAAAATGTTTCATCCACACAATTAACTGATTAATTCTAATCTCAATTACAAAAGGTGTTTCTGTAGTCTCACAATAAATATTAACTTTTTAATATTTGGTTTTAGAATAATCAGTTAAGTGTTAACATAGAATTTATCTAGTTCTTAGAATGGATATCCACACAAAACAAAATTCACATATTCCTGTGATCTGATTCAGTATAGAGCCGGTCTTCCAGATCATAAATCAAGAGCCAAAATGCACATGTGCATCATCCAGACTGACATTCTCCGTCGCATTAGTGGCAGTACCGAGAAGCATGCACGCTAGAAATGCATCTACGGAAAGATTAAAGTTGGGGCTTTTGAATGGGCCAAATCTCTGGTTCAGCGTCATCTAAAACTTTCAGACTTCACTTATATATGTGAATTTTCCTTCAGGTCTTTTATAAACAAGAAACTTAATAAAGAACACACATTTATCCTATCAGTTGTAAAATCATTACCTAAAAATTAATAATTTAGAACTTATTTAGAACTTGATCTCTGTATGGCTAAAAGCAAATGTATAGGTTTAAACCTCTAGAATCTAAACTTTTACACAAAACAGGATATCAAAACCCATTGCAGGGGGAAAAAAACCCAAAGTTGCATAAAAATAAAAACCCATAAAAGCTTTCATCACTGCAGCATCAACCTGTAAAAGGTAGACACGGGCCAACAGCGCACATATGGTGCTTGCCCTTAAAACATTTGGCCAAACTGGCCAGCGCCCCACAAGTTCCCATCAGCGAGAGAGACTTTTTATGGAACGCAGACTATAGGTTCAGCTTTTTCATTCTCCTGTGCTACACAAGTAGCAGTGTGCATGCTGAATTGGCAGCAATATAGTTGTTCACATGTGTGTGTGTATGCGTGCATGTGTGTGTCATGGGTACTCCCGACTGAAGGTCTTAGCACAGATCCAGGACGGACTTGTTAATAACAGGGTTGGTCCAGTCGTTCCTCAGATCATCCAAGTGACTGTCAAAATCAATCAAGTTCTCATAGGAACGACCCACCAGCAGGGCAGATGTGATTTTCTGTGCTTCGCTCCAGTCCTCAAAGGAGTCACTGGAAAACATTTTTTTTTGAAAAATTACATATTCAAGCTATTAATACTGAAAATACAGGGTAATTACAATGTAATTACAGTGTAATGTACTTTGTCTAAATAATCCAAGTAAATGAGAGAACACTTGAAGTTGTAAGTATGCTGGAAGCTCTGAGTTAGCTTCACAAATAGTCTGCAGAGGAAGATAAAATCTCACACTAAAATAGCTCTTAACACTTACGCCGTTACTTCTCTGCTTTTCCACTTGTTTTCGTGGTGATCATAGATCAAGACGATGGGTTCGGAACAGCTCATTGTTAACTTACTGCTGTCCACCTGCAGGAAAACACGCAAAATTTACTGTGAATTTAGGTGCAACTTCTAGATGATAACAACAACTGCAACAGACCAGACCAGGGTCTAAGAACAATGTCTTTCAGAAACAGCGTTATATATTTTATAATGCATCTAATCATTTCACCCAGACACGTCTGAGACTGAGAGCTGCATGTCAGACTGAATGATTCAGTAAAAAGGCAGCTACTTCAATGACCTCCAACAAAACAATGCTTTGCAAAATATGGAAGAAAACTGTTCCTGCTAAAGGTGACTCAGCAGTCTTGCTGCAGCACTTGCCAGTTGGACTAATCGCCTAATCGAAAATGACTGATGCGGTTACATGGTGGAAAAGCAGCTGGCTTTATGCAGCTGGTTAAAAAATCTCGACTCAAGATGCAGCACTCTGGGTAGAAAGTATTTTGTTTTATTTAAGTTTTAGTATGTTTCAAAGTACTAATTCAAAATCTTTGAACAACCAAATGTGTGACAAAATTCCACAGAAACAATTCTAACTCATCGCACGCTCTCCCACTTACAGCTAATACGTTTAAACTATAAAATTACAACCCAACTCTTGCTGAAGGTCAACAGGACCGAAACATTGTCATTTATTAAATGCGAGGATACTGTGCTTACATTTGCTGTGTCACTGCTATTGCCTTACAATGCCGCTGCTGCTGCTGCTGCTGCTGGCACCTTGTGGCAATAGATTCGCACTTCAAATTGGGCAGTGTGTCATCAGTGATAGCAACTCATTGGAAAAGAAGGATGAAAGATGTGCTACACTTTATTTGCATGGATTAAATCCTGCTGTCTGCGAGCCGCAATCACCTATAAAGGGCTCAGCATTTTTTTCTACATCATCATAAATGTCATTATAGCAAATTTCACTGAAATATCTGATAGAATTTTGAGGCTTTATTTTCAACCTGTAAAGCCACATCAGTCACTCTATTTATACAATATTATATATTACTGTATAGAGACATAAATAGAGGCTTGTGCTGACAAGTGTATTTAAGGATTTTGGTTCATTTTTACTAAACTAAAACGCAGCTGCTACCTGAAGAGGATGCATTTATAACAATGGATGTAGCAATTGCTTTGGAGAAAGAAAAAAAACAAAAACATAACGTGTAACCCAGTTGCATCAGCCTTAATAATTTACAGTTACCATAACAATTGCTGCTTCACTGAAGTTCTCAGAAATTCTGGCTGCCACTTTCTCTGCAACTTGGTTGGGCCTGCAGGAGAAAAGATCAAGCATATATTAAAGTGAGGTCCAAAGCAGGATGCAGCATGGTTTCTCAGTGGTTGTTTTTCCCTGGAACAGCACGGCGCCAGTGTTTCTACCTTGAATCCTTTGTGCGTTCGTTGGCTTGATAATATCCGACAATGACATAATTATTTTCTTTACACCAAGTGTCAATCTGGAGTTGGAGCAGGGGCCCATCAGGTTGACATATAAGAACAGAAACATAGTTTAGGTCAGGTATATTTTATTTTAAACATAGGAAAATGGATATAGAGCTAGAATGAAACTTTATAACTATTTCAGAGCTGCAGACATTAATTTGATATTATTTCCAGTCTCACTACCATAAATAAAAGTGACGCAACATTAGTAATGGATTTTAGAGTAAAGCAGGATACTTCAAAAGCACCACAACCTAACAGATTGCTACAATAAAACATTTAAAACAAAAGAAAAAATCATTTTAGAAGGCAAACTAGATGGCAAGTGTCTAAACCAGAAATTGCCATCAAACAAAAGACAATATTAAACAAAGATGCCCTGAGTAAATACAAAATACAATAATACAATTAGTCAGGGTAAAATGAAGCTAACCAAACCTATCTGGCTCTGTGAAAAATTTATTGTCCCCTAAACCCAATAACTACTTGTGCCACCCTTGGCAGCAAGACCTTAAGTCAAGTGATAACTGGAGGAATGCCAAAGCATCCCTTAAAAATGTAAGTGCAGATTTTGACTAGGTAACCTCAAAACTATCATTATGTGAATCTACTTCTTTTTAATGACTCAAGAGCTGGACTTCCTCCTTTTTTTCACATTATTGTCCTGCTGTATAACCCAAGTGCACTTTCTGGTACAGCAGAATTGATGGTTCTAATTACAAGTGCAGCCAGTTGTCCGGGGCCTGAAACAGCGAAAGCAACCCCAGACCATCACACTACCACCATGTTTGATTGTTGTTACGATGTTCATCTTATGGAATTCTGTGGTAGTTTCATGCCAGTTGTAAACAGGTTTGTGGTTTTTGTTTTAGAGCTCTCCAGTGGATGCCATTTTCAGCCAGTGAATCATGAACTCTGACCTTATCTGAAGCAAGTGACACTTACAGGTCTTTAGTTGTTTGGGGTTCTTTTGGGCCCTCCTGGATGAGTCACTGATGTGCTCTTGGAGTGATTTTGGTAGGCTGGCCAAGCCTGAGAGGGTTCACCACTGTTCCAAGATTTCTCCAGTGGTTGATAATGGCTCTCATCATTCTAATGACAATAAGAATTGCTGTGCAACCTTTCCACGCCAGCATATACTAGTGACTTTTTTTTCCTTCTGAGTGCCTTTAGATCATAGAAAGATGTAATACTTTGAGTTGTTTTTAGACAGACATGACAGACAAACGTGAAGTGATTTCTTGCTGTAACAGATCTACAGTAATCAGGCCTGGGTGTGGATAGTGGAATTCAATGATTTGTTTACTTCAATAAATGAAATCATCACATTAAAACCTACATTTTCTATTTAATTGGGGCAATTTTTCTTTACACAACTCTATATGCAAATACTTACCAGCGTTAAGGCTACTTCCAGCATTGGTGCCAGAGCTAGAGTGCCGTGAAACAGAGGCACACAGTCCACGCACAGAACTGGCTCACTGTGGCTGTCTTTCTTTTTGTCCTTCTTCTTTTCTGCCACCAGCAATCCATTCACGGCGCAGTGTGGATATTTGGCAGCATGTAAAAGCATTTTACAGTACGCCTGACTTGTCAGCTGAATGGGCATTTTTATAAGAAAGTCGGCAGAATTTCAGTAAAGACTAAAGCTGCCAGAGTGGCTAAGTTAGGCGATAAGGAGGGGGGGACAGCTGCCTGCTACCGTTAGCTATCGTTACTTAACATGCCCGGAGAAAAGTAGATGTACACCTCAGCAGTTAACTTACTGCCACGATATGATGTCGGAAGTACAGTTTGTGATGAGTTCATTAAGCTCTACAATTATCCGAAATGACAGCAGTCCTTTTATGCTGGATAAATTAGTCGGCGTGCAGTCACAGAAGCTAATCTTACTTCCACCTTCCACTCGTTGCTGTAGCACCGGTGGTGCCGTAAACCAGAACTGTCGTAAAACGAGATCAGAGTCCATCCGGTCAAACGCACAATTTACGTTTTTCCGTTCCCAGTCACACTTCCCTTCAGACTGTCGGCGGACGGGAGCAAGAAAGAGAGAAGAGGTATGGTTCTATTTTATTTTTTTAAACTCAATAATAAATTACTTATCCTTCGTAGATATACATAATTTTAGCATCCGCGACATGTGCATCATAGGAAAAAGTAACGGCTTGCGAAGAATCGCCTATTTTAACCGAAATAAGTAGTGACTTTGTCGGAGCAGATAGGAGCGAGGACTGACTAATGTTCCGGGTAGCTGTCATTAGCATGTAGCATCAGATTTATGAAGGCGGGTTTGATGTGAAGATAGTACATGTTTCAGTCATCTTCCGTTATTATGCATTAATGTAGTTTCAGTCAATAGAAGAATGATGAATATTGCATGGTCGCATCAGAGAATCTGGTATTTCTACGAATATTTATCCCCTGGTGCTATGACCTTGTGTTTGTTGCTAATGCTAACATCAGGTTAGCCGGACGGTCGTAGTAAAACCAAATATTTTGCAATCTTAACAATAAGCCCATCAACCTGGACGATTATTTCATGTAGGGAAATTTTCCATATGGATGCTAACTGACTTATTTTAAAATAATATAAGTTATGTATATAAATAGCTTATAAAAGATTGTGATGTAAATATGGACCCTGTGCAGCCTACTCTTTGTTATGTATGTACACGATCTCCTATTGAAACGGGGTTTACTTTAAAAATTAAAAGACAGAAACAATTGTAAAGTCATTTAACCTTTATTAGTGCTTAATACGGTTTCTTAATTTCTCTTATATGACGTTTTCCACAGAATGCTGGCAACCAGAGCCCTAAGCCTTATTGGCAAACGTGCCATTTCCACATCTGTCTGTGTCCGTGGAGGACATGGTAGGTATAAGACGAAATGCATTGAATGTGTTCTATTTATGACTGGTAGTATAACAATAGACTCCGCTTGTGCCACTGACCTTTTGAAATCTCTGTTCATATACACCTAAACGTTTAAAATGTACCCTCAGTTGACCATTTAAAATAAATGAAGCTGTTTGTGTTGTAAAATGAATCCATGTTCTTCCTGTAATACTACATTTCTAATATGTAATGGGAGCTTGGCTGGTGTGAAGAAAAAAAACTTGTCTCTGGTAACTGACACCTTAAGTTTATGGCAATAGATTAAAGAAGATGCACCAGTTTTACAGCCAAAATTACACAGAGATAAAATGATTTTTTAAAGTACAGATTACAATGGGTTTTACTTTATTAACAAAAAACAGGCTTTTCAAGAGTGCTGTTGCTGCTGCAATGTTGCACTTTATTATAGGTCAAATGAGAAACTAAACGCTGCTCACAATCTGAAACCCACACACACAATCTTGTGTGTGTGGGTTTTGTTTTTGTCTGCAGTTTCAAGTGGCAGTACATCTAAACAGTGATAAACAATACTACAGTGAACTAGATCCAGGGTTTGAGAGCAGAAATGTAAAAACAAAATTAAAACAAATCTGGTCTTGGAATAAGCCCGGTAACTAAAATAAGGTTATGTTTTAAAAAAAGCATTGACATGAAGTGAGGGATTATGTGTGAAAGTAATTTGATGAGTTACTGTGGTCTCCCCTGCAGGTGTTGCTAAGGTTGAGGACTATGCCCTCCCTGCCTACTTCGACAGGCGTGACAGCCCTCTCCCCGACGCCAGTTATGTGCAGAACCTGAGTGCAGAGCAGAAGTCCCTGAAGGAGAAGGAGAAGGGCTCCTGGGTTGCACTCTCTAATGAGGAGAAGATTGCATGTAGGACTCAATAACGCTATAGTTTTGTTCACCCATTTATACTGATGTAATGTATAACTACACCACTCCTATTATGTAGGATAGGGAGTACTAAATTGTTTAAATTCATGCTAAATAATGGGAGTGGTGTAATGTTAAATTCCAAGAGTATTTGTGTTTCCAAATTCTTAAAAAATGTAATCTAGAGTTGTTTTTCCACTTTACAGTGTACCGCATCAGCTTCAAGCAGAGCTTCGCTGAGATGAACCAGGGATCAGGAGAGTGGAAGTCTGTGGTTGGAGGAATCTTCTTCTTCATTGGCTTCACTGGGCTGGTTGTGCTTTGGCAGAGGAAATATGGTAATTATGAAAAATATTGCTTATATGCAAGGAAACCTGTGTAATATCTGATGTTCAGCTGCCTCAGGTTTTCATGTTGGTTAAGTAAAGAATGCAGTATTGAACACATTTTTTTGCGGTATAATCTGGCTCATCACTTGACTCATTTGTTATTGTTTCTTTCCAGTGTATGGACCTGTTCCACATACGTTTGAGGCAGAGTACAAGGAGAAGGAGCTGCAGAGAATGCTGGACATGAGAATAGGCCCAGTGCAGGGTTTCTCAGCCCACTGGGACTACGAAAACAAGCAGTGGAAAAAGTAAAAGACCAAGAGGACTATAACAGTTCTATATACAGGCAGACCAACTCAAAGATACAAAAATACATATATTTCTGTATTTATCAGATGTCCACATTACCTCACCTTACCAGTGATTTTTGGAAGACCACTTCCTCTTAAGGTCGTTGTGTATAATAAAAATAAAAATTGTTAAACTGTTTAAAACCTCTGATTAACTGTGTTAACTGTATGACTCCTTCATTAACACTGATTTTACATATCAGGTACAAACTATGGCAGCTAGATATAAAATTATTCTTAAGGTTGAAATATATCTAATATGTTTGTTCATTATTTTCTGTAACCATAATCCTGTATTTTGAGTACATTTTGGTCTATGGACTGCTGAATATTGCTCCAGTACCTCTGAGGAAAATAAGATGCAACTATTTGGCTGTTTCTTTTTCTACCGAAGGGTGTAATGAACTGGTTCTTATATAGCCCTTTTCTACTCTATCTGAGCACTCAAAGTGCCTTAGACAACTCTGTTCACCCATTTGCACAAGCACAATTGTTCTATGTAACTGCTTTCCAACATTCACTCGCGTTTACAGCAGCTTGGGGTTAGTTGCCCAAGGATATTTGAATTGCAAACTGGAGTCAAACCACAAACCTTCCAATAACTAAGTGGCCTGCTCTACCGCCTGAGCTGTGATGGAGTTGATCAGAATCAGAAAAAGTTGTGGAGGAATTTGCATGAAAATTTTTACAAGATGTATGTCTTGGTTGGTTGAAATCTGGGATATTCATTACTTTTGTGAGGTAAGAGAAATGTGTGTCATATCTTTACAAACATCACATTGACAGAAAAAATCGGAAAACATCCTGTGCTTTTATTGGAGGACAAGTAGCCCCAAGAACCAGAATTTAAAACCAATGTTTTACCATTATTACCTGAAGAAAAGTGGCCTAACTGCACAATACTGCTCTGAGGCAACAGACCAAAAATGGTGTTTTAGTAAATAAATTAAATCAGAATCTGCCATAAAAACTTATTTCAATTTAAACATGCATAAAAATGAAACTATACTTAGCAGCAGCTAGCACTATAAGCTGTGTCTTGGCCCCGGAAAGGATTGCTCCACCCCCAGATCAAAGATCACAACTCGTTAATTAGCTAAACACGGAGGTGGCTTGTGTCACAAAAATAATAATAATCACCAAAAATGTTATTTGCTGAATGAAGGCATCAGCATACCATAGAGGGTTAACATTAAAGACTAAACAACCACACAGGGTTAGATTACGAAAAATGTTCAAATCCAGCTGGGGCTGAGGCGAAATTGCAGGGATAACTATGGGTTTTCTGTGTTCCTCATAAAATTACTTTTAAATCTTATACTGTATACTAGGTCTGATTGTGACTTTATCTCTAGCTTCCCCCTGAAGGTGTAAGCTGAGAAAGCACAGTTGTTGTGTCGCCTGCAACATGCTGTGATGTCACACGCCGGATGAACCCGCAGCTGCACCCACTTCACGTCAAAACAATCCGGAAGACGACACAGCATGATGGAACTGTTGTTGGGGCTGAAACGAGGTCAAAGCTAACACAAATACAAGTGGTTTTAAAGCAGTTTAATCTAATAATACTGTTAAATATGCAAAAGTAGCGTCTGAAGCGAAGGTTATTTAACCGCTTAAACAGTCAGTCCAGTCACACAGGCTAACCTCGCATTTTGGATTCAAAGTCCATATAGCTCTTCAACGCATTAAAGTCTTTTAGCTAACCGCAGACTGTTCCAGGGATACCATGGGCAACGGAATGAATAAGGTAGGTTTGCTGTTGTTGTTTATGTCATGTCATTACGCTGTTTGGGGGTGTTTTTGATGGTTAAAAGTCCAAAGCGATGCTGGTAAACGCAGGCGCCAATCACTGGTCGCTAATCAATCACGTGACACGCTTTGTCCTGTCAAAAAAAAAACAAAATTTGAATCCAAGCCAGGGCTCCTGTGCTAGATTCTAACCTATAATACTGTTGTTTGCCAACCTTAAGTGTCTGTGTCTGCATGTCATGTTTTGATTCTGTGATATTGCACTGTCATTGTTAATTGACAGTTAAAAGGGTCCTCCTAAAAAGAAAACTCTAACTCATGTTGCTTTTATTAAAAAGTAATATTGTTTATATTGATTTCTTCCTAAAAATGAAATTGTCATTCGCGTCTATTTTGAACTGCCACAACAGTGTTCAGGTACTGTAGTGAGATACTTCATTAGAATCAATCCAGCACTTCATTACCTTCATACAGCTATTGTTCCATAGGTATAGTACCAAAGCTGTACAGTAACACTCAGTGGCCGTTTGCCATCCATCACATCATTCAGATAACCATGCATCATTGCTTCAAGCCTTGTATGGCCATAAGGAACGTTTCCTTTGCTCGTAGCTCCACTAGGATCTTAAGCCTTAAGCTTTAAATCCAATCTGGCTCGAACCAGAACATTTGTTCTTTTCATGCGAGGTTCTTGAAGCTGAATTGTAATGAACATCTAAGTGCAACATGTCTGTGACTGCTCCTTCACAGGTTGTTGATGGACTCTACCTTGGGAATATAAGAGGTAAGACAAACATGTATGTAGATTTATTGCTTTAATTACATACAGTATAGAAAGCCCAGTTGGGCCAGGTGTTCGGTGTAGCATTAGAGTACAATATTTTGCTCTGAGCACACTTTACATATTATCATTAATTCTCAAATAATGTTTAATTAGGGGAATTTTAACTCAACATAACTTAATCTTCTATATGAAAAGGTGAAAGCATATTTTTAACATAAGCCCTCCCTTTTAAGCACATATATTTGTAGCTTAAAGAGTAAAATAATGTAATATTGTAAAGTCTCGCCCACAAGAAAATTTAACTGCTACAATGTGTGGCATAAAAACTAAAATAACAATCCAGAGCCTTGTGTTTCACTCTAGTCCGATGCAACCTCCTCAAGTTAATATGGCATTTGGAACATTCTAACTTTAGCTGCCTTGATGACGGTAAGAGTATAATGGCTAAATATAGCTAAAATGACAGGGACAAGTGACCACTTGCCTATCTGTACTAAGTAATGTTGCAGGATAACAAACTACTCACAGACCTGCTTCTGTAGCTGCTTGTAACTGGTCAAAGTCATGATTGTTTGTGTAAGATTCATACCAAAGGACCTGTTGAGATATGTTTCCCTCTCTCCTTGTCACAGATTCAGAAAACAGAGAAAGTTTATCTAAGAATGGCATCACACACATCCTGTCTGTGTACAACAATGCAAAACCGGTGTTTGAGGTTAGTGGGAAATCATGGTTAGTATTTCTGGATGTATTATGATTAAAAACTGCTACTTTCTGTGGAAAATCTTACCTGGTGTTTTGTTTTTTTTTTAAGGTCATGCATGCAATGTTAATAATGTAATTTGTGCTTTCAGCCATCTGGGGGTGGTGATGAGTTATGGTTGGATTGCTTTGAAGTTTTGAGACTGAGATTGACAGATAAATTATGAGGTTCATGTGTATTAAAAGACAGAATGTGTAAAATGATGTGTAAAACTGTGAGTTTTTTTTTTTACTCTGGTAAAGAAAAAGGTTAAGTGTGAGAAATATGATTTAGAACACAGATATTCACCACCGCAGTATATCTCTGTAAGTTTCACATTGTCTCTGGTTTCACACACTGCTTATTGTAAATGCATTGTTTTGAGTGTTGGACACTGACCAAGACCAGGGGAACACATTAGATATTGATGTACAACCAGACTGACAAAAGGTTACAATGTTTTCTAAACAAAAACAAAATTCAATAAAACCCCATACCTCATATATATATTAACTGAAAATTGTACAAATAAAACAGAAGAAATATTAAAAATAAATGTATGCTTATTTTGAAATTGATTCCAGCAATATCTTCCAGAAAAGGGACGTGTTTACTACCGTGCGTGCTGCTTCCTATTTTAATACAAACCTGTAAACGTTTAGAAACTAAGGACACCCATTGCAATAATTTCTTTTTACCTATAAATTTAGCTTCTGTCAGTTTGGAGCCTCCTATGTTGTATTGTTATGGCAGATTTTTTTGTAATCTGCCACAAAAATATCAAAGTCAGTTGAACACAGAGACGCTTGTACTACTCAAGACATGCTTATTTTAAATGCAGAAAGCTTTGGCAGCTTATGTTAATACACAATTTATATTGTTCAGCATTACTATGTTGCCTATGACATCAAAGGTCATTGGGGTTTGAAACGTGCTGTGATAATAAACAACAAAGTCCCTCTCGTCTCCTCTTCATAGAATAGAGTAGATTGCAATAGCCTTTTGCTGTCATTGTACATGTACAACAAACTTGTTGGGGCTCCATGCCAACTGTGGTTTTAACTGGTTTTAAACTTGTTTTTGCATCCAGTAATTTCTTCTTAATTTATAATAATGTCATTTTTTAAATAATATTATATACCATATGTGATGAAATCTCAAATACTTAAAATTGTAATCTGGGAAACTATTCTTAGTCTTACACAGAGCGCTGAATTTCTTTTGAAGACACTGTGTTTTTGAGATGCTACCACATCATGTCACTAATTCACTTGAGTGTCTTTTTATTAGTATTACACAACTTGTCCAATATTTAGTTGCCTGTCTCCTAACATTTTTCACCAATGTTTTGCAGGACATGACATACCTTTGCATTCATGCAGCTGATGCTTCCAGCCAGAACCTGTGAGTAAACGCGTACATGAAGGTTTAAAAACATTGGTGGATTCTTTTTCACCCTCTAGTGTGTCTTGGTTCCTTTGCAAATTTCAAAATGTATGCAGTAGACTATTTATAGGAGAGGAGAAGAGCAGTAACTCAAACAGTAGTCATACATAGGAGTTACAGCCATCTAATGATAGATTAAAGTTATTTAATATTCACTTCATTTCATCCTGTTCCTAAAGACTGAGCAAAAGAGGGCTTTTATTTTTTCACGTGCTTGTGAGAGAAAGGTTAAGTGAAAAAATAACAGATGAGTAAGTATGTTTAATGTGTCACTGTTCATCCAGAGTCTGACTTGTTGCTGCTCTGGGAGCTGCCGCTAACACGACACATTAGTCATAGCAGTCTTTGACCTCACACATCCCTTGTTGCTTTAAGTTTGAAGCATGGACTGAGGAGACAGTAAAGAGCCATTATTCAGTTGGAGTTTAAGCATTAAACTTTAGTGTCATATGACCCTGGTTGATGGCTTACTTTAAGGTCTTTATTGGCGTTGGAGAGGAATTACGTTGTTATGTCTGCACTAGTGCCCTACGTGGTTAGTCAGGGTTCATGCATATGTACAAGTGGGACATTAGTAGGAATTTGATAAATCTCCAGTACATTATGTCAAAGACTTTACCTTGTTGGGTCAAAAAATCTCAGCGTTACTTTGAGCTCCACAGTTAATCAACCTCTCCTTGATTTGAAGGGGAACTCTATTTGCTTTAGTTTGTAAAAAAGTAGAACTGAGTCAAATGTAACTTAGTGAGAACTGAGGTTTAGTGGCTGGTTGGAAGTTGATGATTGTTGGGCTGGAGATGTCTGACCTCCACTGTCGCAATCAAGCGTCCTTCCCTCAGGCAGCAGAGGAAGGAAACCTAAGTGTGACATCTGGCTGTTTGCATCGACCACCCAGGGCTTTAATAAACCCCCTCTGTCACAATCACTGGTCTGAGTGATGGGAGGGTGAGGCCAACTGCCGCCCCACCATGCATGCCATGATCTAGGGGCCCCTGTCATTACATGTGATGGCCTCTGTTACATGGTGATGGTACACAGCAGAAACTGTCTCACATGGATTTTGTAAAAGTTTAAAGCTTTCTGAAAAACCTTCATCTCTATGATTGCTTCAGTTCAGCAGAAAAGGATTAAGGTTGATGTGTTTAGATACTTCCGCGCTAGGAATCATCACATACTATACAAAAGAAAACTAAAGTGACAGCAAATCTTAGACCTATGTCCTAAATCACAGAAATAATACTAATACAGCAAAACTGTGGTCAGACTGCAGAAACAGCCCTTTTTTATTGTTATTCGTGCAGCAGACAACAAGGAGCATAAAACAATAAATGTATCTAGCAGCTAGCAAGCAGATTAAACCTATTTAAACTTCTGTGCATTTTCTGATGTCAGTGTTTTGTGAAATTCACACTGAAGACAGTGAATGCTATGAGGAATTCACACCCAAGACAGCAAGTGCTTAATTGAAATGGCATTAAATGTTATTTATATAGTTGCTAACAATGTATGTAGATATTTGTAGAGAGCCAGGGGTTCCCCTTTTTTTTTAACCTTCTCTGAGAAAGTCTGTTAGTGTGCATAGAGCATGAAGGTGTAAACTTTTGCATTTGCATCAACGTGATGTGCTTTGGTCATAACTAAGGAAGCTCTTTTTTTAAAAATGATTTTTTGTTGTTGTTGTTGTTGTTGTTTTAGGCATATTAATATAATTATATTTTTAAAAATCACCATAGAAATGCAGAAGCTCATTTTGCACGTTAAACATACAGTAATCTAACAGCTTTTTGTTGCTAGGGGACTATTTTTGTTCCAGTGTTCTCCTCACAGTCATTTTCTATTCAGTTCTACTTAACCGTAAATGTTTGTCACAACTTAGTTTTCTGCATATTAAACAAGACTGCCGGAAACTTCTGTGCTAGGATGACAGAACAAAGTGCTGAGGAGACATCTTTTAAAGAAGAGTTTGGATCTCAGGAAGGAGGAAAAAAGTAAAGTGACAGTCTATTTTAGCCCCAGTCTGTTACCCTGTCTGCTATTGAGTAACCAGCATCTGCTCCTCAGGAGACAGCGCTATCAGCCATGCAATTCTTGATTATGCAAAACACCAGCAGTGTTTCCTGACAGTGTATAAGGAGGATATTTAAGGAGCAATAGCATTGCATTATGCTGCTTTATATTGGAAGATGTTTTGTGTGGATTTTTTGCGATCTTACAATTAGTGGTGATTTATTTTCTAAATTTACCCATGAAATGGCATTTGCTGTATTTTTGGTGTAAACCTAAAACGATGCCTCTGTTCGCACTGAGTAACCCAGTGCTGGAAAAAGACCAAATTTTGCAGTTAAGACAAAATGACGGCATTTACTTCCCTTGTCTGTCCCTACTGTCTGTGCTCTGGTCGACCACAGACTCTCTGTTTGAGCATATCCAACCTCTTTCTCACATGACAGCTTGGAGTAGCTGAAGGGGGAAAAAAACACACCACAGTATGTTCTCCTGTTTCTGAGATATAACATAAATCTGTCAAAACTACCTCACATATTTATGAACTTATCTCTAAATCTGAGAGTAATCTGTAGTTTCTACAGCTAATCTTAGTATATTATATATGGTTTTAACAACCTGTATGGAACCACAATGTTTGGGCCTTTAACGCAGTTTCAGTTCAAGGTGGCCTTTTTCATATCCTATAATGTGTATTCCATTTTTAGCTTTTCACTCCTTAAATGTTACTATGACCTTAGTAAAAGTGAACTGTTGTTTTCTGTTTGATGACCAATACTATATTGACTCAGAAAACTTTACTGTGCTTTTTTATATCTTTCCAGACTGCAGCATTTTAAAGAGTGCATTAGCTTCATCCATGAATGTCGCTTGAATGGTGGATCTTGTCTAGTTCACTGGTAGGTATTTACATCCAGCCAGCTTCCTACTCAAAACCAGAAAAGATCAGCCATCTTTTTTTAGGTACTTTCACAGTCAACATGACATTTGTCCTGATGGTTTGTGGCCTGTCCCATTTTTTTTACCAGTTAACCGTAGGAAGTAAGGTATTAAACATCCAGCTGCGTAATGAAAAGAACCAAATAAGCCAAATGTCCTTTGTGTTCTTGCAGCCTTGCAGGTGTATCAAGGAGCACTACCATGGTGGTGGCCTACCTGATGACTGTCACCCACTATAGCTGGGAGGAGTGTCTGTCTGCTGTCAAAGCTGTTCGTTCCTTTGTTGGGCCAAACTATGGCTTCCAGCAGCAGCTGCAGGAGTACCAGACTACACAAGTCTCAGAGGTAAACATGCAAAGAAACAGAGAAGACATGAATGCACACACACTGTACACTACCTACAGAATGCATCCAATTCCCTTTTACTACTTCAGTGTTTCAGCTTAAAGTCAAATTTTAAAGTGCTTTTTCTAGCAGTAGCTTTGTGGTATACTGGCATTCTGTAGAAACTCTTGTGCTCTATTATTTGTGATACAGACCCACACACGTACATGCACACAGGATATGACACATACACCATTACACAGCACAGGCAGTCTGTGGTCAGTCTAGCAACTGTTAATCTGTTCAACTGATGCATACCTATTTATATTCTTTTTTTAAAATTGCTTGTAATTCTTGTTGAGGACAAGAAGTATTCGTTTGAAATGACAGATCTGAGATTTACAACTGGAAAACTAAACCAGCACACACGATTATCTTCTGTTATATGCAATGGTTTACAAACCCTCAAATATTTTAATATCACAATGGCATAATGGTCTTTTGTACACACAAGCCAATTACTCATTTTGTCAATGAGTAATCCAGTCTTTAAAATAGTACATAAGTTCTTAATATTGGATTCAATCACTAACACATCTTAGTACTAACTCTTATGTTCAGAACTCACAGCAAGGGTTTCTAATGCTCCTCTGCTGCACATCAAGGAGGATCATCTCTGCATTTCTCACCTTTCTAAAAAGTTGCTTGTGTTTTGTTTTGTTTTTGCCACCAGCAGCTTCACAGGTTTGCATAGCTGTTTTAACTTTTAGAATGCCTAATCTGTGATCACACATTTAAAAAAACATTCCTGTAATGTTTTTAGTTTTGATTCATGCACTTTCAGATATTACCTTGCTTTTTTCTTATATATAAATACATATATGCATAAGGTTGTCGTCGAGTTTACATCCACTCATCATGGGCATAAATGTCATTATAATTTTGGGTTTTCATTGGGTGGAATCATTATGCAGCATACATCTTCAGTAACTTTAAAAAAACAAGAAGTGGGTGCACAAGTTTGAAGTTATTTTAGATTTTGTCTAATTCATACAGGATCAAAAGTAAAAATACATGCTCAAATATATACATACACCCAGACTAATATTTAGTTAAATGTTTCTTAGCAAGTTGCACATCGATCATGAGTGGCATCCATGTCCTTCTGTGGCCAGCTTATTCTTCCAGATGGGTAGCTGATGACCAATAAAGCATGTGTATTATAATATCTTAGATCTTATTCCCTCTATTGAGCTGGCTTCTGATCATCTTTTTTTTTTACTTCATGGAGGTACTTCCAATGTGTAGATTACTGAGTTTTAGACTTTCTTCTCATCATTCCAAGCCATACTCAGGTTGGACTACTGTTCTTAGAGTCTTGATGTTTTGCTCTATCAACCAGTAGATGGTGCTTTGATTACCTGGTCTTATTCAGTCTGAACACCTGGATGAACACCTGCTGTTAGCATCCCACTTATTTGTTTTTTGCCAGGCTTTTGTGAAGTGCAGTTAGCTTCTTTACCCAGTACGTTTGGATGTAAGGTCCTGGTCCTATTCAGGTCTTCATTCTGGAGACTTGTTATTGACTGTTTTTTGTTCTGAAAGGTTGCTTTGGTCTGCTCTTAGGCTGGTGTTGTGTGACACCTTTTAAGCTCTGCATGGATTTGCCCTCATACTATTGTACTTGCAGCTGAGAGTGTACCCTGGATAGGTTTTGGGAGAAAATGCCATTTATTCCCATGGCCTCTGTCCAGAGCTGTGAGCCTTTGTTTGGCGGATTCTATGGACAACTTGTTGCACTTCCTATTGATCCAGGACCTAACTCCCATGACACACTTCTACACCTCTCGTAACCAACTAAAGGACTTACCACTATAAATTTTAAATAAAACAACTCAGATGCAGTTGAAGTGCAAACTTTCAGCTTTAATTTGGTGGTTTGAACAAAAAAAAAAGAGGAACTAAAGCATTTTTAACACACTCCCTTCATTTCAAGGGCAATTGGAGAAATTGAAAAACTAAAATTGAAATGTTCATTTCAAATACTTGGTTGAAAACCCTTTGCTGGCAATGATAGCCTGAAGTCTCGAACTCATGGACATCATCATATGCTGGGTTTCTTCCTTTTTAATGCTCTGCCAGGCCTTTACTGCAGCTTCTTTCAGTTGCTGTTTGCTTGTGGGCCTTTCTGTCTAAAGTTTAGTCTACAACAAGTGACTGACTTGGCCATTCAAAAATATTCCACTTCTTTGTTTTAATAAACTCCTGGGTTGCTTTGGCTGTATGTTTTGCGTCATTGTCCTTTGTCATTGTATTATGAAATGCCGCCCAATCAATTTGGCTGCATTTAGCTGGATTTGAGCAGACAGTACGTCTCTGAACACCCGAAAAATTAATTCAGCTGCTTCTGTACTGTGTCACATCATCAATAAGACACCTTAATGCCCACTCACATCCTGGGCCATTTGACCTCAGGAAATCACATGATAGGGTGGGGCTAGGTTTCACAATGAGCTCACCCGAAACCTTGGCTGATTGTGACCTACACTCATTTTCACACCTTGGCTCGTGTGATAAGGTAGAGGTCCCTCTTCGGGGGACACTCTTGTAGGGTTTAAATCTGGAACTCTCCACATTTTGACCCTAGAACTCAAGAAGCTTCTCAGATGAGAGGTGAAACATCTTCAAGCAACAAGTCCAGACGCTTTTCTTTCCAAGCTCCTTAGATTACGATGACCTGGATGACTGAGAACCTTCACAGACATCATCAGTAAACACTAGTGTCCCAGTGCCACTGGCAGCTATGCATGCCCAAGCCATCATGCTGCTTCCGCCATGTTTTACAGATGATGTGGTATACTTTGGATCATGAGCTGTTCTTATATGGTAAGGTATGTTCTCTATACCTTTTTTTTCTTGCCATCATTCCAGTAGAGGTTGATCTTGGTTTCATGTGTCCAAAGAATGTTTTTTCAGAACTGCGCTGGCTTTTTTAGATGTTTTTTTTTCTTTCCAATCTAGCCTTTCTATTCTTGAGGCTTATGAGTGGCTAGCACCTTGCTGTGAACCCTCTGTATTTAATTTCATGCAGTCTTTTTTAATTTTT
This sequence comes from Neolamprologus brichardi, assembly GCF_056152115.1. Lineage (NCBI taxonomy): Eukaryota > Metazoa > Chordata > Actinopteri > Cichliformes > Cichlidae > Neolamprologus > Neolamprologus brichardi. The sequence continues at coordinate 17,281,611 of NC_142104.1, forward strand.
TTATGGTGGACTTGAATGTCGCCTACCTCCTGGAGAGTGTTGTTCACTTGGTTTGCACTTCACCATGAAAATGATTCTGCGATCATCCAATACTCTTGTCTTCTGTGGATGTCTGAGTTCACTAGTGCTTTCTTTCTTTTTCAGGATTTACCAAACTGTAGATTTGCCCACTCCTAATATTGTAGCAATTTCTCAGATGGGTTTTTTCTGTTTTCGCAGCTTAAGGATGGCTTGTTTCGCCAGCCTTTGAGTCAACTGTCCAAATACAGTGGGAACTAAGAAACTGCACCAAAGTTTAGAAGAAGATAATCACTTTTTAAAAAATCAGATAAAGTCCACATAGTCCAGAAATAAAAACATGGCAATGCAAACTACCATAATAGGTCCCCTTTAAATCTGAATTTTAACTCCCTATTGTATGGTCTGTTCTAGAAAATATTTCCAGGTAAGTATGGTCGTGTATTTAAAGCAAGTCTCAAATATATCCATGGTTTCCTTTAGCTTCAGCCATGTGGTGGATGCTTGTTGGCAACATTAAGAGTGGTCCTTCTCCAAACTTGAATTTAACAGAAAATCTCATCTTTTTGTAAACCTGACTTATCTTGGTGCCTACGCCTAACCAAAAGCAAGACAAAGCCCAAGTAAACAAAAGTGAAAATGAAACAGGACACAAACTGTGGTCTCCAGGTTCACAGTTTTGTGATTTAAACCACTGCCACCCTACCCGCCAGTATATTCTTTAAAACAAGTATTCCAAATATCAGTTGCATGTTTACATTATAACTATCCAAAACATGTTTCAAACAACAGTTATTAACCAGATAAGTTTAGATTACTTCAGTTGTTCCCAAACTTTCTACCATTAGTTTAATAGTAAAAACTAATTTGTTTAATAACCATACATTTCTAATTTATTGGTAATGTTACTGTAAAGTGTTTTAATAATAATTTATTTATTATATATATTAATAATATAATATAATATTTTATATATTATATATATATATATATAATTATATATAATATAATATTTCAAACACTGGCTTAAACATTTTGCATAATTTTACTTAATTTATTTAGCGATAGCTCTAACTGTGTGATTCCATTCCATTGGCACTTAAGTAGTCGTTGCACACAGAAGGGGAACTGTTGGGGGTTTGCTGGGATTGCATTAGCTTGGTACTGCTCATCACGTGTTTAACCATTACTGTCAGCATCTTGCAAAATAACATGACTGGAAAAAAAAATGGTCATTATTTGTAGACTTTGCATTGACTTCGAGGATTTAAAGGGAAATAGGTTTTGTGTATTTGTGATTTTCCCACATGTGTCTCAGATAGAAAGTGAAGAATCTGAATTCAGCAATATCTTCAATACAGCTCTAGCAACATTGTGTATCAATGGTCATGGTTGCAGTGCATGTGAGATACAGTGTAATATACATAGGGACTAAAGCTTTGTAGTCTGTAGACATTCTGTAAAAGTTCAACAAAGGTTAGAAAAGCAAGTTCCTGAAACTGAATGAAGCAGGCTTTTTAAGTTTCAATTTCTCTAAAAGCCTTAAATTTATCTATAAATTTACTACAGATCATAATATTGTAACCCAGCCAAATGCTCGCTTCTAACTGGATCACTGAGTTGTCATTTACAAAAAGAACAATCTGACAATTGGAAAGTGTGTTTGTGTGGGTGTGCAGGTGCACTGGTGAGTGGTGGCAGTGATGACCGCAAATCTATCTGCTTATGAGTAGCATGATGAATTTAAAAAGGTGCAGATCTTTCATGTTGCCTTCATTGTGAAGTTGGGCAATAAACTGGAGCCTTGTCAGAATTTACTAATGTTATGACTTGAACAAATTCCTCACTGGGTGAGTTTCTACTGATTTTATGAGTTTCTACTTTTAGTTTGTGTACCACGTGAAACACTTCTGACATGATTCATATTCTTTATCAAGATGGTATAATGACAGATAAGAGCAGGTGTTGCATAGGATTCGGATATGATTGAGTTTATTGATGGCTTATCTTAAATCTTTGCTTTGATTTGTTATTAATTTTTACAGTTCTGTTAACATTATGAGTCAGTCATGCTCTGTTTGGTTTTTAGGGTGAGTGTGACAGTACTAATTTTAGGAAGATGGAGACTTTCACTTCATTAAAGAGTAAGGTATTGCACAAAATAATTGAATAATTCCTGGACATCATTACAGCACCTCCCTTTTTGACCTTTTATTAAACAAATGTTTAAATGTTTACTGCAAAGTAATTCTGCTGCATATAATACACTTATTGATAACTACCCCTTCTAGCGACTTCTAGTGTTTATATCTAGCTCTGAAAAGTCAATAAACTGTACTACAGTTCGGCCTGGGCAATGTGAGGAAAATCTAATATTGCGATTTTTTTTTTTTTTTTGTTTAAAGCTATATCACGATACACAATATATATATCACGATATGTTTAAATAACCTCCAAAAACAAGTGTTATTTTCAAGCATGTAGTGCCTGAAATTGCACTGGTATACTCATTCAAATCAACCATTCAATATTTTTTTCCAACTTTGAATACAAAAAACATCTGGATGAATTGAAATGTTTTATTTTAACCATTTTTTAACCATCACAGAGGTTTTTCACATATGATAGTACTGTCACAGTAAGACTCTTTCTGTGGTCAACCCTAGACCAAGAACATTCACAGGTATCGCAGCTGGTTTATTTAACATTTTCTTTGGTGTGTAGGGAGACATTGACATGCAGAGTTTTAAAACATTGTTCATTTTGCAATAAATGACTTTTCAGCTGGTGGGAAAAATTTGGGGTACCGCTACCTTTTGCGGCAATAGTTTTAGAGCACGTTTTTCAAATTACCGCATTTTGTTTGACGTCCTCCTTGTGAAATACAAATGACAGTGAGTCTCATCCACTCGCTCCTCTGAAATTCCCACTGTTGCCATATTTTTCGCTACCTGGTAGTATATAAACACACATGCGGTGAGCATGTGTACCAGGTAGAACATTTTTTGGTTGGGAGGGGCTGATTAATGATGCATTTGCAGCATGTAGGGGAAAAATAAACCTCACAGTGAATTACATGCAGACAGTTCAATATTGCCATGGAAATTTATACTCGATGGTTATGATAAAGCTACTCTAACCGTCGTACATGGGAAAACTTGCAATATATCGAATATATCGAATATAGTCTATATATCGCCCACCCCTAACTACAATCATTTGAAGGAGTTCACTTCGATGGATTCGATTGGATCAGGAAACGACAAACTTTTTTTAATCAATGTGCAGCAGCAAATTTTCATTCAACTCTCTCTTGCGCTCTCACTTACATACACACACAAGCACACACACTTCCCTTTTAAACACATAAGACAGTTTAAATTAAATGAAAATATACTTTAAATATAAATAATATAAATATTTCATAGAAGGTTCAAAATACACTCTTATATCTGGTGACATAGATATATATCTATATATAGATATATGTAGGGATGGGTATCGAAAACCGGTTCCTGTTGAGAACCGGTTCCCACTGTTTCAATTCCTTGGAATTGTTTGCCATTTTTGCAAACGATTCCCTTATCGATTCCAGTCGCCCCGAATGACGTCACCACGTTGCGGAGCGTCATTTACCTGGCAGGAAACACGGCGCCTAAGCGGCTCAAACACTAAAAAGTTTGGTTATACTTTACGAGAATGGATGACAACAGGGCAACTTGCAATACTTGCAAAGTAGATATTTAATTTAAGGGAGGAAACACTACAAATATGCAAAAGCATTTGCTCACAAAACACGCGATGACCTTAAATGAATGTCGTGTTTTTAATTCGGCTCCGGACTCGTGAATCTCAACCCAGCAGCAGCGGTAATGTTTGCACGTCCTCTCCCGTTAATGCGGCAGGTAAATAATCAACTAACAGTGCATATTATGTTAGCGCGATCTGCCTTATTACAAAACCTGCCATTACTGTGCATTTAGGTGACCATGATGAGACAGACAGACAGAGTCTGGCTGGCTCAGATGCTGGCAGTTCTCGCTGCAGTCTACCGGTAGCGTCTCCTTTCAGGCCAGGATAGACGAATGTCACCGAGCAGTGACTCAGTTTGTGGTCAAAGGCTTGCACCCATTTGCCACAGCAGATGCCCCCGATTTTTGGTAAGTGAATGTGTTTAATTGTAGGCAGGGACATTACTGGATATTCTTGTGTAATTGCTACTGAATAATTTATGTTATACTTTGTTATTGCTACAGAAGAATATTTATTTTATTATTTTACATTTACATTTTTTCCCCCGGGGACCCTGTGACACATTGAAGAGCCGTAGGCTGTGGATCTCTTAAGATCTCACTGTTGGGTTTGTAAGGCCATGTTACTCCTAAATTTCTATCTTGTTCAAAAAGAAGATATAAAACAAAGTTCTAAGCTAATGGACCTTAGTGTTCTCCTTTAAAAAAAAAAAAAAAAAAAAGAATCGATAAAGAATCGAATCGTTAAACAGAATCGAAAATGGAATCGGAATCGTGAAAATCTTATCAATACCCATCCCTAGATATATGTGATCACAAAGCTGCACAAATTGCATATAGGTTTAGAAAAAGAGGAACAAGAGAGTTGCATTTTCCATGAAAAAAACGAAACAAGTGCACTTGCACTACTTTCTGTAAATTTAACTTTTTGGTATGAATACTCAAACTATTCTTTTGACATGTTCTCTAATGAAACTTGGGTGGATATGTATTTATAGCTTATAATCCACCTGTTTCTCAATGTTAAGCAGACTAATGTACTGTTTGAAGACACTGTAGATGTGGTGTGAGGCAACTATGTTTAAAGGAGATGTGTGAATCTTGGGGAGGACAATTTATGTTGTATATTTGTTATTGTAACTTACAGTATGAATATAGTTATACTAAAAAGTCACTATACTAGCAAATCTAAAAAAAAAATGTAACATTGTAAAAGGTTTTTTTTTTTTATTTCAAATAACTTAATTTTAAAATGTAAAGTTTACTATATCCTGAATTCATTACATGGTGAAACATTGCAATTTTTCTGTTTTAATTGTGTTGATATGGATTTAAGCTCATGAAAATCAGAAGATTACTATTCAGTCAGTGTAAATATTGTGCATGTCTAAGTCTAGTTCAATACATGCAACCGCAATTATGGGAAAGACTGCTGAGTTGACAGTTGTCCAGATGATCATCAACGCCCTCCCCAAGGAGGGCAAGCCACAGGAAATCATTGGTTAAAAAAAAACTTGCTGTTCCCAGAGTGTTACATGAAAGCATATTAATGGTAAGCTGACTGAGGGGAGGAAATGCAGTAGGAAAAGTAACTGGGATGACCACAGCCTTGAGAGTAAAGTTGAGCCAAGAAATTGGGTGAATTTCACAAGGAGTGGACACAGGCTGGTGTTAGTGCATCAGGAGCCAACAAAGCACAGTCTTTGGCAAAGGAGCTACAACTGTCACATTCATAATATCAGTCATATCCTGAATCAGAGACAGTATCAAAGGAGACTTATGTGGCTGAGGAGAAAAAGAACTGGACTTTTGCTCAGGGGGACAAAATCCTCTTTTCAAGTGAAAGTAGAAGTTTATTTGGGAACTTAAGTTCTAGAATCTGAAGAAAAACCACAGAGGCACTGAATCCAAGGTGTTGGAAGTCCAGCGGGAAGTTTCCACAGTGTGATGATTTGGGGTGCCATTTTATCTTTTGGTGCTTTTTGTGCTTAGTCCAGTCAAAGTCAGTGCAGCTGTCTACCAGATTTTTAGAGTACTCCATGCACACATCTGCTGACAAGCTTTATGGTGATGCTGGTTTCCTTTTCCAGCAGAACTCATCACCTGCCCACAGTGTCTCATGCCAAATGCCAGAAAGTTGATTCTATTCATCTAGATGTAGTGTTTTTAGTGGGAGAAACATTTTGTCACTCATCTAAGTGACGAATGCTCCAGATGAACATGGATGATTGAGCATGCATCAAGACTCTGCTACCAAATGGTTTGGTAACCATGGCATTACCATGCTTGACTGGCCAGCCAACTCTATTACATCTGACCTTAACCCCACAGATAAACTATGAGGAAGACAAGAAACACCTGAACCAAAAATAAAGACAGGCTAAAGCCGTGCTTGTGGCGCTGCCGAAGTGTTCAGTAACACCTCAGCAGTGCCACAAGCTAATTGCTTCGATGCCACACTCCACTGATGCAGTATTTAGTGGTAAAGGAGCTCGAAGTATTGTGTATTAATGAAGGTACTTGTCAGAAGTTGGATATTTCTTATGGTAAATTCTTTTTCAATTTGAAAAATTTTATTAATTTGAGATACTGGATTTCTGATTTTTATAAGCTATGAGTTATTGTCATTAAAAAAATAAAACAAATAAGGCTTGAAATATTTGCCTGTTTCATGTATATAAAATATATGGCAGTGAGTTATGTAAAATTGTATTATGTAGTTTGATCTTAACCATAAAAAATGTTATTTTAATTAACTGTTTTCCTTTCCCCTCTCATCCTCAGTACAGAGTATGGTTACGGTCAAGTTTCCGTCCCAGTCCATTCAATGACCAGGAGCAGGTGGGTGCCCTGCTGAGCCAGTACACAGAGCAACAGCAGAGCCAGAAGAGGGGAGGTGATCACAGCTGGATAACTGTCAGTGGCTACCCATCCATGCGATCCAATGCTGATGCTGATGGTGATGATGAAGGAAGCGGCTAAAACACAAGTCTGGTCATGCCAAACTTGTGCCCATTGCTGCCTGGAAATAGGCAGTACCCACTATTCTGTACTCATTTCCAAATCAACCCTCAGTCATATCTAACCTACATGTATTCATACAACTCTAAAAGCATAAGATAATATTGAGCACCTTTTACTTTATTCGCGTCTGTTTTTTAAGAAGAGATGGAGGTTGATTTAGAATTGTGCTACAGACCTATAACCACTACCAGTACCCGCCACAGTCCCTTACAACCAAAACAGGGGTATTGGTGCTCACAGACGCCTTACTCTAAACACCTCAGCACCTTAGCCATGATGAGTGATGACCTCTGTTTCTACATGGACTCCTGCAATGTTCAGCTCAGCAGCCTTAATGCCATAATCAACTAACGGCATCTTAAATGAACATTTTGCCTATAGTTATATAAATATCTAGTCTGTTAAATCTCAGTTAAATCTAAAACTAAACTGATGGTTGATTTGATACGTACAAGTTTGCAAATCAGCACTGCTTTTTGTGTTTGTAGGTTTGACAGCATGAAATTTGTTGTTACATTCATCCTACCTATAAATAGCTGCAACATACATCATAAGCATTGTACTAGCCACCTACAAAGATCACAAAACAATGAGTTTATCACTGCCTATGTAATTTACAGTATTCATGTTGACATAGTTGGATACTGCTCTTTCAGTATAGTTAGCACTTTCACTTTCATTTGGTTCATCGTAGAGAAAATTCCAAGTTGTGTACACACCACTTGTACCAATATTTGTTACAAAATCTAGTGTCAGAAATCCACACCAAAACAACAAAACAAATCTTTATATAAACTAGTAGAATATTGTGAGGCTAAAAAACTGTTATCAGTTCCCAGCAGTTATTTCTTCTTTGCATTCATTGCAGGGCTGAGAGGACTGGTACTAAGTTATCCCTCACCAGGCACACAGGATTAAAGAAAGACAAACCTTTTTAAGTAGGTTGACACACGGAGACCGCACTGTGGACATTACAAATAAACCACTATGAGTGACACCTAAAAATACATAGGAAACAAGGCAAAATGTTCCTTTAAGTTTATTAACAGCAGGTTAAATTTGGGAATTTGAATTTAAAGTATTACTACATATTCAGGATGTCTGTAGTCCAAATGTTAAAGTCTTCCTGATTTTACCGAAGCTCTGATGTTATCTTTTTACTGTGTCAAAACAGATTTTTAAAGAATTTCTGTTTATAGTTTTGTGGATAATGTTTGTTGTCCTAATTGTGTATTTATGGTGTTTTGTTTTATAATGAAATGCAGTGATGGAGAAAAAATGGAATTGTTAATAAATCCACCCTATGAAGATAACGGTGTGTCTTTGTCTTTATAGTAAAGCATAAAAAGCAGATTTAGCTTGAGATATTTGAGGATAAAACGTTAGACTGGTTAAAATAATGAAATGAGTTTCATTTTTTTCCTTAAGGTTTTCATTGTTTTACATAATGAAACAAATATCAGTCTAAAATAAGGATTACGTTATGAAGCCAGCCTTCCAAGAAGTGAAGCGTAAGTCTTTCCTTGGAATTCGTTCCTGCTGGGCCGGTGGGGTTGCTTCCAGTTTCCTCCTCTAAACAGCAGTATCTCATTGAAAGTGTGTATTTACTTAATATTCCTTTACACACCAAGTAGGGTGGGGGATTTTTGTAATCACATAGGCATGTCCAGACAGGTTAACTGTTGGCAGGATTTCCAGAGACCTACCTTACAGTTCAGCAAAATATTAAAATGCTAACTGGAAGCCTTCTGTTAGGACATGTATAATGAATTGAACTGTCAGTGCACCTCAGGGTGGCTGTGGCTACAATGTAGCTTGCCATCACCTGTGTGTGAATGTGTGTGTGAATGGGTGGATGACTGGATGTGTAAAGCGCTATACAAATACAGGCCATTTACCATTTTACCATAACTGAATCCCAACTACATCTCCCAAGTCTTGTTTTTTATCAGATGATGAAATTATTTAAATCACTCTACATGTGCATAAAGAACCGAGTATTTAATTAGCTTGCTACTTTATTTTTTTGTATTCTACATTTTTGGTGTACACAAATTCATATAAGCCTATGTTCATATAAAAGTGAGAAACAGATTGATGTTTATGTTTGAAATCTTAGCTCAAATATGACAGTAAGTGTCAGTTTCTGTAATAAACAGGCACCTTAGTCCCTAAATGATGTCACAGGGATTTCATGATGGACAGAGAATAACAGAAAATGTTTTTACTGGGAAAAATAATAGTTAATGTTTTGTCTTAATAATACGCTGCGGTCCCCCGTTTTGAGCTTAATATTTCACATATAATCACGATCATTTTAAATAACGGTAACAGTGTAACATCTCCCAGGTGTCTCTGACACATGGAATCAGTCCTCACCTCACCATCGCACTGACAGCTGACCACTTTTACCTGCACAACCTTCTAAACTTTCTCATCGGAGGATGAGTGGGCGCAGAAGGGATATAGTACCTTGGTCTGGAGAGTAGAAATCCCCTCAAAGCACAAGGTAACTTGTGACTTTACGGGTTTATTCATAGCGCCGCGTCCACGCAGCTTTTAGCGTAGGCAGTAACTTTATAACCATCGTCTGTGTCAGGCCATTTCTTGTAAATGCCCACGGTTAGAAGAAAAAGTCTTCCGGTATGGGCAGTCTTACTGAAGCGTCAGTACTCGTCATTGGTCAGAGTGTGGCAGCGTTGTCAAATCCTACCACAGATTTATTCATTCATGACACGGGGCACAAAAAAGTTTAAAGGCATGCGTTTCGGAGAGCTCACTTGATTAAATCTGACAGTGCGCATTCTATCAAGATCACAACCCCGTGCCAAGAGCTTATCTACCTGTCAATCTGTAAGTGCCTTTGATTTTAATCTCTCTTTTTTAAAAAGACGATAGCGCTTTATACGCTTCGGCTCGAATAAGACATTTTCATAATATCTTAAAGAAAGTTAACTTATACTATTTAACGAACTTTACGCGACATTTTCCACATATAGATATAAGCGCGCCATCTAAAAAGAGAGTTTCCACCATCAAGATGTCAAACACGGGAGGTCGGCGACTAAAGCAGTGGCTGATGGAGCAGATCCAAAGTGCGCAGTATTCTGGACTCCTGTGGGAGGATGAAAGCCGCACTATGTTCCGAATTCCATGGAAACACGCAGGAAAACAGGATTACAACCAAGAAATAGACGCATCCATTTTTAAGGTTCGTATCATTTTGCCTCATTTAAAGATTGTTTTGTTTTTTGTTTTGTTTTTTTTGCGCGCTAAAACCAGAACTGGTGTGATTCTTAAAGCTGCCCAACACTTCTCCTCTTACTGTAAGTCTGATTCTTTTGTGTGATTTAGACTATTAAAATAATTTTTCACTTTTTTTTTCTTTTTGTCCTTTTTGTGTATGCATTGTGGTGTAGCTATATAACTTAGATTTTCTTTCATTTATTCTTTTTTCTTTCTTTCTCAAGAAGACTTTACAAAAATGATGTACATGTCGATCTTACGATTTAATCCAGTACAATCATATACTTTTCTTTATATCCTCAAGGCCTGGGCTGTGTTTAAAGGCAAGTATAAGGAGGGGGACAAGGCTGAGCCTGCAACATGGAAGACCAGACTTCGCTGCGCCCTGAATAAAAGCCCTGACTTCGAGGAGGTGACTGAGAGGTCACAGCTTGATATTTCTGAGCCTTATAAAGTGTACCGCATTGTTCCAGAAGAAGAGCAAAAACGTGAGTTTGTGTTATCTCACAGTACACGGCATATCTCACAATACACTCTGTTATCTCTAGCAGTTAGCAAAATCACTTTTTCATTTGTGATTAGAACTGAGAGCAAAATACTTATTACAGACTGTAGTTCCTATAGCAGTGAATAATTAAAAGAGTGTATATGCACTTTGAACCGACTCATTGTGTACTATTCTTTCACCCACAGACGGCAAAAGTTCAGTGATGGCTGTGACAGCTACCACCAGCTCTGGTGAGATCACAGATATGGACTGCAACCCCGAGCTAGAAGAGCTCATTAAAGAGGTGAGATGATGTCTAACTTTAAAATCTTTTTTTCATTCCACCCCACCCCCACATATATTTAGATGCACTTAGCCTTTATTGTCACTTAGCTTTCTTGTCACTTTTTTCCCCCCTTACCACACTGTGCCGTCTCCTGCAGACTTGTTACACTCAGCATGAAAACCGTCCCACTTCTTCACAGCTGTGAAGTGTACAAAGGTGCTTTTGATAACATCTTATTATATTATTGTCCTTTTGCAGGAGGAAAGCTGTAGCATCCAAGCCAGTCCAGAATATTGGTCCCAGGGCAGTGTCAATGGTAAGATTATACTTTGTACCCAGTTTACAATGCAACACATAGCTAGATTAAATGAAGCTATTCACAGCACTGGGTCTTTTGAATCAACCTTCATATATCACACTGTTGTTGTGACACCACTTTTGAGAGACATAAGCTTGAATTTATTCACAAAATAACCCCAGCGGAAAACTCAGTGTCTCTGCATTTGTGGGTGCTAAATGGAGGTTATTTACTTGACTGTTGAATTCTGCAATGGAATAATTGACTAACATCCTGTAAAACTTTGCTGACTCTTGTGATTATTTCTTCGTGAGATTGTAATAGAGAAATGGCATTTCTGATGACGCAGCAAAGTAAAGACATGACACTGTGGTTGTGTCCACTGCCTTGAAAAAAGGCCTTAACCCACCTCTTCCTCCTCTAATTCACAGCTTTCCCACTGCATCAGGAACCTTTGCCATCGAGCAGTCTCAGTTCAGGTATTTGCTTATTGTTATCCATGACCTTATATCATCTACTTGTAAACAAGCTTTCAGCTTCCATATTTTTGTTACATTTGTACGTATTTGTTTTCATTTCTGAATCTGACCAAATGTTTTCTTCTATAGCCCTCTGCCAAATGATGATCAGTTTTTACTATGGAGGAAAGCTGATGCACTCCACACTGGTGACTCATCCTGAAGGATGCCGAATCTCTCCGCAACATCCCCTGGGTCGGGGTGCCCTCTACAGTTCAGACAGCATGCAGAGTGTTTATTTCCCCCCTGCTGAACTCATTGAGTTTGAACGGCAGCGCTATGTCACGCGCAAGCTTCTGGGCCACCTGGAGAGAGGTGTATTGGTCCGTGCAAACCAAGACGGCATCTACATCAAAAGGCTGTGCCAGAGCCGTGTCTTCTGGAGCGGATTGGGAGATGTGGGCTCGCAATATGGCTCAATGCCTGGCAAACTCGACAGGGATGCTGTTGTCAAGATCTTTGATACAGCAAGGTTTCTTCAAGGTGAGGCTCTACATTGGTTCCATATTTTGGATTTACAGAAAAATACAGCTTTGTTTTCTATTTCTTTCGCTTAAAGGAAGTAAGACTAGATACTGATAATTTGCGAAGATTATCTAAACAGCCGTTCGTTTGTTTTATATGCTCCAGCTCTACAGCTGTACCAGGAGGGTCAGATTCCTGCTCCTGATCCAACAGTGACTCTGTGTTTTGGAGAAGAGTTGCATGATCACAACAGTGCCAAAAACAAACTGATCATCGTCCAGGTAAGACGTGTGAAATGATAACATGTCTCACTCAGAGTGCTGACTAGTAAAGCATTAGAAATATCACTTTATTTTTTAGCCTCGATAGTTTTTAAACAAGAGCTAGTTATGGCTTTATTCTGAGAAAAAACAAAAAACATAATTTTTTGGGTTTTTTTTCTCCTCATGGCAGATCACTTCAGTGAACTGCCAGCACGTGCTTGAGACAATGAACATGCGTCGTGCCCAGCCTTATTGCAACAACCCAAACCTAGAGATGTCTGATGATGCGGCCACTGACCAGATGGCTCGCATCTACCAGGATCTGTGCAGCTACAGTGCTCCTCAAAGGACAACTTACAGGGACAACATGCCAATCACTGCCTAAGATGTGAGCAGTAATACCTGACAAGAGCTCTTCAGCTTGCTCTAAACTGAATACAGAACATAAGAAGAACATTCTTTGCTTTTCTAACACACGCTGGCAAGCCAAACATGAAAGAGCACATTTCTTCTTTGACTGTAAGACTTTAAAGCTGAAGCTCCATATTAGAAAGTCGACAAATTTTTCTATACAAGTAATGTTTACTTTTGTGTAAATACAGGGCATAACTCTGCCTAACGTCTGATTTATTTTTGTAAGATGTTTTTATTATCCAACTCAAGAGAACAGGTAGCATATTCATGCATGTTCAAATACTGTATTTCCTACAACTCAAGTCTTTATAGATACGAATCTTTCGTATCTATAAAGATTTCTATTCAAAGTCTTTTTGCAAAATGGCAGCAGTTTGATATAAAAAAGCAATTTAGTTTGACAAAACTGAATTTTATTTTTGGTATTCTATCTTTTTCGTACTTTTTGAGTTTCTTTCTTGTTTGACAACCAGCTGAATAAACAATCAGATTTTATCAAGTGTTGAGTTGATAAAAGTTGCATAAAGTTTTAGATGCAAAGTGGCATTTAATGAAAGATAGGTTTTACTATCAGACTTTTTAAATGATAGATCTTTAGTTCAACCTTTTGTAGACTGTGTTTCAAATAAAACCTTTTTTACTGAACTACATTTGTATTCATTTGTGTACAATCATACTTATGTGTTGTTTAAAAAGGACTATTCTATTTTGACAAAAATGACCTGTAGAGAAAGTACTGTTGTTCAGATCAAGGAAATTACATGAAATAATGATATATGTGTTAAAATTATGCCAGCATATTCCCAAAGCATACTGTAATGAAACCAGGGATTCCATTTTATTATCCTATGCTTGGTAGTCCAGGAATGGTTGGTATTGCAAGCTAAAGTATGCACAATCTAAGCACTTATTGAATTTCCTTAATTTTTTGGAGCACTATTTCAGTGACAGTTTGTCAAAATGGAGAAAATAGAAAGAGAGGTAATCTTACCAGTGTAGAGAACAAAAACGTAGTCCAAACTACTCACAGTTTATAACCAGTATGAACTCAAGCCCTACTCACACAGGCCTAGAGACTGGTCTGGAACACTGTAACAATGGTTTCCCTGAAAATGAGTTTCCCTGACCAGTTGATTAGCTGGCGGTTCCTGGCTGTCACCAATTGAAATCAGCTCCACAGAGGGTGCTGTGCCAAAAAGCTACCTTGTGATTCACTCAAAGTTTGGATGGAAACACTAACTTGTCTGCAAATACTTGCTAGTCACTCTTCAAGCTATAGTTAAATTTTAAAAAGTGCAGCTTTTGAAATGCTTTGGTTGCAGTAGTGAGACATAGCTTTTACTTTGAAAGCAAAAGGTCTATTAGTAACTGCAGCAACCTGCTATGAATCAAAGCAATCACAATGAGGTTTTCGGTGCAGCACCATTTATGTCTTTGCAACCAATTTCATGCAAAGAGCTTCTACCAGCCTCCAGCAGCCACTTATCAATTGGTTACGGCCACACTTTTCCCCAGCAACTGGTGGTTACTAGATGGTTGCCGACAGGTTGCCTGTGTGACTAAAGCTTTAAATCAGTTCGCTGTAAACTTTGTTAAGTGGTTTACCAAAACCCTTGTGCTCACTTAAAACAAATATTCCCACGCTAAGGTTAAGAGCTCCACAGGGTTCTTTGCCAGGACCAGTTCTGTTTATATTATACATGCTTCCCTTAGGCAGTATTATTAGCAGTGATAGCATACATTTCCACCTCTATTCAACCCAGCTTTATCTATTCTTAAAGCCAGATAACACATACCAATTAGTCAAACTGCTTGAATATCTTAAAGACCTGGATGGCTTCTAATTTTTGGCTTCTAAATTAAGATAAAACTGAGGTTATTGTACTCGGGCCTTAAAAATCTTAGAAATATGGTTTCTAACCAGATGCTTTAAATCGCATTACTTTGGCCTCCAGCAACACTGTGAGGAATCTTGGAGTAATTTTTGACCAGGATATTTCCTTCAGTCTGCATATTGAACAAATATGTAGGATTGCTTTCTTCCATTTGCGCAATATCTCTAAAACTAGAAACATCCTGTGTTAGAGTGATACTGAAAAACTAGTTCATGCATTTATTACTTCAAGGCTAGACTACTGTAGTTTGTTATGAGCAGAGTATACTAGCTTCTCTTCACGAGCTCTTTGTTAAATTCAGAATTGAATTTAAAATCGTTCTTGTCACATACAACGTCTGTTGAAGACCTCGTAGTACAGTATCACTGGAGACAGTCACCCTCTCTACTCTACCACCCTCTTTAAGATTAGACTTAAAACTTTCCTTTATGACAAAGCATGTGGTTAGGGGTGGATCAGGTGACACTGAACCCTCCCTTAGTTATGCCGCAATAAGTCTAGATTGCTGGGGGCTTCCCATGAGGCACTGCATATTTCTTCTTCACTCACCTTTTTCACTCACTATCTATTTATAAACCACTCTGCATTTAATTATTAATTATTATGAATCTATGACTCTTTTCCAAAGAATGTCTTTGTTCTCTCTTCCTGTTAAAACTGAGTTTTTCCTTTCCACTGTTGCCAAAGCACTTGCTCATAAGGAGTCATATGATTGTTGGGTTTCTGTATTAATGTAGGTTACTTGCAATAAAAAACAAAAACAAAAGAACAAATTAAAAAACAGCAACTTTATCCTAAGGTCAAAGTAATGAGCCTCATGACCTTAACTATGCCAAAGCTACAAGTTTGGAGCGTGTGGCTGTTCAGTTCTGCTAACTGGAGTTCTTCTTCTTCCATATGTTTATACTGTTGGTGTCTTTTGGATTATTTTTAATATTATAATCTTAGAAATAATATCATTGGGGGCTTTTTTTGTGTTGTTTTAATTTTGGTGCATACTTATTAGTAGGAATGCCTCGACAGTCTATGGATGCAGCTTGCTAACCAAGCTTGTTAGTATTAGCTAATAACTTAGCTTTTGACCCTGTCATCTAAATAGGGTTATTTCTGGCTCCTAAGAACAACATGCTGGAGGCAATAACACTAAAGTTGAAACTTCCAATGGGAATTCACAAACCAGTAACTGACTAGGTCGCTTCCATCTTTTATATACAGTTTATGACTTGATTCTACACCCAAATGGTAAACTGATACCAGACATTTGTTTCTGGTATCACAATCTGATACCAGAAACAAAAGCAAAATTAGTTTTTGTGATGAATTACCCACCTCATGTAAGTTTCCAGGCCTCTAAACTGTACTGAAACATAAGTTGACCTCTAGTGCATGTCAGTTGGGAAATAACAAACAACAAACAATAATCTTGGTCATTATTTAGTATAGACTTTGGAAACTGAAAAAGAAATAGGAATGTATGTATTTTAAAATGCTTACCTACAGTAACCGCAAATGATTGTGAAGATGAAGTGGTTAAAAATAAATAACATATGAGGACATAAGGATCCATATGCACTTCTTGTGAAACAACACTTAACCATGTTATTGAGTTTGAAAATTGTTAAATCATTATAAAAGCAACTACCTATGAATCCTGCCACTTACTTTTGTCACAGTGACAGCAACAAAAATATATTTAGAGGGAACACCTCCAGTACTAAAATGGTCATTTACTATGAACACACAATGTTTATGACTCTGGCTTAGATATGATGAAACTAAGACACAATCTGAAACTAAAAGAGGGATCTAGACAACATATGTCAGGGAATCTCTCAACTGCTCCTTCCCCACACACACAAACATCTTCCCAGTGACTAATGATGACAAAAGACAGGAAGAGAAGGGATTAACTGCTACCATTAAATGAGCAAATGATTCCCAATAAGACAATGACATTCATTCTTCTTCTTCATCTACTTCTTGTTCTGTGTTTCACACAGTTGGTCTCTGTGGGCCATGATTGTATCAGACAAGGCGTTAAACTGGGTATATGGTGTCATTATTGGTAGGGAAGTGTGTATAGTATGATTAAATTAAAGCATCTTGGATAGAGTGATAGTGGTTTTCAGGGGGGCTTGTGTAGAGCATCTGCAGTGATTTCTATCAGAGAATCATGTCTGTTTTTAACACAGTGTCATCCAAGAGATCTCTTGTAATTATATTATTTTGATGTTAAATAACCAGTCAATTTCATCATTATTGAATTAAAATTCAAAATAAGCATGTACACTATTGAGCCTCTTCATTAGGTACACCTATTCAATTGCTTGTTAATGCAAAAATGAAATCAGTCG
This sequence comes from Neolamprologus brichardi, assembly GCF_056152115.1. Classification (NCBI taxonomy): domain Eukaryota; kingdom Metazoa; phylum Chordata; class Actinopteri; order Cichliformes; family Cichlidae; genus Neolamprologus; species Neolamprologus brichardi. The sequence continues at coordinate 17,298,631 of NC_142104.1, forward strand.
ACCATATGGCAGCAAGTCAGTGCGTTTAGGCATGCAGGTATAACAAAGAAGTGACTGAACTTCAGCAGTTGAAACACACCATCAGAATAGGGAAGAAAGGTAATTTAAGTGACTTTGGATGCGACATGGTTGTTGATGCCAGATGGGCTAGTCTGAGTATTTCAGAAACTGCTTATGTACTGGGATTTTCCCACACAACCATCTCTAGGGTTTTCAAATAATGGGCAAAAAAAAGAAAGACAGAAAAAAAGGAGAAAATATAGCAGCAGATCTGTTTGCGAAAATGCCTCACAGGTCAGAGGTGAATGGCCAGATTGCTTTAAGCTGTTAGGAAAGCAACAGTAAGTAAAAACACCACTCATTACAACCAGGATAAGCAGAAGAACATTTCTGAATGCACAACTTGAAACAGAAGACCAGGCTAGAGGCCACTTAGGTCAGCTAAGGACAGGAAATTGAGGCTTTAGGATGTTGTGCAAAAAGGGAGATTGGTATGGATATGCAGCAACTGTGTGATGACTGTGTGATGCCGTCATGTCAGGATGGACCGAAATCTCTGAGGAATGTTTCCAGCACCTTGTTGAGCATATTGCATGAAGCACTTCTGAAGGCAAAAGGCAAAGTGTATCTAATATAGTGGCCAGTGTTTATAGTTTCCAAAACAAACAAAATTTCAGCTTCAGCTCTGCTGTTTTGTACTTCCAAAGAAAATCAAAAATCAGGTTAAATGTAATTCCAGATCACTGCATTTAATCACATACATTTTCAGGAATGTTGATGGGTCCCTGTGACATGAAAATTATTAGTACACACACAGTTTGTGTGTGTATGTATTTTCAGTTCCCTAATACGAAAAGCATTGGTTTCTATGGTAGTCATTGTATTGTACTCACTCACTACACCATATTGTGCACATATGTTGTTTTCATTAAGTTATGAACCTAAAGTAAAAGAAAAAGTAGTTCAGAGTGGAATTTACAGGAATAGAGAAAGAACAAATAGGTGTAAATAGACCAAAAAGCAAGTTTTAACAAATAAGCAATAATTGCAATCATAAACATAAACACAGACTACAAGTACAAGCCATTGGTTGAAAAGAATAATTATAGACCCAACATCATAAATTTTTAGTATGTAGATGCTTCAGGGTACCAGGGATGGGTAAGACTTGAAATAGCTTTTAATAATGACAAGCAGATTTGCTGCAATGACTCACACAAAAATCACCCAATTAAAGGAGTCATGTGCTCTTCATATGACATCTCTGGATAAAACCTTTCACTTAAATTAGAATATTGAATGGTTCATTGAATAAAAACACAGGTGGAATACTGTGTCTGTCTGTGTGTGCTTGTGGTTATTTACATGGGGGAGTACTGTCTAAGTTCCACAGAACAGGAACTTACTTCAAAAACTGTCACAGGAAACTGATTTCACCCCCTCCACCCTCAAATACCATGTTAGACACTAGAAGAAACTAATTTTTTTTTTTTTTAGGTATTTTACACTTTCTTGTGATTATACACATGAATGACAAATGAGTGTCAGTTTAATTTGAAAACATTCTCGGTCCATCCAACATCAAAGTTTAATGAGGCTCTCCCCAGCTATAGCCTTCTTGAAGCTTTAAAATGTAATAACTCTGCTTGGGATTAATTATTTGCAAGTTCATCTAGTTTTTCTTTCTGTTGGTAAAGATTATTTTAGTGTTTATTGTTCTGCTGAAGTGTCAGCCAAATTGTTAAACTGCTAGATAAACACATATTATTACTTTGTCAGCATTTACAGAATATGCTTTTAGGAAATACTGTATAGTAAATCTGCAGCTGCACCCAGAAACCAGCAAGGTTAGCCTAAAAAGTGGACAGTAAATCGGTCTAACGGTAAAACAGGTAGCATGGCTTTTCAGTTCTACAGGTTACTTTTGTTGTTTCTTAAAATGTCTGGCATTGAACTTACAGAGCTTTTAGGAGTGCTGCCAAGCAGATGTCACCTTTTTACAGAGCTAGTCTGCCTCTTTCCCCCTCTTTCCTGTCTACCATTAACTTCTGATTATTTTGCCATTTAGAAAAATATGCCATTCACTAGTCTCTTCACATGAGTCTTGTAAAAGAAGAACCATGGTACAGTATAGATATGAGCATGTTCCATGTTCCATATGCACAGATCTGACTCACAGGGAGTCAAATCTTTGCACTTCATGCTTTCACTCAAAGCTTTACTTCACTTCTGTATTTCTGTTTGGAGAGTCTAAAAACTACAAACGCTGTCCCTCTGCAATATGAATTTGACTGCTCCAATTACCATGATTGTCTTTGGAGGCCTTTACAGGAAGAAAGAGAGGCCCTTAGTTTCACCAAGAATGTATGTTTGATAAAAACATGATTGTTGATCCATTCTACAAATTTGAATCAAAAGATTGAAATATTGTGCCTTGTACTGTTTCAACAACGATTTCATCCAAAGCAGTTCAAAAATCTTGAGTCCATCCTCATGCTGTTGTATATATATATATTTTTTAGGAAAATGGTAAATAGATGTCAATTTACTAAAACAAGTGCAAACACAGAAATATAGTATATAAGCTAAAAAACATAACTTGTGCAATTCTGGGCTGCTCTTTGTTCCATTCTCTGTTAATAATGTTCAATAATGGTGAGCTCCGGGCACTGGGAGGCCAATTCATGACTGACAGTGTCCCATTGTATTTTTCTGTTCAGGTATGCTTTTACTGCTTTAGCAGTGGGTTTGGGACTACTGTCATGCTGACAAATGAAGCCTTAATCAGATGCTTTCCAGACGATGATATACCACGTTTACAGCTCTTTGGGAATCACCACGTTTATAAGTGTGTTATCTTTGACATTTTTCATAGATTTAATTAAAGAAATGCTAGGGAATTGTATATTTTTGTAACAGGCTGCTAGCACCAAAGTCACAAAGAACAGTTACTTAATTCATTACTCAATGTGTCTACAACATTAGTCATATTGTAAACACAGCACAGTTTAATCCCCAAAGTCTGCTTGAATGATTCACAGGTCAGTGTTAAATTTCAAAAAACAAGACAAACATTCCTGTGAAAATGATCCAGCACAAGTACATGATTTAAAATAAGTAAACACAAACAAAAGTAAACATCAACAAAACAAAAGCAAAACAAACAACAACAACACTTCAGAAAGCAGGACTATTGCACAAGACCACTTTCAAAAATTACAAGACTGGTCTGTCAGTCTGCCTTTTATTATTATTATTATTATTATTATTATTATTATTATTATTATTATTATTATTATTATTATCATTATTATTATTATTATTATTATTATTATTAAGTCACAATTCAGGTAAAGTACATTCCTTCAAGTTATTAGGCACTTAAATGACCTATCTATAGTTATCTATCTTTAAAGATAGGTACATTACTGGTACTCACTGCATTACCTTTATAAATTGGATCTCTTACTTGATCTGTACTCTTGTATTTTGTGTCTCATGCTGTGTTGTTTCTTGTGATAAATATTCTCTTCGACAGTACTGTATAATATGATTTCTTTCCCACTTGAACAGAAATGGCATAGTGGAAGAAGTTTTTCTGGGAAGAGACAAAATCTTAAAACATTAACTTCTGTGAATGATCAATTTTATTTTTTAATGTTTTTACTTCTAAAGCACAGATTCTTGGAACTGCTTCTATCCTTTCACTTATGTTGAAAAACTAAAAAAACAAAACAAACATTGCTGTGTTGACATGGCAGGATCTGCAGGGTGAGCAGACGGAAGAGAAGTAGACAAATGTTTCTGTGTGTTTTCTGCCAAGGGACGCTTTTCTGCTCAGTTTTTCAGTGTCTGCAGTGTGGTTCTTGTCGCATTGCAACATCTCTTTGTGGCGCCTGAGGCTTCCCACAATAAACCATTAGAGACTGATGACAAACAGAAGTAATGTTGCTATCATACGCAACCATGCCCATCTGCTGTAACATTTCAATCTGTGCTCTATATAGGCGCTTAAAGGAAGCAGTTCTTCCCGTGAAAAGCAGCGCTTCAAGGAAACTAAGCAAAAGAGGAATCACTACGATTTGAATGCTTTCTCTGATAGACTAAAGAAATTATTTTTTCTTGTTTTTTTGTTGTTTCCTGATTTCTCTCTAATGCTGACTCCTCACTTATTGTGCGGAGGTTGGCTGCAGGCTCAGCACTGACCTTTAAATTAATTTCCTTTTTTTCTTCAGTGTTTGTATCAGCTGTAATGTAATAGACAAAGTCACAAGGGGCGATCGTGGCTCAAAGAGTTGGCAGTTTGTCTTGTAACCGGAAGGTTGCCGGTTCAAGCTCTGGATCGGACAGTCTTAGTCGTTGTGTCCTTGGGCAAGACACTTCACCTACTGGTGATGGCCAGAGGGGCCGATGGCGCGATATGGCAGCCTCGCTTCTGTCACAGAACTGCAGCTTGCCTCCACCGGTGTGTGAGAGTAAAGTGCTTTGAGGGCCCCGAAAAGCACTATATAAATGCAATCCATTATTATCATAAGTTCTAATGAAAAATATCTTCCTGCACCACGTCATTTTATCATTTGCGGTCTGGTAGATTTTTTAAGAATTATGTAAAAGAGCCTAATTATAGGACTTGAAAGGTGAGCTAGTCAGAGTGTAAGAAATGTCTCAGTGGGAAGTTATGATTTACATTGAACAGGTTGTGTTATGCAAGTTGTGCTGCTGAAGGCGTTGGTGGTGTCTCTGGGGAGAACACTGGTTTAGACTCAGTGTGGGTGAGATGAGAATAGGCATTCAGAGAGGAACTGGGAGAGCACTGAGGACATTGTGAGTGGAGAGACAGGTGGACGAGGAGCCCACATCCTGGGACACAGGGAGAAAGCCACCTAACCACACACACATTGTGTAGACACACACACACACACACAAACACACACCTACGCACACTCATACGCATACACAAACACACATGTACATCCACACACATTCACACTATGGTAGCCACTTATCTAGGATCATATCCTCTAATCAGTATCAGTTCATGTCCTTCAACCCAAAAGTCCCTTTAGTTACACACCTATGGTGGTCTTTTGGGGGGAAAGGGGTGGGGGTGGAGAGGTGTGGGGCTAAGCTGCTAATGTATTTTGAACAAAGAGCAGTAAAAACATTCAGAAACTGATATTCGGATTCTTGTTGTTTGATCAATTTCATAATGAAGACAACAAGACTGTTTAATAGAATCATACACCCACTGGAAAGTGTGTGACGCAGGAGGAAAAAAATTGACATGCAAAAGTGAAAATAAGGAACTTTACAGATTTATAGGAAAGGGTTTTATTGTAAGGCACCATCACTTTCAAAGTACTCAAAGGTTACAGTCGATTTGCTACATCGGCGCGTGTTGTTTTATTGCTTTTTAAACATTTGCTAGACAAGCCCCTCATTCTTTTTGTATGCACGTTTCCTTTAAATATCTGACATGTGACTTATCTAACAGGCATTTGTATCAACAGCTGACATTTGTGGTAATTTAAAAGAAACCCTGTAAGCAGATTAAATTGAAAATTATCAGCGATCAGAGGCTTGGGTTAAAACACCTTTTAACGACATGTGTGAATGCAGTATTTCTGAATCAGTGGGTGAAGGAACAGCTGAAAATTGCATCACTCCACGTCCTGTTTGTTGCACTCTTTGACAAGAGTGATCCCTGACCGCCTGATTTGTTTCTGGACAGGAAATACAGAGAGAAGCCCAGAAAGAAGATCCAGCAGTCAACTTCTCCCCTAAAAAAGAGGAACAGCTGCTCCACAGGCGTGCAGTGGCAGAGTACAGAGACGTGGTTTATGGGACTAAAACTTGAATGGGAGAGAAACTACTAATTTATGATGAAAATGACAAATGTTGATTGTTTTTAAAACATTGACTTTTTTCAGTTTGAAACTTACCTATATGTCAGCTTTTCTGAGTGCCAGAATTCACAGGCCTTATACATGACCTTTAGAAACGATTTAAGTGGGACAGGTTGGATTCACACTGTAACTGTTTTAAAAATGTCTCTAAACAGTTTTACAACAGTTACTAGAAATAATGTTGGATTTCTTGATATAAGGCAAAATGAGACTTCCTTCTCAACTTTCATCAAGTTTATTTTTTCACAATATTGTTTGGAGCTTTTGATGTTGCCACTATCAGCAGCAGCAAATGGCATAAGCTGCTACTGGAAACATACTGATTCGCGTTTAACTACAGAAATACACGCATAGTATGTGAATAAACAACATTCATGCATGATGTTTTTTCTGTTTCATGTTCAAGAGAAGCAAAACTTATCAACACGAAAAGAAGGTGATGGATGAAGGGGAACGCCAGGGTGGGGTAACAGTCCCAGAGGAACCAGAGCTAGGCGAGCATGAGATGTATATTGACATGAACCTCACAGCTCAGTGCTCTCTGTCTGAGCATGTGTATGTGCATGCAAAGCACAAAGGTGACGGGATGTGGGTAGCCAGAAAGGTGATAGCAGAAAAATACCTGTGAAACAGACTTTCAATACAGATATTTTGACATCACTCTCTCTAGATATGTACAGTCTTGACAATATTGCTTTATTTTATCAGTTACATGCAAATGAAGAATACAGCAAGCACTGTTTACACAACATCATTTAGCAAACAGACAATTTTATATTACTTTGTCAGCGAATTGATCATTTGGAATTATTTCGTTTTTGCATGAATGCATGCATGATCTGTGGTGGATTACATTTAACTCCATCTTTGATTGAGGAACAGGACCTTTGTGGTTTTAAACCATGTTTCCAACTATATCGTTGGACCGACTGCATAAGTCACATCGATTACACAACCTCTCTCAGAATAAGAAGCCACACATGGGCCAGGCAGCAGGTGCTGCTGTTATGGATTATTTAAAGTCGCTCTAAATCGGTTCCAGTACAGCTGAATGAGTCTGTGGGCCAAGCTGTCTGTCAACCACAAGCCTTAGTAGAAAGTACAGTCACATTATGCACTTCCCTCTTTGAAATACCATAATCCATACATGACCATCACATGACCAAGGTGGAATTACCTGTTAATGCAGTTGAATTAAAAATACAAAAGTGCTAGATCTGTTATAAATATTGCATAATTATGGATTGTGATATTGTGAACATAGTACACTTATAACAACGTATTCATGCGTAATAAGCACTTTTGAGGGGGGATTGAAAGCAAAATATGGCACACAGGAAAAATTGAGAAAAATTTGCATTTTTAAAAGCAGAAACCCGGTGAGGGATTGAAGTGTATTTTTATCACGAGATTTGCATGTTGCCGTTCTCTGCCGTGCCCCGTCGAAGAAGAGAAAAAGTGGCACCACTGAAGCAGATCCTCTATGGCTAGTTAACCATGATGGTTTGCACAGTTTGCAGTTCACATCAATAGAGAGTGCGCAGGGGAAAATCCTGTTATGTAATTTAGGGCAAAAAGAAAGGTCTAATGTCATAAGAGTGCTCAACGGCATGAGAAGGAAATAGTGAAATTTATGAAAAGAGGAAATATCCTGTTGGTGAAAGATGAGTTATTGGTTATTGTTGCACGTTTCATTATGAGTTTGCTTCAAGACGCCAGTGCTGAAAGAAAAAACCGGCAGCTCACCTCAGCTTTCATAGCTTCACATTGCCATCTAGTGGAATCATGAGGTTATAAACTAGCCACACACTACAGCACGGTACATTGGTTTTCGTTTAGTTTAGCTGAAGTACTGATTCAACAATTTAGGTAAAAGTGATAAAGTAAAGGATCTGAAATTAAAGTAGCTACTTAAAAAGAAGCTACTTTTTGAAGAACAGTTCTTACAGCTTTTGTGTGTAAATGTAACTGAAGCTCGTTATCTTTGTGCCTCTTTTATCCCTTTGTATGCGATAAGCACTGGTAACGGATAACCCAAAAGGAATAGAGAGTACAGATAAAAAGTAAAAGTAAAAAGTTCTCAAGTAAAGTACAGATACCTGAAAATTCTGCTTAGAGTGTTACTTTACAACATTTAATATGTAAAATCTGTGGAAAACAGTGTCTCATAAAGTTTGCATTATTTCCAAAGGCTCCCCGTATGCCACCGATAACAAACAGGATCTAATTCTCCTTGGCACTGCTTGCCATCTTGATGCACACCACAGATAATTCCATTCCTTCATTTTCCTAAGCGATTCCTTCAGGAAAAGCAGATCATATCTGTCTATGAGCTCTCTGGGATAATTGTTTATTTGTTGTTTCTGCTACATTTAAAGCCTCTAGACGTCACACACGTGACCACCCCCCCAGCTATAGATATTTTTCTGTGATTGCTCTGCAAATTATGTTGTGAAAAATTCTTTTGTAAAGTGAGTAGCTGTGGTAATAACATTTCTATGTACAACTTAAGAATGTGATACAATAAAAAAAAAAAAATTAATTTGCAGTATCTAAAGAAAGTTTCTTGTATCTTTGGTAATGTGTGAATACTTTGCTGAAGAAGTTTCTGTTGTCCTTATTACATATTTTCAACTTTTGAGCTCTTCTCTGGCAGTCTTGTCTGTTGTTATTTTAGGAAATACAGGAAAAAGGTGGAGGTTGTTAATTCTAATTTTTTCCCAAATTAGTCACCACAGAAACCATTGCTATTATATTAAAGTGGAGTATTTGAATCTCTTTGATAGTCTTGCTGACATTATATTGAAAAACAGAACTATGAAGATTAAAACAATTCAAATTTAAAATTAAGTAGATTTTTTTAAAAATAGTTTTGATGTCGTAGAGTGTTTGACAGTGTGAGATGACTCGACATCTATTTAATATTCTTTCTTGTCTTTTACTCTAAACATTTGTTCAATTAATGAGTCATAAAAGCAGATGGTGTCGAAGCTCAGGACAACTCAGACAGGTCTGCGAGTCTTTAAGTGGCTCGTTTAGAAGCTCATTGTGTTATTGAGTCACTCAAAACTATGTCTGTCTCATTTTGTCTTTGTTACACACACACATGCACAGACACACACACACACGCACAGATACATATATTTTAAAGACTTTCCACACCAAGCCTTACAATGATTTCTACCTCATCTACACCTAATCACTCATTGATCCTAATTGAATACTTGGCAGTGAGCACGGGTGGTGATGGCATGCACTGAACTAAGGGCTCATCAGTCTTAGTCTTTAGTCCTATTAGGTACTCTGTCAAGAAAACTAATGGAACAACTTGTCCACATGTCCACTTTATGTGTCTGTGAGAAAAGTAGTTAAAGTTGTTTTTCACTGTTATTTTGGGTATGAAATAGAGAGTTCCTTCAAAGTTTGGGGATGTGAGAGTACCTTTTGTGGTTTGACCAATCATGTTTCCATGAGAGAGGGGCTTTTTTCTTGCGCCTCATGTGAAAAGAGGTTTTCGGTTGTGTTTTTTAGAATTTGCAAAATGCTGAGAAATTATTGTAAAACGCACTTGACCTTGGATCATAACAAAAGTTGTAGCTGTATCTGTTGAAAGACAGCAGAGACCATTGGCTGTATCATTCCAATTGTAAGCTCAACACATGACAAAGGCTGTCTGTAAACAAGCATGAGTTTTAAGTTACTGCACACATATAGTGGCTAAATGCAAGGATGAAGAGAAAAAAAAAACAAGCTGCATTTTCGGTTGCCCCATATATGGCAATAGCCATCAGCGCAGTATAATATGATATAAGCTTAAGATTTACTCCACCTCTCCTAAGAGGCCAGCTGAAGCAGCTGAGCTCTCAACCCTCTTCATCGCATCCTGGATCCAGCAGCAAACAGCCGGAGAAGAGAAGACCTGGTTCGCCTTAAGCCTCTCCCTTGGGGTGAATTACGATTTCCCGAGTAACGGCGAGCCTGGGGAAGCAGACTGAATGGTCATCCATCAGCCTGGGTGTCTGCATCCTCTGAAACAATGTGTGACCCCTGGGTGCAAAGAGGGTCAGAAGAGGAAGCCTTCCACCCTCATACACATACACACATATGCACACCCATCAATACATACGCCACTCTGCCCTACTCTAAAAAAGACTTCAGAGTAAACCCTGTGGACGTAAGATCACATTAGTTGGCAGAATTTTTAAATCTTATCAGTACTCCAGCAGCACTGTAATACCGCTTTATACATGGCCAAAAAAGCTCATACATATAGAGTTTACCAGTTTAGAACAAGTTAGAATTTAAGATACAAAAGCAAGCCAAATTACCTGCTTTTTTCAATTTGTGATCCATTTCTTGAAGATTATCTTATTAAAATGTATTCAGTGGAATTCTGGGATAATTTTAATCATAGTTTATTCAGAATCTTTATTGCCAATTTTTTTTTATTTATGTGAAATGTAAAGTAATTCAGTCTCACTTCATTAAGTTAATAGGAATATATAGTGAATAGGAACACAATTCTAAATAAGACCCAGTCACACTTTTCTTTAATTAATATTAGTGTTGTTACTTAAAATAACTGGCTATATTACTCTAATACTTGACTAACTTTTTCTTCTAATATTAATATATGTTTATTTAATATATTTTACATCTTTATATAAGTTATATGATTTACTTATTATAACCACCATCCACAGCGTGGAGGTTGCACAGCTTCTTTGGGGTTTTCCTAATGTCCGAATCAGAAAATACATGACAACAGACAATAAATACACTTTCTGGCTGAGCAATACAGTTCCTAAGAACCTAATGATGACCCCAGCACCAGAGAAAACTGATCATTTATTGGTCTAAAGGTTGTTAATCCCAGCTGGTTGGTGGGAAGGTTTATAGTGCTGTGTAGACCAAGGGATGGAATCTATCTGTATCTCTGTCTGGGAACCTGACAGCTCTGGCTTTAGTCTGCACCCAGACCTCCTACATGCATGTCTCACTGTTTACTGCCCGCCTCACACTCCTCCCTCTACACATCTATCATTTCAGCAGACCACACACACATACGTGACATACACAAAGACAAATACACACATACACATACCCTAACTCAAAGGTTATTATCTCTTGATTAACCTTAACCCAAATCAAAGTCATCATCCTAATAAAAATGAGGCCATAACTCTTACTAACCCAAAGTTACTGTCCTGTAACTTAAAATAAAAGAAAGAAACTTCAACCCTTGACAATTATAGCCTCATCTTTGAAAATATCCTCATACTGAACATCTAAAACTCACTGGGTTCCCACTGGGACTCAAACACATGAACAGACTGATTCTAACTGCACCGACTCACTTGCTATCGAAACTCTGACCTGCATCAGTGGGCTCCCTTGGTACAGATGTGTCATAGGGAGCCAGATTGGTGCTCATTCCACACGCAATTTCCTGTAATAAAAGAGCAGTTTGAGACGATGAGCTCTGAGCAAGCTGATGCCAGCCAGTGATACCTGCACACCAGGGAATTCTGCCCACGTCTGACCCCCAAAAATTAAAGTGTTGTCTGCATTCCAATGAACATTTACCAAACACTATAAAGTTAATTACACTGGTGTAATATATGGCGTAAAAAAGAGCAAAAGATAACTGATGCGTTGATGTTTAATATGTTAGCATGTATGAGAATTCGTATGGGGATGTGTTTGCATGTGAGAGGAAAGCTGTTTCTCAATCTCTGGTCATTAAAAAAGAAGACTGTTAAGGTCAGCTTAAAAAGCAGGAAGAACTTCCGCCCCATCCACCCACCATTTTCTTACTTGCACCATCCATTTATCATTAGTCAGACTGACTACAGCTCCAGGCTTATACACGCTCTAACCACAACCCTACCACTAACCCTTAAACCCAACATGGCTGCAACTCTCAGCTTTCCCACATTAACCCATTTCCTGGGAGAGCTGGAGCTGCATTTTCATGCCCACTCTCAGGAAATTACTCCAATCTCTGGCTACAAACATACTCATGTTAGAGTCTTTTTTTCCTCTTTTTTAGGCGTCTGTTTTTCTGTGGACTTGTGATCCCCTGGGTTGTTCACATGTCATATTCAATGCAAGTGTGCATGCTGGTGGGTGATGAGTGACTTTACCTTGTAGGAGGGACTTGTTAGTTCTCTGCTGTCATGCTTACCAGTGGTTTACGGTACACGTAGCACTAAAGCAAATCATTATTTTCAATGGTTATGTTGTTAAAAGACGGGTTTGTTGCAACACAAATCTCTGTTTACTGTGAAGCTATTTATTCTTAACATAAAGATAGATCTGCTTAATTATTCCAAAATTTGAGATGTGTCATCTGATACTTCATTACATCACAGCTCTGTGTGACTCCACGCTTTTACGTCAGTGTTTTTGAAATAAAACAAAAACAAATTCAATTTAGATACCAAACAGATTACAACTGTTCCAAGTGGGAGCAAAACATGTGGAGGCATTTTACCCACCTCCATAGATATTAACCTCATGGTGGAGCTAGAGGAAAAGTCAGGGGGATCATGAAAGTTAGTAGAATAGATTGCCTGCCATGAATGTCTGCAGCTACACTGTCTGTAAAATGCTATGGCATTTAGGCCAGCAGCTGACCCACAGACTGACTTTGCTATCCACTAGAATTGTTACATTTTAGTCATTTCTGGAAACAGCTTTTCTCTTAGGCTATTCAACAGAATCCACAGAACACACTGCCAGTTTTCTTAAGGCCAATTTCTTCGGTAGACAGTTCCAATAAAAACTTGTTGATTGTATGTCATGCTGAATGGTTATCTAAGTATAGGGACGGTTTCCTAAGTTTGAGTGCTGTGAAAACCACAAATAAAATTCCATTTGCCCTCATTCTGGTGTGCAGTGGAAGAAATTTCAGATGTGGGTGCCTCAAAACCTGCGGATATTAAATCTTTTGTTATAAGAAACAAATAACAAAATGTGTTTTTGCAATTTGGGTGAAATTACCATTTAAATAAATAAACCTATTAAAAAAGCTATGTGCAAATTCTGGTATAAAACTTTCATGCAGTCAATAAAAAATGTAATTTAATAGTTAAATTGATTACAGAAGTATAATAATCCAGTTCTATTTCTGTGAATGAGCCTCATACAAACACAGCCTTGTGTTTTTTTTCGTTCCTTGTGCTGCAATCTCAGAGGGATTACACGATCCAGCAGATTGCTGTCTAACATGAACATTTGCACCAGGTCACACAGACAGGATGTTGATAGTATCTCTGTCTCTCTTTTGCTTTCTCTCAGCCGACCTCCACTTTTGCCCACAGCAGAAAGTTCATCATAAGAAGACTGAAGCGAAAAACAAAAATGAAGATGAGAATATGCACAGGAGCAAATGTACACATGTGAATGATCAAACACAGAAAAAAATGAGATACTTGCTATCTTAATCATCGACCATCCTCCATCCCTGGTTTTACTCATGGTTGCAGAAGACGTCTTCTTTTGAGGAAATTTAGGAAAATCCATTGTTAGGATGTTGAAATTTCATTTTGAGTGTTTACACTATCCATGCACTCTTGTGTAATCTGAAATCTTTGGATTTAGGCAAAACAAAGCAATGTTACACGGTAACATATTACTCAGAGTAGCAGCGCAGGACCCCAGAGGACTTTAAATGTTAAGGTGAAATGTTTCACCTTAACAACCATCTCCATTCATAAACAACTGGACACACACATGTTTAGTAATTCTGCTATATTAACATGTTAAACACTTAACTTTAAACCTCAAATTCTCCCTAAAAGTCATTCAGTTTCAAAAACACTTTTTGGCTGGCCGAGCCAAAAACATACTGACTCACAGTCACTGATGCTAAATTAAATTTACACCAGTATAAATATTAGCAGCTCTCACTGCTATGATCAACTTCTGGTTGTTTGCAGCTTGAGGCTTTGTTTTGTTTTTTTGACCATCTTTCCCATCAGTCTGTATGGTGAATGCAGTGTTTTCTTTTTTAGAACCAGGGGCTTTGTGGTTTTACATTTTATTTTGACACAGTGATACCCAAATAGCTGGAGTCCTCTCTTTTGTGGCACCACCGGAGTCTAAGTCGAAGCTCCAATATTTAGTCGTGTTTTTAAGCATTCTCAATTCTCAGCAGCTTTGTATAAATTTCTCCTCCATGCTCTGACATTAGCTAAAGCATGAGGGTTATGCTGCATTTACTTGCATGCCTCCCGTGGGTTGGCAGCTGTCCAGTGAGCTTAGGACTGCTCAAGCCCCTTGTCGAGTCCGGCCTGTAGGCAGGATCTTCTGGGCCTGATTACAATACTGTCACAGAATGACAGATGAAGGCTCTAAAGAGCTCTATCTTTAGCCCTGGGTAAGGCCGTCACTGCTTCAGCCTCCACTTAAGGGAAGAATGGTGGGACAAAGAGAGAAGCAGATGGAGAGAGAAAATAAGTCACTACATGGGAAGAAAGTCAGCTATGGCACTGGTTTGTTGTACCCAAAAGAATGAGTATGGCATGAATATCTCTAAAAGTCTGCAGAGTAAAATGCACAAGTGAATATTAATAGCGATTCATTTCAGCATATACCTACAGCAAGAGTGTCTTCTGTGTCTTCACTCCCTATCACTGACGCACTGCTATTGCTGTCACTGAAGAAGACAAAGCAGAATTCTCCCTGGCCTCCCTCTGTCTGTCCACCGCCCCTCTCAGGCCACTGTTGGTTTAACCCCAGTGGGCAGCAGGCAGGCTTGACAGCACCCAGACACTATCATGTAATTTATGGTACGCTCTGAGAGTGGTGAGGAGATGACCACTCACATCTGACCCCTGCCATCTTATCGGCCACTCATCAAGTAGAGAACACTCAGACTTATCGTCGCTTACTCATTCGTACACCGAGCCAGCGTAGAGTATAGCTAGTCATAGCAGTAGGCTGTATTTTTTAGAAGATCGTAAAGACAATGTATGCTTGTAATAGTAGATAAAAAGGATAGTTTATAGTCCTTCTGCTGTTCTAGTTTACAAATGTGGTGAAGTAATAAGCATATAAACAGATATGTATTGTATCTTTCATCATACCAACGAAGTGACATCTGTGAGTTTCATTTAAAGAAGTTCCTTCTGTTATAGTCTACCAGTGACTTTATCATAGCAAGGTAGGATCAGTGGCCTCATAATTTATCATAGAAATGATAAAAGACTGGTGCCGATCATTTTATCACTTTGTAGGTTCGATATTGCTACAAAGCAGTTTGTGGATTAGGTGTGTGGAATTGTTTTTCAATTAGCAGCAAACGGTTTTGCAGTGTAGCCTAAATCCTGTAGGGGGCGTCCTGCACTACACTATCACACCTGAGGAATAACCACAGAAATCAGCACTCCACTTTGTCAGAGCTTGGAAAGCTGCAAAAGCTCATTGTCACTATACCCATCCAGTTAAACACTGGTGTAAGATCTGCAAATACTTCTTCACACGGTAATATCTAAAAACAGAGACCTTTGAAGCATACTTTTGTAAATCTGTCCCAAATTAGGGCTCAACTTCAAGATGTGAAATCGCTGTTAACTCAACCAGGGTGAATTTTATAAGTATACCTGGTGATTTCTTTCCAACCCAAAGAAAAAGAAACATTTTTTTCCACAGAGTTCACCACAGAACATCTTTCAAAACAAGCACTGGGCTGGGTTTAAGGTGATGTAAACACAAATCTATTTCTGTGGCTATGACACACCATGGTTTCTCTGGAAAGGGAACAGCAGGCCAGCATTACAACAAAGGAGGCCACACAGACAGTGGCGGTTAGAGCATCTCTTTGGACGTAGACATGGACAGAGAGAAGGATAAAAGGAGCGAGGGTAGACCTTCAAAGCCAAGTGCAATACAATACTAAGTTACTGTAGGCCTCAAACCCCAAAACATACACTGCACGTTTAATAACGGGCAAAACAGAATGCTTTGGCGAGTAGTTATAATACCTAGTACTTTCTAAACTGAGTACTTTTTAAAAGAAAGGCAGAACTACCACAGTAGAGAAATAAAAAACAATTTGAAGTGCTGTAGAGGAAGAAATGAGCCAGATCACTGGTAAAGTCACCCTGACACAGAGACACAAAACAGACAGAGAGCTCTCCCTCGTAAACTCAGCAGTGAGTCTTCAGCAGTTCATCTCAAACCAGCACATTCAAATGCAATGAAGCCTTTTCTACTTTATAAAGATACTTTAATATGTGTGTGAACACTGAGCCATAGAAGGAATTTAATCTGCGTGCGTACCTGTGTGAACGTTTTATCAGTAGTAGAGCTTCTCTGGCCCACCACTGGGCAGGGATCGATCAGACAGCAGACAGCTGAGGGCAGATGTTACCCGACACACTCCTCCTTTCAGTGAGCCCTGGCCCACCCAATTTACTCCATCAATCAATGGATTGGGTGCCAAAAACTCTCCTCCCTAATCCAACAACCTCCCTCCCTCCCCAAACACGCAAACACATCACAACAGCTCTTGCTCACTTACACTGCAGACCAAGTTGTAGCTCATCTCTAAAGAGCAAAGGTGATTTAAGGGTGTGGTGTGTGGTAGGATGAGGCACACTGTCCCCCAGAGACACACAAGTATAAATACATTTAGGAGGTAAATATAAAAAATAGTCAAACAATAAATGACCCAAAAAACAGTTTGTTCAGATTTTGTTCATTTCAGCTCACTGGCCAAGGAAAATTGCTTAATGATGCTCTAAAATCCGAGATGACATGTGGAACAACACAGGCTTACTATTCTCTTCATCACCTACAAGAACATGTGGGAGCTGGAAAAATAAAGAGCAGATGATGCTCACGGTGCGGGGGCATTTGTCTGAGTGTGTGTGAGCCGGATGCAAATGACGTCTTTGATTTTGTAATCCACAGAGCTCAGAAGCCAGTGCTTGTGCAGTTTAATGTCTGTTGTGTTTTTTTGGACTATCTGGTTTCTGCTGCACAGTTGGGGATAGTTAGCATGTAAGGTAGAGTATGGGGGATGACTTCTTTTCTGGAGGAGTATACCAGAGTCATAGATCACTGGGACACAACAATGAAAGCCATTCAGCCACTCAGTGAAGCACTAAAATCTGCTTCACATAGATTGAGTGGCTATAATCTGAAGTGTTACAATGCTGTGCTAAAATCTCCGGCCAACCTTAATTTTTAAAAGATATTTGTCATTCAAGGCGGCAGACATTCTTGTAATTTTTCAAAATGGTCTTGACCAGCAGTTATCCAGGTCTTCTGAAGGTCTTTCACAATTTTTCTTTCAACATTGGCTGCTTTTTCACTCCTTTTCAGACCAGACCTTGAAACTGATTATTTTTAGAGGAATGCTTTTTGTTTGCATAGACACTTAAGACTGACCTATGAATCATTCAAGCATAAATCAAAAAAGCAGGGATGAACCAGTGTTGTTTTTACCCATAACAGATGATTTGGCAAATAACTAATTTTAAAATATAATTTCAGGTACTTTCTATGTAGGTATTGGCAGTTTGTTACAAAAACACAGTTTTCCCCAATCACGTCAATTGGCTCTAAAGAAAATGGCAGCAATAATGCAGTTTGACAAGCATATAGTATTAGTAACAGTAATAGTATTTTTGCACCAAAAAGGAGATTTCCAGAGAGCTATTAGCTGAAAGCGTGGCATTTCCCAACATGGTGTGGAGTGCATTCTTAAAACACCTGAGAAAACTAGACAAGTAGAAGACAAATACAAGTAGAAAACCTATCTAAAGCAGATAAAAGTGATCTGAAAGTCATGTCTTTAGTAATGTAACCCAATACCGGCCTTGAGAGATTAAAGTGTTCTAAGTGTTCAATGAAGCCTCATTGTTTCAGGGTGGTGTTGAGAAGCACTCTAAAGGAAGGAAAACAAGGAGATATGGGTGAGGTGTGTAAAATTATACAAGAACTAGACTTAAAATCAATGGCAACGGGTCTCATGGAATCCAAGTTAAAAATTTTTGGTTCATATTCTTGTCACTCTGTATGTAGGAGGTCAGAAGAGAAGTACGACAATGAAGGCCTATAGCGATCAGTGAAACACTTCGGAGGCTCTGGACTTTGGGCTGAATGTCCGCCAGTAGTGTTGGACATAAAACTGAATTACAGAAAAGTAAGAATATACTTTAATCCCCCATCCCCTTGGCAAGTTTTTGAGCATAACAGTCAAAAATGTCAAACACAAGGCAAATGCCGTAAAAGGGATAAAAGATGGATAGAAAAAGATACAGCTGAACACATCAGTCATGGACTGGCCTCCCCATAGACTAGACCTCGGCATCATTAGAGAACTGTGGAATCATCTTGACAGCAAATGGAATAAAAGGCAGCCAACATCCAAATAAAAGCTATGGGATGTCCATCAAGAGGTCTCGTGAATTATTCCTGAAGACTATTTAAAATTACAAGAAATTACAAGAAAATTTGAGTTCATGCTAGAAAAAAGATGGTTATACCAAATATTGACTTCTAAGCTAATTAGAACTGTGCAACCTCTGTTTATGCCTATTCTGCATTTCTATTTATGTTTCTACATACCTCAATAAATTACTGCACCCATTACCCATTTTCCTTGCAAAATAGAAAGAAATTAAGGGTTGCTCAAGATTTTTACCTAGCAGTACTGTGCACATTCTCCACAATTTCCCACGTCTTTTCAATTTTACTTCTATTGTACTCATCCAGTAGTTATGGCAGTTACACAAAGGTGAAAATATTTCCAGCTTGCTACAGACGCAGGTTGTTGATGACTAACTAGCCACAAACGCGTCATTCGATTTACAAACAGATAACAACAATGCTTTTTTTGGGAACCATTAACTGTGACAACATCTCTAAACACTGATGTCATCTCTTGGTGCCCTTGAGTGAAATAACTTCACGATGACAGGATTTAGCAACAAATCCCCCAAAAAAGAAAAGAAAAGATTTATCTTAACTAGGAAAATAAAAAGTAAAAGCATTTCCTGATACTCACGATGATAAAACTGACACAAAGCCTCCCTCTATGCTTACAGTACAATAAATTATCTTATTGCCTGGGGTAAATCAAGGTAAGGCTTGTCAGCTCTTCTTCTTTTCACCCTTCGAGGCTTTACGCTAGCTTCTGGTTTATTTCCACTCTTTTCAGGTCTAGTGTGACACACATGATTTCTAATGGCAAAGAAAATAACTGCTGCTTTTTATTGCCTTTCCAAGTAACCATTTGGGTCTCGACTTATTGTAACAGTGGAGGAATCATACTGGTTAAGCAACCAGTGCTATGACCACAAACAAGAAGAAACGGCTTTATTCTGATGTGTCTGTGCTGGGAGAGGGAAACTGACCATCAGTTTAAGTGATGTGGCCATTCTGTGGCCATGAATGAGATCACTTTTTGTACGCACATTATTTTCTCCTTGATTTTTTTCTGAGCAAAAATACTATACATTATTTTCCTTATCTAGAGTAACTGCATTTTCCATAGCAAAAAAAGTATTTTGGAGAGAGACATTTAACTTGCTTTATAATCAAAAAATATTGTTTTTAATTATGCTATACACCCCGACCAGTGTGGGGTATAATCAGATTACATGTTCTGATATTTCTGTAATATTGTGCATTGCTGTAGCAAATTCAGTTATCACTTTACTTTCAGTTCACTTCAATTCAGTTGAAAGTAACAAATTTACAGTTTCATTTATATTGTTAATCACAATATCAAGGACAATTTTATTTATATAGTGCGTTTTATTTTAACATTATTATTTATTTTAACATTTTTTTTAAATAGCTGCCTATTGTGCAGATAGGCTACACCCTACTAAATGTTCCTTTTTCCCCTTTGCACTTGTGTTACAATCATCTGATTTGAGTGCAAAGAGGAGAAAAATGATCACACTGTCTACACATTTTGAGGTGTGATGATATGGATATTACTTTTATTTTAATTACATGAAAGGACAAGTGCACGATGGTAAAATCCAGGACAGAAATAAGCAATATATATGCATTAGACTGCTAACACAAAATTGTCTCTTTGCATAACACAAAATTTGCAAAACAGTGATGATAACGTTGAGCGTATGCTGACCCCAGTCCCACAGCCAGAGCCTGATTTCAGCAGGTATGTGATGAGCAGTTTAGTTCATTGTAGCCTCAAACTGTAAATGTTTCTGCAGTAGAGTCAAGGTAGCAATCTTTCCTTTGCATTGTCAATCATGTGTTCAAACTTAAACACTAAAAAAAACTGCATGTATGTCCTAATTTTATTGTTATTTTGTAATTATATGGCCGAATATTTCAGTACATGTTACAGAGGAATTTTAAAGCAATGGAAAACGTAGTGCAACAAATTGCTTACTCCAAGGAGTGAGTAGGTAATTTAATTAGTTTTCAAATAATGAAATGACTAGTAAGTATAACTTTTTTGAGAAATGATCCTTTGCACTCTCCATTGCAGCAATTATATCTCAATAATGAATAAAAATAAATACTCAACAATTAATGACCAAAATAAAAACTAAGAAAAAGGATTTCAGCTAAGCATGAAATTACATTTTGTGTTGGGTGACCCACATACTTACTGTGACTCAACAGGCCAGCAGTCAGTCTTCGCAGTTAAACAATGAAGTCGTGACCTCTGTCAAAAAAACTTCCTCATTTATCAGCTATGTTGTTATTGGTGTGACACGAAGGGCCGCAGTTCAAGTAATCCAATTTATAAGTATGAGTTAAAAAAATTCAAATGGAATAATGTTGCATGGTGTTGTTCATGTGTGCTCGTGTTAACATGTGTGCATGTATGTTTGTGGCTATGATGTACACTTGTTTGTGTTAAACTGCCACTGCTTGCCTACTTGTATTTCCCCTGCAGGGACACCGATAGTCCCTCAGATAAGCCCCATCTCCATTTACAATCACAGCTCCTGAGATTGAGTCTTTTTTCTCTAATAAGTAAATTACCTCTAATACCTTCTGTGCTGTACTTGGCTGCTCTCAGTCTGCTCAGACCCTCATGGAAACCAGATGTTAAGCCAGCCTGCTTGCACATGCATACGCCAATGTAATGTAGGGCTGGGCAGCAAACTACTAGCCCTGAAAGGCATGTGCATTTATATGCATGTCTCCAATGAATGTGATAAGTAGCTGGTCATCTTTTTCATTATCCAGTCTTCAGTGTAAAATGAACCCTTAAACAAACCTTCAATATTTCCATTTTATGCATTTCCTTCCTCTCAACACTACTTTCTCTCTCTTACCTTTCTTTATTTTCCTGTCTGTCACCATCTCTCCTGTCCTTTTATCGGCACAGCCAGCTTTATCCCCACTGGGCTCATTTCTTTCTCACAATAACAAACACAGATTTGGTATTGGGTTAGGGTCACATCCAGTTGGTTAATGAAGGTATCAATCGATCTTGAGGTGTAGCACCACTAGCTGAAGGGGGATAAACCTTTTGGTGATCAATAGTCCCACCTGGAAAACATATTTATCCACACTGCTTGTTTGACACTCCTCAGCAGCTGTGTATCAATAATGTAAACATCATGAGGCTGCTAACTATTGCTAATGATATATTCTCAGTTTACAGATGCATCCATCATTGGTTGACGATAACTTCTGGTTTTGGACAATGAAAAGAGAGGGTTAAAACCGATACCATATGTGGTGGTCAAAGTATGCTGAGTTCATGTGTGCAAAAAACTGTGTCTGTATGTAGAATGTGTGTGTGCGTGCGAGTGTGATATTGACCGGGGGTAGGACGGTGGGTTTGTGGATGCTCACACCCACTGACAAGCCTCCATGAATGGTGCACCATGGGTTCAAGTGGAGATGCTGTTCTGTATCATGAGGTTTCCAAAAATACACAGTTACAGACACACATCCACCACGTCCACGTCCACCTCCACCCTACACAAACACTCAGCACAGACACAGTGAGAAAGCACAGGCTGACCCTCCATGTGTGCTGTTGCTCATGACCCATACCTGTTTCTGTGGGTTTTACAGGCAGCTTCACACCAACATGTCACGCATCGCCACACTGTCGGACTCTGAACACTGACTCTTTGTGCGGCCACAGCAGTGCGTGGGAAGGATTTTCTTCCACACACCACATTGTGTCCATCTCTTAAATTTCATTTTCATATGTGATTCTCAGGGGTGAAAAGCGAGTAAAAAATGTACTCTAGAATGTGTTTAAGTAAGATTTATATAAAATAAGAAGATTTATGTGGAGAAAATACATTTGAGGTCATTTTATACTTGTAATTATTTTCTCCTATAATCTTTAGTCCACTTTATAAATGCAATTTGACAGTTTTGTTGTTCTAATAAGGAGGTTATTACATACAAAAAAGACAGTGCACGCAAGTTGGAGGCTCTGGTGTACAACTGAGCCGGAAGACAAATACATCAGCGTCCTCAAGTAGCAGTTTAAATGGGACCCCAAAATATTAGTTTCAGTGTTAATGTTGAAGAAGTGGCTCCAGGTTGCTGGCCTACTTGGCAAAAATGCCAAAAGTAAACTTTTTCTTTAAACCAAATATGGCTTTTTGTTGAAATTGTCTCAAACTCATTAAGTTAAAATTCTCCATGCATGTTTGTTCATCAGTAATACTGAACCTGCAATATACTGGAACTGATGTATATTAAAATAAACTGAAACACAATAAATATGATAATCTTAGATTTTTCTAGTGACATTTAGGTACTTCTGTAGTTTCTGGTTCTCCTATGGAATCACTACTTTGTTACTTAATTATCTTTTACACTGAGTTTTACCATATTACAGGATGTGCACACACTAATTGTTAATCACATCAATTTTACATGTATGTCAGTTTGTTTGTTGGACCTTGTTTGTTGTTTGAGTGTGTGTGTGTGTGTGTGTGTGTGTGTGTGTGTGTGTGTGTGTGTGTGTTGTGTCAGTTAGAGCATGTGTATTGACATCCTAGTGGATTATAGTGGTCAATGCGCTGGAGCAATGCAGGGCTAATGAGCCCCATCTGGAAACCATTGGCAGAGACTGGAGCCCTGCAGCTACAAGAGCTTCTGCCCACTTTATCCTCTTCTCACAGGGCAAAGACTCTCAGTCTTTCTCTCTGTGTGTCTGTTTCTGAGTCTCTCCTTCCATCTTACTTCCGCTCAGAAGTGCATCCAGAGAAATGAAGGTCTAATGCAGATAAACTTCCAGAGGTACACATGCAGTAGAGACTACATATACAGATACTGACATAACACACGTGCGCGCACACACTTACATCCCCGTTATTGGCAGCATCTCTTCTAGTCTGACCCCAGAGGGAAGCGGTGGACCGAACTGAAGATCTCTATCACTGCGGCCCCAGAGACATGGAGTTGATTGTGTGTGTGTTTGTGTGTGTGTATGTCTACGTATGTGTAGAGGACAAGCCGAGTCTCTGGAGAGCGGTGGATATAGAGGAGCCCTGAGGCCACAGGAAATCCACAGAGACAGACAGGCTGAGAGAGTGAAGGCTGTCAGAGAGAGCAGAGGAGACTGTGAGAGAGATGGGGAAAAGAAAACTGAGGGAGGGATGATGAGCTGGAAAGAGTTTGTCTGCTGATAGATGTATAAAGAGGTGGAGCTGGTGATTTTCTACAGCTCCGTGACTGTCCGCCACTTTGCTTGATGCTGTTGGACGTCAGATTCCTTAAGAAGCACTAAACCTCACAATGGAAATGTTAACGCTTTTTAAGTTATACAATTGTGATCATCACTCTTTATTTTTTAAATGGTTTTCTTAATTTTAATTTCCTTTTTGGTCATTTTCCCTGTCCAGTTGCTCATATGAACATAGAATTAGATGGCTGTAGTCAGGGCAGGCAGCAGGAGCAGGCGTGTATGACTCAAGGTCTTTTCCTTTCCTTTACTCAGACCTGGCTTTGGCTCTCCGGCTATTTAAATCTATTGAAACTTCATTAGGTGAATCGGCCATCTCATGAACGTTTCCCCTTGTGAAAGAGTTGCTTTGTAGAGGGGAGCAGCCAGGCCCATCCACAGACCTTCAGCATGTCTCAGTGGGACACCGTTCCCTGCTCTCCATGAGCTTTTTTTCATTTTGGAATATTGTGATTTCATTCAGGCTGCTCGTGTGGCCTTTAACAGTTGACTTATACTCGCAGTGTAGAGCTTCAATGGCTGTGTGCTCTAGTTTTAGAAGACCACCCACACACACATTCGTCTGCTGTCTCATTTGCTCCCTTTTCTCTCTCTCTTTTATACGAACGCACAAGACACACACACACAAACACACACAAGGCGGCATTACATGGCGTATTATCCGGAAGAATGGAAAAAATTCATTGGGGAAAAGGGAAAAATTGCTAAATAATACATAGAAGGGTTGTATTTAAAAGTCTTTGCGGTGTGTTTTTTCTCCCACAATGGTTATATGTCTGTGTACGTCCTGTCCTTCGCCATGTTTGATTACTTTGACTGAGTTAAGTCCAGGGACTCCATTTGGTTCCTAATCCCTTGGGTTATTATCTGGGAAAATTTCTGGTCCGTCCGTCAACATTGCTCTAGGGCTTAGACCTGTAGCAGCATCACAGAGGGGCCCAGCTAACTTATTGGGCTACAGTTTTTGTTATATCAATGAGTAAGTAAGAAAACAAAGAAAGAAAGAAAAGATTAGAATAGAAAATAAAATAAAAATAATCTACATGGATTTTTACATGCATTAATGAAGGTATGTGATATGTTTATTATGTTGAGCAGTGTGACATTAACAAAAAAATGTGACGAATGATAAAAACAATTATTCTTAATGACCAGGTATCTTGGTCGTAATCATATTCAGGGTTTCTAAGGCATCAAATTATTATTATTGTTGTTGTTGTAAAAATATAAACTAAGGGAAATGATAACAAAATACATAAATAAATCACTTTAGTGATTATAAAATGTAAAACTATCATATGTATTATCAGAATTTTGAACTCATAACATTAATGTGAGTGAATATTATTTTTTTAAATAATCTAAATAAAGCGTGACCAGAGAAAAATAAAACAAAATTGCTACTAAAGGTTTTGTTTCAATGCCATGAACACAGTTTCATTAAACTACATGAGAATTATTACTTTAACATGTTCAAACACTCAAACATTCAGCCACCCACTGAGGATTTTAGAACCACAGTGGATATCAGATAGATGGCGGATCTTCTAAAGCTCTAAAACGGAGCTTGCAAATTACCATCACCTCATCCAGTCGTTCACATGCATCCCTACTTTGGTTCAATCCCACTCTTTCCTCTTCCCTCTTTCTGCCCCCTCTCTCTCGCTCTGACATGCAGGATCTCGTGTTACTTTGTATAGCTTTTGCAAGGTTTACAAGACAGTTAAGTCTGGAGAAATCCCTGAAACCAAGACAGGAAGAATTGTTCCTGAAAAGACATCTCAGTGACATTTTTACAGAAAGAAAAAAAAAGTCTGCTCCTACAGCCTGCACAGTGTACTGTTGCATAGATACACATAACAGGAATATACTCCTTTTCTCTCCGCTGCCTTTTGTTGTTATATTACTCCAGCATAAAGACATGACAGATGGATGTGTTATATAAAAATAAAATTTATTCTTATCCCCCCCCCCCCCCCCCCCCCCCCAAATAATGCCTTGGAGAAAAAGTGTGTGTAAGCTTTGTCTTGAAGGTAGGCAGTGCTGAATCAGTGCTTCTTACTTTTCTAATTTGTACTGATACTAAAAATTGTTCAATTCAAGTTGAAACTAAGGAAAGCCTGTTTTGCCCTTTTTTGCTTCTGTTATTATATCTAAAAGCCTTTTTTTACTTACTTTATTTTACATTTTCTTACATTGCATTGAGTTAATGATATTAACATCCTGCCTCGCTGAAATCCAGTCACTCCTGTGTATAGGAGTTTGTGTGTGTGTGTGTGTGTGCGTGTGCTTGAGATAGAAAAAGAGGGGGTGTAATTTTTACAAAGACATGCATTTGAGTGTGTTTATGTGAGTTTTGCGTATGTTTGTGTACGTGTATGTTGCATGACAGTGCGTGTGTATTTTTTTGTATACGTGTGTGCGCATCCACGGCTGTGACAGAGAGAAGACAGAGAGAGCGTACCTTGTTAGGTAAACTGTTTGACATTCACGTGGAAGATGTGATAAACAGGAAGCAGTGAGACCCCCCGCACTGTCCCACAGCCACACGCCAGGGTCAAACCAAACATCCCCAATATAAACACGTCTGATATACGGACATTTATAGTTATCAAGTCTGTCAAAACATCAAAGAATAGTATGAATGTTGTCTCTTTTCATAGAAACTGAGATTCTGTGATATGACTCGCTCTCATTCAAACCGTGATAGGCTCACATTTCTTTATGCTTGAGAAAGTTGAACAAGAATAAAAAAATAATAATCCAGAGCTGGTGTGATTAAATATATACACAGAAATATGGTTTGATTAACAGGAAACAAAGACAAAGCTTTCAGTTGTTTGTATATGAATTCATAGATTCATTCGTTATCATTTCCGCTGTTTAAAAGAAAAATAAAACAAGTTTTGAATCGCAATCTTTAAACCTGTAGTTCTTCCGAAGGTGCTTATTGTTGCTCAGGCTCAGTGTAGCTTTCACCTCTGCAGTGAAACCTAATGGCAAAGTCAAAGAACGAGGCATAAACAACACGTTTCTGTGTGTGGCACATCACTGTGGCAGTCATGTGGTAAATATTGTGTTTGCTTTCCACTCCTTAACTGTTCTGGTAATTGGCTTGTGTTAACCCTGTGACCCAGTTACTGCGCGTCCTGGCTTGGTTTTTGCGTGTAAATGCGAGGTTCTATAGGTGCATAATGAGAAGACTAAATGATTATTTTTCTACATATTTTGATTACTTTGAATAGTTAAAACACGTGACCAATTTACCTGTAAAAATTTGTCTAAAATTTGTTTAAAAGAAACTGTTTAAGTGGACGCAATAACCTAGTTTTTTTGTTTGTGTGTTTAGACAAATCTTATTTCCATTTCTTTAAGAATGCAAATATAAAGTCTTGTAATACGAGCTTTAGTCATCAATATATTTTTTAAAGATAGAATGTCTACAATAATAAAATAAAATATTAAACTATTAAAAATAAAACATCAAAAAAACATGTCAGATAAGGAATAATCAAAGAAGTTGCTTAAATATGTTTATTTAAAAGTAAAGAAAGTTGTAGAGTTCCTGTAAAGATACCACTTCAGCAAAGGACTATGCAAAAATAATATTGAAAAATAAAGTGAATTGGTTTTAACAAAATAGTTGAATTTGGGGTTGCAATATGTGTCAGTGACAGTTTTGTTATCTTGCCCAGTTGCAAGCATCAGTTCCTTCTCATTGTTTAAGCTGCTGTCTAACTGTCCCGCCAAGTTAAATCAGCTTGAACCACTCTAACCACCGAACCTGACACTGGTCTGATGGACAGTTTGTCTTTTTATAAAATCGATTTGACTGGATTCCCAGTTCATTCTGTACGAGCTTCTCTGTATGAGACCGTCTGCTAAATGTATATTTGTAACTTTGTAACTAGCTTCAAGGTCTCTGGTCTGCATTCATTTGTGTTTTCCATTTCTTGTACACATCATATTTGTAACTAAATGCCATGATTACAAGTAAACATCTACTGTGTGGGCATGTGCGTGTGTGCATGCAGTTAGTCGGAGCACAGGGGAAGGTGGGGGAGGTTGAGGCCGGGGCTAACTATTGTTGCTGAGTGGTTGGAGATACAGAACAAATGAGTAATTAGAGACCTCCTCTGTACCCCTCTTTAGTCCTGGCAGGCTGATTAGATTGGCTGTGACATGAGAACAGGCAGAGGGCTTTTTTTCAGCAAAACCTCTCATCTCTCTTTTCCACATTTTCCTCGGTCAAATCTTGGTGCCAAAAACGGCGGCAAAGCAAAATATTACATGTAGATTAAACAAATCTGAACTTAACCAGAAGCCAATGTCACACATTTGTAGAGTGAGGAAACATTAGAAACTGAATTAAAAAACAACAAACAGCATCACTTATATCATACACGAATACACGCAAGCACAAGACCATAACGCACAATATTTAGATGTGACCTTTTTTCAGGCTCTGAAAAACAGAGATTTTAGAATGGCAGCTATTGTAATGATCTGGGTTATTTGCAGAGTTAATGGATTATAAATAAAATGCACAGTTAATTTTTTTAAGTGAATATTTTAAATGATTTCATTAAAATGTTAACATTTTTACTTTCAGCCAACTTCTTTCCAAATTTCAGATGATGCATTTCTGGTAGCATTTTACAGATGAAACACATGCTTCTAAAATAAAACTTAAATCAATCATATCTAAATAAAGTAATTTCATCATTCATCTGTTGCATACTTTTTCTCCTTGCATGAGAAACATACAGCACTTTTGTACTATCACTCTGTGACAGATTCCACACTCTTAATTATAATTTGGCGTTACGGAAACATCTTTGGACTGGACTTAGTTGAAGTGAAAACCTGCAGGATCTCCCACAGCACGGGATTGGTTGCAGCTGAGCAGAAACATTAGGTGCACATGCATTTTGTTGTTCGGTGAAACAGCACTAGCTGAGCCAAGGTGACGTCACAAGGGGCCAGCAGTCCAACATTGTGCTTTTTCACTCTCTCTCCAATTAGGCTGCCTGCACTTCCACTCACTCATCTGGCCCTATCGCAGTGGGACATGGAAGCTGATCCAAACACAACATCTCTTTGTTTCCACTGGCAGTGGCCACTACACAGCGTTGGATTCTCGTCAGCTCTGATCTGTAACTCTCACACTTTCTGTAAAACTAATTTCAGATTGAGTCCATGTGTCTGTGTGTGTGTAAGATGTGGCATCCTAACTGTTTGTATTTACAAATGATTGATGCACTTAGCAAATTTCCCACACTGAGCAATACATTTTTCACATTTGAGAGGAAAATAATAAGTGCCATAAATGATACTGTAATTTAGACTAAATTATATTTATGTCTTTATTAATCAACCTACTGCATCATCTTCTGAAACGAGGCAAAGCCGCAGTTTCGTTATTGTCTGTTGTGCTCAAAGTGTAAGGTTATCCTCAGCAAAGCTTGTCAAACATTTGACATGCCATGCACTCAAAAGTGAATCAAGCTTAACCGGAACCAAAAGGCATTTCCTTTTCTTTTTTCGTTGTTTTGCGCATGGTGTTATCATGGCAGTGCAAAGATGGACTATTATGGAATATCTCCAGGGAACAGGTCACGACAGAGAGATACGACTGATATCTTCAGCTAGAGAGTCCATGACCCCAGTACATAAACAGTAGGACTGTGTGTTTTAGGACAGGAGAGGCCAAAGCAGAGGAGACACAGTGGGACAGGGCTCATGCTTCAGCCACCACCACCATCCCACCCTCAGTCTGCCATTAAACATCCATCCATCCATTCACTTTACCGCTTATCCAGCTCGGCTTGCGGGGCAGCTGGGGTATATCCCAGCTGACAGTACTGGGTGTCAGACTGAGCACATCCTGGACAGGTCCTGCTATTAGACAGATAATAAATAATCGAATGATCTTAAATGGCATCTAAGAAATACATAGTATGGGGCACATGCATGCAGCAGCAATACACTATAAAACAATTTTACAAATTTCTTGGTTAAGTGAATAAAATAATAGGAAAGTAAATTTTTATATTTTGCCTGAAGTCACCACGGTATCGTTTAAAACCTCAACAGTATAAAACACCTAAATTCTGACTGTGCTACCATACCATACCATGTGACTAAGAAAGCAGCAAGCAGCAAATGCATTTTGCTCAAATGAAAGTTGGATTTTCTAGATAGATGTTTTGTTGCTGTTTACTGCACAACTGCACTTTGTGAACACAATAATACCAGAATCCATCAAATCAGTTCCTACACAGTGCTTCTGTACTGTCACAGCCTATTCTGGAATAAATTAAACCCAAACTTGTATGTCCTGTAAGATACAGTTTTCTGTATTTTTGTGTTTGCTAGGCTGGCAATGCAGGATTAATATCTATGCCAGCAAAGCGTATTGATTTTGGGAAAGAGAAAAGAATCAAAACAAGCAGAATATCAGCACCTTTTTTTCTGTTTTCTTGTTTACTGTTTGGCAAAGAATGAACACGTTTCAGCTATAAAACATCATCAGTGGAAACACAATAGTTGTAACACATTTGTTGTTTGCCCCCACAATAAAGATGAGGCCACTCAGAGAGTATTCTGTTTGTTTTGATATTTTCATGACCGTGCGTCCAGGGCACATTTTACGATCTGGAGATGAGTGAGTTAGCCTTTACTTCTTCTTATAAAGACAGGAGCACAGCCTTACAAAATAACAGAAAAGAACGAAAGACACAAATATACTGTGAGACCGAGAAAGCAATGGAGAGGGAGACCAGTACCACTTCACTGCGCTCCTGGGTGGTCCCATTTAGGAGGAGTACAGACAAACATTCACATGTAAACTGTAAACCAGCTCTACTCTACAATAGGCCAACGCTGCTGGCACCGACCACAGAAACAACGTGAGACTGTTGCAATGACATTTTAGGAAAGTCACAATAGTAACGATTACAGAAAGATTACCAAACACTGAACTGAGAAACAAGCTGAACAACAGAAATGTGATGAGTCACGAGTTTCCAGAAAGGGGGGAAGGAAAATGCTATAGTTCTTGAAAAGTAGGACGGTTTGCTCTTGCAGTAAACTTCAGATGCACAGGTCACATAACAGCCTGCAAACTTTAGGCTGTCTAAGGAGATCAGACAGCCACACGCACACATGCACATACACATGCATGGTGAGAGCTACAACAAGTAGGAAATGACACAATTTGCTTGTGATTCCAACTGTCAAACATGAGGACGCTGACCCCAGCTGAAAAGGAGCAGCGTAATCTCATAGCAATCAACTGTATGCTTAAAGAGAGCCATGGCCAAGCAGTTTACCTTGTCCACAGCAGCCTGGTGTCTTGTGCAGTAGGAGGAAGGGGAAGGGAACAAAAGACTAGATTTTGAGCCAACTGAGGTAGGTGGGGGGACTTGTTTGGTGACAAATCCTTTGTTGTGGATTAATTTTTGGGAAATGTGTCTGAGTGTCTGGCTTTCTCGTGGCTTTCTCTGGTACATTGGGAGCGAGGCATGTTAAACTTGCTGGAAGACAGACAAGAAGGAAGGCGGGGAGGCAGTCATCATCCCTCACCACAGGAAATTAAAGCAAACAATCAAGACCTTATATCCTGTCCATGTGACCACAGTATACTCTGATCAGAAAGGTTTGAAGCAGTAAATGTGTGAATGTGTGTTTGCAAGTGCACCTAAGAGTGTGTAACTGGCCTCAAACAGTCCAAACGGATCAGTGTGCTCCAGTCATTCAGATATCTGTCTGGGCGCAGCTACGTGAATGAATTATACCATGCTACAATTTTCAGTGTTCTATGCATGTTTTGGGAGAATTTGTTACCTTATGAAATGTTTTAGCTTCTATTTTTTTTTGTCAATAATAGACAGATTTTTTTTTTTTTTACCTGAACCTAAATAATTTTTCTCTTGAATATGTAATGAAATAAAAATAACAATGTAACTCTTTAAATTTCTCAGATGTTCTCATTATTTGCGCTGCAATAAAAACATTTAGCACTGTATGTAAAAGCATAAAGTTTGCAGTCCAATTGGTTTCTAGTGAGTTGTAAATGCCAGTATACAAATTTACAGAAATATTTACATTTTAAAGGAAAACACTTCTTTAAAAATGTAATGCTAACTATATATAAAGTATGTGACGTTTACATGATGACTTTCAGGATTAGGTTCCTATAAATTGCAACAAACATAAAAATGAATGCATAAACAAATAAATAAAATGAAATAAAAGCTTTACACAACCAACTTTCAAATTTAACGTGTTTCACTTTGACTTTTAGATGAAAGTGTCAGTGAGTATTAATATTTAACCCTCTGAGTAAATGCAATAAATATCTATGGATATGGGGTTTGGATGCAGACTTTGTTCTTAACCAAACAAATCAAGCATAATAGATGAAAACTTCCATCTGAATTTTTATTCAACAGTTCTGTTTGTGCAATTACTCATGTTCTGTCCTCACCTCTTTTTATTCCTCCTCACCTTCACGTCCTGCCCTCTTAATCTGTCTACTTCCCCTGGTTTCTTCTGTCCTTCCCGCACTGTTCCTCCCCTGCCTCCCCCTCAGGGGTTCTCAGGTTACCATGCGTCGCTGGTCCAGACAAGCTGGGGATTCTTTCAGCAAGCAAATTACAGGCAATTAGGAGCCCAAAGGATAACATTTAGCATGGAGAGGAAGGCCGAAGCAAGAGGACAGAGAGTTGTGCTGTGGAACACCCAGATCCTGGACAGAAAGGGGAGAGGAGTGTGCATGTTGTGTTGTATTAAGTGTGTGTTTACATGTGTAGATTGTGTCCTGATAACTACCACTAAAGAATAAATGGTTAATCAACTACCTTGCTGGCACATATACAAATGCTACACTTCAGAAGAAGAATCCTTAGTGAAGATACTAATGGGATAGAAACGGTCACAATGGGAGTGCCACTCACAGGAGTGTTTAGCGTGTCTAAGTGAACCACTGGCATATAAACTACAGGATACTTGAGGACCTTTATAGCTTCAAATCAGTATGAAAACCATCATATGTTTGCATGTGTGCATGTGTGTGTGTGTTTGAGAGCAGGGGGGTTGGGGCGGAGGTGATGGAGTGTTAGGATCTGCTGCCATTATGCATTTACCATTCTGAACCAACAGTGAGAGAAGAAGAGATTACATCTGAGTTGGATGAATCAGTAGGAATGGAAAAATCTATCTCAGCATCTGCGCACGATGGGGTTTGATTTCTCAGAGTATCTCAAATGAGTCCAATTTATGCTGCGGGAGCTTTGTGCTAAATGCACATTTGGTTTGTGTTCTGTTTCAGTGGGGTTCAGAAGGTCAACTTCATCCCACTGATCATTGCTAATATGATAAGGTTTCACCAAGAAACCAAGAATTAGTAGATCAGTGTCTGACCACTCATGGTTATTTGACCATTTATTATATATAGAAAAAGCCTCATCAAAGCCTTTAACGGATAAATCCTGACACATTTCTCATTCAAGCAAACTTCATGGCAACTATGCCCACCACTCTCTGGAAAATCTCTCAGCACACATGGACAGCACTCACCCGACCTGCTGAATTCACTCATCTCATATATTTCAAAATGTGGACTTAGCAAACTATTGCAGCAATGTAACCCTCGCTGTAATGAGGTGAGAAAGGAAGGACGAATGAGAAAGGAGGATGAGTGCACAAAGGATGGTGCACACTACAGCTGTGAACAAACCGTGCTGTAGAGCCAGCATCATAATTCCAGGCCTATCATTGTAATCACAGCTCCATCACAAAATGGATTTTGTCAGGGCACGCCAAGTCTACTAAGAGCTGCTCCAGTTAAACATTAAGCAGCTGGTCTTGCTCCCCCTCTTTCTTTCTCTCTCTCATGCACACACACACACCAACACACACACGTGCACAAACACACACAGATGCATACTTATGAGCACCTCCAAAATATATAATTTGGCTTTGGTTGTGTACTTGTAAATGATAAGAATCTTTTGTAGATAAATGTGAGCATACCTGTTTGTATGGACGTGCGTTTTGTATATGCATGTGCGTGTATCTCTGAGTGTGTGTATCTCAAGTGAAGCCTGGAACTGGTTTGGATTAGCTCTGTGTCTTGTTCAATCTGACAACAGTGACGTGTGCCTCGGTGGCCTGCACTATTGCAGCAGCAGTGGGAACATGCGCATTTACTCCTGCATGTGTGGTTTTTTGTGTGTGTGCATGCGCTTGTGTGTGTGAACTTGTGTTTTTGCTTGTACCTGCCGCCTTACTGGCTGGCTGGGAATGCAGGGAATGCTTGGCTTTGACCCCACCCCTTGTCCTACTTGCTCAGCCCACTCCAGTGGGACACTGATGGGGAGTGATGGGGGCGCTCGAAGGGAATGGGGGTAGTGACAGTTCAGTAACACTCACCAGAACCTGCCGTCCTCTGTCGCAGAGTGGCATCGCCCACCCTCAGTGCCAGAGGAGAGAGTTTATTTTCTTAGCTCCTGCTCTCCCGAGCGCTGGCTGCAGAGGACCACCGAGCGCGGGGTCTCTTTCCCTCTCTCTCCGCCCTAAGCCTCTTCTCCTCTGGCCGGAAAGAGATTTATTGGGGAGGGTGGGGAATGGAAGAAAAAAAACTGCTTGTGACCTCCACTTAACTTGAAGTAAACACACGGCTGTGGTAGTTTAATCAAAAGTGCATGCTCTTCTTTTCACTGTCAGAGCACAGGGGTTATGGGAGGGCTGTAAACAGGTTCTACTGAGATGAGAACATGGAAATGTCAGTGCAAGACTCTTTGTGTTTGAATCAAAATGTGGTTATAAAGGGGGGGAACCTGTGCTAAAATCCTGAAATGAAAATATACACAGTGTGTCCAAAATAAAAAAGAATAAAAAGCTGATTAAAACCTTTAATTTAAATACATTTAGCTTTATTGAAGCAATGTGAGTTCATAACAACAGTTGCCCTATGGTAGGTTAATGTGACACAACCAGCTCATGGTTTTATTTGCTCATTACGTCTGTGTATTAGCATGCAACTCATCTTTGAGCTCATCTCCGTATGTAATCACATCCAAAACTCCTGCTGAGTAATTAAAACATACCAGAGACTGTTAATAAGCTACATCTGTGTGACATCATATTTATGTGAGAAAACGAGAATGTCCCCGCCATTCATTAGTTTTTAATGAACGGCTAAGTGCCTCTTTCAAAATCATATTAAATAATTACTGAACATTGCAAGCTGGGTAGAGGGACAGTTGTCTCATTTTCACTAGGACACACACAAACAGACACATGCAGGGCAACACCTTTAACGCAGTTCAACAATAAAAGCCTTTCAGTGTGTTGACAAATGTGAAATAAGGAGGTTAAAATAAAGACTTCAATTTAGTTTTTAACTGGAATAAATTTCCTAATTCATCATGTTGACCACTAAGGAAAATGATATTTTACTATTTATTAAACAGTAACATTCATGATTTAAATACAGGTGCATATTTCAGTTTCATGTTCAAAATAAGCACAATCTGCAATCTTTGCAAATTTGCACATTTAAAACATAAATCATCTCGTATGACTAATGAGATCTGCTTGATTTCCAGTAAACTGTCTGAAATTCAGGTGCATCATTATAATGACGTGGAACAGGAGTTTCACTTAAATAAATGTTAGTGATTGCACCACTGATACACAATTTTACATTTTTTTGCATGCTGGTGAAAAAAAACAGCTTTCTTCTAAAGTTGTTCTTTATTATTTTTTCTTTCAGAATGAGTCACTGCTTCCTGTCCCTCTTCCCATATCTGTATCTTGATCTTCCAGGTCAGAAATGAAAAATAATAATAACTTTGTAATGTCAGTACAAACGTTCTGCTATGATATGGATAATGGTGTTATACTGACCTGTTCCTGCCCTCCTGTTTTTCCTCACTTCCTGACATTTTCTTTCTTTTCTTGTACACTACCAGTACTGGATGCACAGACTTGTTCTTCAGTATGAAACTAAATTACAGATAAATGTATAATAGCAGCCCTTTTAGCAAGTCTTCTTTATGTACTCACAAGTTATTTGTGAACATTTTAACTTTGTCATAAAATGTCATGCACAGGAACATTTCTCTTCATTTGATCCAATTATTTTTGCACATATAAAACACTCATTTTAATACATTTACATGTATTCAGAAGAAATGTTTTTAGACACACTGCTCTGACAATTCACATCAACAATACTTATGACTCTATTTTATTCTATACTGCTCTGAATCGCTGGTGAAAACAGATTTAATCCACTATCCAGCTCGTCTGCTAGGACCAGTATTCTGTGAGGCTTGAGACTGGAATTCCTGTCTGAACCACTGGAGATAGGGTTAATTAAATGCTTAACGCTGTCTGAATATTGGCTACAGCATCCATCTTCGACTCATTCCCGTTGAAGCAGACCATCACACCTCTACATACACCTATGTTTCCTCTGTCCCAAACCCTCGCCCCCTTTCTCTTCCATTGCCTGCCTCCCTTTCCTACACCCTCCAATTTCAAACACCAAATTGCACTCATTGTCACTCTGGAATTCTTCCTCCCCCACTCATCTCGCCTTCCCTCGTGCATGCGCACTGTCTTTCCAAGGAGGAGCATCGTTTACGAGACAGTCCAAGAATAAATGGTGGTCAGCAGTTCAGCGTGTTAGCTCGTCCAGCTCTGTAAATATGGCTGACTGGACCCAGGCAGAGGGAAAATATGCGAGTGTCTAAAACAGCGGCTGCACAGCTCTGCCAACAAGAGCACCTGGATGGTGTTAATCACAGCTTAACATAAACACCACTTCAAAACAACTGCACATGTATGACCAAGTGCTCATGCACACAACCTGTCTCTTTTATGTGTGGGGACAAGTACACATTATACCAACCCTTGGTGATGTAATACATATTGCATTGTACCCATCAAAAACCATCTGTTAAAATTATTTCCTTAAGTGAGCCACAAATTCACGCAAGCGAGTTCATCCCACCAGCCTGATGATGACAAAGGCCATCCAGCTAAAATTTTGTTTGATGAATGCTGGCACTCGGACATAACAGGTAGCACATGTTAGACATGCTTGCGTTTAAAGGCAGGTTAAGATAATAATATAGCAAATCATATATCATAACGTATATAAAGTGTGCACAAAATGTTCTTATATAAGATATAAGAAAAGGAGAATTGCAGAATCACTCAACTGAAAATTTGGGCAGAAATTTTTCACATCAGTACCATTATGAAAGGACATGAACTTTAAATGATTAAAAGTACTGTATACAATGCTATACATTCGTTAATGTAACAAGGTTGGACATGAGTGGATTATAAAGCAAAGCACACAAAAAAACAATAAATATAAAAAATAAAAATATAGATTAAATTGTGTTGCTCTCTACCCTAAAATCAAGTAGTTCATCTGTCTTTATTGTATGATTCTGAAAATATTGCACTGAAGTTTTATATTAAGATGCAGGGAGACACATTTCATCAGTGTGATCTCCTTTCACAACAAACTTTTTTCTTTTTTCTGTTTTTTTTTTAGCAGCAAAGCATTTCAGATTGGCCTCGTGGCACTCGGCCATCCATTTATTTATCTCTCTGGGACCTGGACTCGAACTTAATGGATAAGCCTCACTGTCACTTAAGATACAGTCAGCACCGTAATAAGTAAACACATGCTGTCACACATCAGCCTAACAGCCAAACCTCTTCAGGCTCTCCAGCGGAGGGGGCCCTTGGTCCAGCTTCTCTCCCCGAGCTGCGTCTGTGTTTGTCGGGCAAAGAAGAGCGCACGGCTGGGCTTGGCGCTGACAACGAGTGTGCTTTATTACCCGGTGTCTGGACTGAGATAAACACAGTCAGCATGCCACAAGAAGGTTGTGTGTGAGTGAGTGTGTGTGTATATGTGCGTGTGCTTATCAGTCATAAGAGAAAGACATATTATCTGTTTAAACTCTCTCAGTGAAGCTCGGCCACACAGCAGGCTTGCTGCCTATTTTATTTCAGCTTAGACAATCTGGCCTTCCTCTCATAACTGCAATGCTTAACATTTTTTTTAAATGTTATAATAAATTCCCATTCCTTTTCCAAGCACCCGCAGTGATGTAATACCACAGTGTGACAAAGGCAGGCTGTAGAAAAACACAGTTTTCAGTCTAAATGGGTAAAATCGTATTAGTTTAACTGATTGGTCTCCTGCATTTCAAATATAGGGCCCACTGATATTGGTAGTATTGATAAATCTTAGCACAGTAGAAGCCTGTGAACGTTTTTTAACTCTCTATTTGTGCTTTCCTTGGCTCGTGGTCATGCTGGTCTGCGCTGCCAAGCTGTATATTTTTCATCATGCTAACCATATGACATTCTCTGAAATGTTTGCTTTCTCTCTGGTGTTTAAAGCCCACATTCGGGCAGACGCAGTGTCCAAACCTCTACCACAACAGGCCAGGTTGGTTTGGAAAGAGTGGTAAAGTTTTGGAGGTATATGTTACTGGATTGTATCTTTTCTCAAGAGACAATGTTATCATTTTATTGCTAAAGCTAATAGATAGTAGAGACGTATAAACTTAACCCTAAATCTGTAATCAACACTCATGAGAAAAACACAAAACAAGCTAAGATTAAGGGTTTTTTTCTTGAGTAGTAGTGTCTATTATTTTCTTTTCTTCTTCTTCTTTTTTCTTTATGTTGCAGTTTTTTTCTTGTAAGGGATTTTGTTTTATGCTCTTTTACAGAGAAACTCAGACTGAACCCATGACCTTTACTTTATGGGAGGCAATGTAGTGGTCTTCTTATTCCTGCGGAGCCAGCTGGAGTCTCTTCACTCCCAGCCCATTAGCATTCTGCACATCCAGCTGGGTCTCTGTCAGGCAACAGGTCGGTCCACGGCACATTACCAGCTCTTCCTGCCTCACTTTTTATCCTCCTCATCCCAGGTAGTAACTGGGATCAACCAGTTAGTTTCATTGTCTCCCCACTTTTTTCCATGAGCAGCTATCCTCAAACACAGATCCAACACCATGTGCTCCACGTGGCCCCAGACCTACCCCATCTACTCACACATTGATTAACCCTGAGAGTGTTTGGCCATTAGAGCTTAATCTGCAGAAATCAAACCAATATGTGAACTCTGTGATTAGTGTCAAAAGTATTACAGCGCCTTTCACTCAGAAGCCAAAGCCCGGCACATTCCAGTCCTGCTTCCTATATCTCTGGTATGAAATACAAATACTCTCCAATGAGGGAGAGAAGCACAGGAGAGCTAAAGGGTGGGGGTTATCGAGCTGCTGCATTTTACCCATGTCAATTTGGAGAATATGTCACCCTAGTTCTCCTTTTCTCTCACTTTTCTATCACAAACACACACACAATCAGTTATGAAAATATTTCTCCATCCGCAAATGTCCTGGGGCTGGTAAGGCAACAAGATTCTCCCCAGTGGGAGGCAGATCAGAGAAGAAGTCTACACTCTACCTGTTTTACAGTCAGACCTCCTGAAATCCACTGGCTGCCGTTCACCTGTAAAGGCAGCCCCACTGCACAAAAACAAGGACACAGCCCGACAGAGTGAAGGGCAGCAATACAACAGAAGCTTTCTCCCAGTGCAGACGGAGCCCCTGACTCTGAACAGCAGCCAAAGACATGACTGTCTCCTGTATCATTTTCACCGTTCCAAACCCCCAAAATCCAAGGACAGGAAAGAAAAGGAGACAGTGGGGTTACAGTACAATGGCAGGGGTGTTGGAAGGATGGAGAGGTAACAAGAAGGACTTTCACCACATTGCAAGGGTGATGAGGACACAGAGGTGGTACGATGGAAGCCCAGGGATGTCTATTTATACTAGGGGTGATTTTTCTCTCCCATCTACCACCTCTGACTCAGTGGCAACGTGCTTACTGGAAACTGCAAGAAGGTCACGTTCTACTTTATCCTGGGCCAGAATTGTCTTTTTGCTGTCAGTTTAGGAGAGAGTGTGACCTCATGTTGGACATTTGACATAGGGATGTCCCCCCTAGGGACAACACTTTCTTGTGTAGCATAATAGCTGAAATTACAGAGTCATAATTGAGATATGATATCATATATCGCTCTGAGGGGTGGCTGGCATGAGGACAGAAGCCAAGCAGGAAGTTAGAGATAGGAACAAATTGTTAAGAGGAAGGAAATGTTTATGTGCAGAGGGATGAAAGCTGCTGATTGTGCCTTAACACACTTCTTAGGACAATTTAAGACGCTGTGAAAGTTGTGCTAACTGCGCAGCTCCTAACTGTTCCTTTTGACAAATAGGCGTGCATTTTGAGGATTGATGTAGTGCTTCTTTTGTGTTAAGTCACTGTGGCAGCTATTAGTATTCCTTTCATCCAGCCGACCCCAATGTTCAGGCCAGAAACAAAGACAGGCCTAAACCGTAGCATAGCAATTTTTGTTGTGAGGTTGGGATTTCCCCATGATACCAAACAGGAAGTGGCTTAGAAAATGGGTGGAAAGTCACCATTTTTCATTATGGAATGATAAAGTGAATACCAAGGTTTTCCAGGACATATCTGACACTATCTGGTCATAACATTTACATAACAAGTCAAATGACAGAAGTATTTTTTTACAGGCAAATGAAGCTGGATAAAAGGCCTTTTAAGAATTTTAAAAATTATTTAAAATTTTTGTTGCTCTGAAATCTCAATCATTTCAGGAATTCGGATAAATTATTATTAAATTCTCCAGTTCTGCCCTGAAGGCATGCACACTGTACAGTAAGGTTTTGGGGGTTGACTACAACAAAAACACTGACCAGAGTTAGCTGACACTCACATGCCCACTCCTCCCTGTGACGTAACCTGCATTATCAACAAGTTTTTGTCACATTTTGTGTTACTGCCCATGCTGGAAGAATCACATGTGGGCAACAGCCCTGCTGTGGAGCAGTGAGCCAATGGAGCTCTCTCCGCAGGTTTAGTCTACATGACCAGAGGACTACATGCCTCACATCTGGATTTGACCACCATCAACGCCATCAGAACTAACTCAATGCCAGGGAACAAACACCACCATGCCTGATAGAATATTCTAGAAGCCCAAGTGGAAGCCTGGACAGGAACCATAACGTAATTCACCGAGTGATGGAATAGGATCTTTCAAAATGATATGCTGTGCCATAATATAGGTGTTTACTCTTAGCTACAAGAACTCCCAACATAAAAAGAGTTTTATAGCTCTGCTTTGTCTCTGTATAGGGCTTTATCTCTTGCAGTGAAAATGTGTGCATACACCTGTGTTTTTAATGCACTTTAAATGGTTGCAGCTATGTTGTGTGGAGCCTTGCCAAGGTGTTGGGGAGTAGTAAACAGATATTGAGCAGAGCGGACTCTTATGGTCTACCAACCAAGAGGCCACTCACAGTTCACTACACATAGCACACTGGAGTACTCTTTCTCTTTATGACTTTCTGTCTTGCTGTCAGTCTCCCACACACTCAGTCTTCACTGCCTCTGGGTGTGTTTTCAACTAAGATAAGGATACAGTATCGTAGGTAAGATGCCCGCTTGTTTCCCGGAATGTGTACGCAGCCTTTTATATCTTTGAATACATTATTTTTCAGACCTA
Organism: Neolamprologus brichardi; assembly: GCF_056152115.1. NCBI lineage: Eukaryota > Metazoa > Chordata > Actinopteri > Cichliformes > Cichlidae > Neolamprologus > Neolamprologus brichardi. Next base: position 17,339,846 of record NC_142104.1, read on the forward strand.
ATAAATCCACCTTTGCTTTCGCACATTTGGCATCTGCCTGTCTTGTTTTTAGGAAGCGCATAAATTAGCTGACCTCAAAGGACAGATTGTTTTCCATTACCTTTCTTCTATTCTTTCAAATGACATACGTGGGAGTGCAGGAGCATCCAAAGTCGCATGTAATGGCGAGATTCCAGCAGCCTCACTCGGATGTCCCCTCTTCCTGCTATTCTGTATATGTCACCGGGCCTTTTAGAGGGGGCTCTTATGGGAGTCTTGCTGGCGAGAGATTAGCTATCACACACTCACACCCATTTTCCTTGCACATTTATGCATATATATATATATATATATATATATATATATATATATATATATACAGTGTTGGGAAGGTTACTTTTAAAATGTATTCCATTACAGATTACAGAATACATGCCCCAAAATGTATTCTGTAACGTATTCCGTTACGTTACTCAATGAGAGTAACGTATTCTTAATACTTTGGATTACTTATATTTATATATTATCATGCTGTTTACAACTACATGAATGTACTATTGCTGTGATTTATTACTGTTACTGAAGGTCCGCGGCTCCGAACCGTAGTAAAGGGACCTCTGGCTAATACGGTGGGTTCCCTGTCGGGCCAAAAACTAGCTTTACTTTGTTGTCTGGGTCAACTTTGCTAGCAGAGACAGAGAGAGGCGTTGAAAGGCTGCTCCAACGGAGCTTATTGTTTTTGGAGGAAAACACGAACACGGTGTACAGTCGAGTCTTAATAGCTTACTTACAGCTGGGCTCGTCAGGCTCTCTTCTTGGCTGCAGTGGTTATTATTATATTTACATGCTTCCAGCTCCCGTTTTTGCTCGATGACAGCTCGTACTTTTCCTTTTTCTCCCTCCCTCGCTCACAGACACATAACGTGTATAGTCCATTCTCCCTGCAGCACGGACTACATTGCCTATGATGCTACATTCTTTAGAGCTATACCGTTAGCATTCTGCCTATTAGCTTAGCACAACAACAACAACAGGCGCTCTCTCACCCAGGAAACACGCAGAGAGAGAGAGCGGCACCCTGTAACCATGGCAACTGTAACACAACAGAACGTAGCTGTCAAACAAAACCCAAACAGTCCTGACCCGCGACAATATGAAACAGGGAAGTACCGCCGTGTAATCCATTTATTTCAACAAAGTAACTGTATTCTAAATACCACCTTTTTAAACGGTACCTGTAACGGAATACAGTTACTCATATTTTGTATTTTAAATACGTAACGGCGGTACATGTATTCCGTTACTCCCCAACACTGTATATATATATATATATATATATATATATATATATATATAGACAGCTGCACAGATGTGGAGCCACATACATACACACCCATGCAGCGTTGCAGCATCTGAGTATGACAGCGAGGGATGGATAGCCAAGGGTTGCGGTCTGACACCTCTCACTGTCTGTGTCACTGTCAACCATGGGAAACGCTGCAGTCCAGGAGGGCTTTGGCCAGAGGGTGACGTGATGGGGCAGGATGTGTTTCCAGTGGTGAGGTTTAACCATGCATGTGGACATGCTCAGAGACCTGTGGAGGAAATTCTCAGCACCCCTTGGCCTCTTCATTTCGTGGGTGTCAGGAGCCATGTGCCCCAGCTGGCCACACACGCACGCATGTGACCAAATACATGGCTTTGCACTACAAAACAGTATGCACTATAGTAAAATCTTCAGTCTCACCTGTTAACAAAGCATGTTTACCTGTAATCTTCTCTGCTCTTTAGAATTTAGACTACTTAATTAAAGGCTACATATGCTTTTTATTCATCCAGAGGAGCAATGAAAGTCCCATTGGAGACCATATGTTGGCTAAATAATAGCAGTAGTGATTCATTATGTTCCCGCTATGGAAGTTATGACCTCTCATTGTTGCTCTCTAAATTTAAGCATGCAATAAAAGCATCAGCTATTTACATTAGGATGCAATCCGTAATTTGAATTGCTCCCATGCTGCTGCACGTAAATTTCTTCTGACAACAATACAAATCGTCTCTGTGCTAAAATGACTGTGACAATCCTTCGGAGTCTAACAACAAGGTCACATGTTTTTGATCCCAAACGTACCCTTCCTTTTATTTTCCCTGTTTTATCTCTGCCTCTCACGGAGTGATTATTTCTCTCAGTCTGTGTACCTATTGCCCCCCCCCCTCCCCCACCCCCCAAAACCCCCCTCCTTTTGGCCTCTGATAGAATTAGGAAGCCCCTGAACCATGGTGATCATACTTCCTGAAGCAATTACTATTAAGCAGCAGTCGCCAGAGAGCGCAACATGGAAAGAGCTTTAGAGGTGGGAAGATGTTTACATGAAGCGCCGCAGGGAGCCTGGTGACACCCACGCCAGATGCAGCTGATGACGGTTTCTTTAGGCTGGCATGAGAAGATTGAGTCTGTCTGTTAGAGTGTGGGTGTAACCGTGTGTTTTTACAGGATCTAAGCTGTCAGGAATTACCCATATAGTATGAAATGTTAGGAAACGTTACATTACAGACAGATGTTGCTCTGCTGTACATGGAAAGTTGGGGTTCTGGTTGCACACACTCTATACATAATGAGAAGAAAGCGAGCTGGAGATAGCCATGCTCAGAAGTGGTGGCCCTTGAATGTGAAAAAGTTCCCTCACACAAATTCTAAAACTGAGGGTTTTTTTTTTATTCGGTGGCACAGTAAACATATTTTCAAATTTACAAAATCTGAAAATGATCATAAAATGTAAGAAAGCTTGTTTGTAGATTATGACAGCATCCTCTGATGAGTCAGTAGTTCAGATTCCCAGAAATAAGTGATTCCATGCAGGCCTTTTAACTCAAGGATATCATGTTTTGTTTTAGTACTGCATCATTCCACTCTAATTCAGGACTCCAGTAATATGCCAGTACGGTCACGAAAATCCTCAGGAAGTTCTAAAGATTGCCTGATGCTTTTCTTAAACAAAATTTACAACCAAGTCATTATTACCTGCTCCTCTTTTGTGCCTGTAAAGCCACCTCCTCCAACAAATCATTTTATTTAATACTAGGATCAGAATAAATATATGCTTAAACCAGCTGTTTATTTTTGGAATGGCCAGTGCTAAATCTAATTTGTGCAGGATGGATACTGGAAGACCCAGGAATCCCCTGCAGCCTTGGAGGAGGAAGATGAGGAATTTGACCCCCAGATGTCAATGGTCGCCTCTCCTGGGTTACAAGGGCTCCTGCGCAAGGGCTCGCCCAGGGTCACAGGTCAGCAGGCTCGCTCATTCGGCTCTGCCTTGGCGCCTGCCGGCATAGCCCTCAATTTGTAAAGCAGTAGAGGGTGACCCCAGAGGGCCTTTCCTGGCTTCCTTGGCCAAACACAGGTCTTAAACACTACCAGCCTCCCCCTGATTGTCTTCTCTCCAGTTCCAAAATCAGGACCTATAGTTCAACACTCGTGCATACACACTCAACACCAATCCATCCTTAATAAGAGGAATTACCAAAGACAGGGGAAGAAGAGAAAAGGAGGGGGGGTGGGGCAGGGGCGGGGGAGCAGGTATGCCGCTCTTCCACCTCATTACTCTGTGGATTTATGTAGGATCATATGCCCTGTGTATAGTGGCACACTCGGCCATTTAACTCTTTGACCTTCACTGTAAATAAGTTAATTAATAAATGCAAACCTTTGGATTTTCTGTGTGTAGAGGTGGGTGAGACAATAAAAACGGGATAAAGAACATTTAATACAGCAGATAGTGTAGCACGAAATCTAAGCATACATTTCTAACCAATTTCATGCTGATCTGTAACAAAATATAATACTGAAGTGGATAGAAAATATACATACATACTGAAAAACTAGAAAATTTGTCTCTCCTCTTGTTGTCAGAACATCTACCCTCAATAATGCCAACATCTGCAGGCTCATATTTTCAAAAAAACAATGGTTACCTCCAACATCTGAATGTCTGCATCTGGGTGAGTTGCCAGTCTGTCTGTTTCCACTGATGAGAGAGACTGAAATGTTCCTGATACTGACGGTTACAGAGAGACCAATTATCCTGGCCAATGAGGACAGGCCTCTGACAGCATAATTACAGGCAGCTTTGCCTTGCAGCAACCATATGCCTGAGTATGGCTACCAGTCACCGAGAAGTTGGGAACAAGAGTGGATAGGAAAGCAGAGTTGGGATACGTGGGTGGATCTGAAGGTGTCTTAATCCACCAGGACCCAATGTCCCATCTTGTCCCACATTCTGGGGCCTCTCCATGGGCTGCTGAGAGCTGGAGCTGGGGCCTGATTTGCCCCAGCTGGAGGAAGCGGGCGATCAGAGTTCAGTTGGTGCAGACAGAAGTAAAGTAAACAGCCGTGGTCATTGGGCAGGCCGTTAGCAGGCCTCGGACAGATGAGCAGGGGGCCGGGAAGACCACACACATACACATACAGGCAGACCACACAGGGGCCGGGGCTCAGGGGCCTACGCACGCAAGCACACGCCCCATCGGCAGGGTTCCCCTGTGGGCAAAAGCATACGGCAGGTCAGGGCGGAGCAACATAGAGCACCGAGGAACAACAGACTGGCACATGGTTGGCCTAGGACCTTGTGTGAACCTGGATGACACCGTCAATAGCCTCACTATTACCGAAAGACCAACAGGTTTCACACAGTGTAATCTTTCGATATAGCAGTGCTGTAACAGTAAGTAAACACAAACAGGAAGGGACTCGTAAGTACACTGCTGTTCTACTGCCAAATCTCAAAGTGCAGTTTGAAGAGTGTGTCCGCCTCCATGTCGGAGGCATGCAGCCTCTTCTGGGGAAAAACCACACAAAGATTAGCTGGGAAATCACATCATGGTGATTAACCAAAAGTCACAGTTGAGTTGCTTATCAAAATATAAAAATACATTTTGTTGTCTTGATCTTTACAGCACAAATTATGACACTTTGATACACTGTTTTTACTTTATGTGGGAAAAATAACTGCATCTGGAGATATCTTAATCTCACTAAATCCCACTATAACTTCATGATTAATTTCTCTGGAATATTAGTTAAAGAGAAAACAGACATTTTGCAGAGAAAAAAACAAGGTACAGCTTTAAATCAAGCATGCACACTAACTTAAAGGAAGGCAGTGTTTTTTAATGATTCCTTCAAATTTCTGCTGAAATCCAAAACACGGGGGAAAAAAAGCTTATCATACTTCACAAATCTCGCCTTCACACACAATTTAGAAGTTTGGCAAACATGTTAACACGCAAAGGCTAAACAAAAATAAATATATACCACACAAACACTTACACACATACACACATCCTTTTTCTCTCTTTCCACAAGTCCACATAACCATCAGTCTCTTTCTTTATCTGGACAGTGTCAGAATGACCCATGGGAGAGCCTATGAATGTGTGTGTGTCTGTGTGTGTGTGTGTGCGTGCGTGCTTTTTTTGGTGGTGGTGGTGGGGGGGTATATCGCCGTGACATAGGGTGGAGTGAGAAGTAATGCTCTCAATCACAATTACTCCCCACTGCCACCAGTCATGCCGCCTGCCCCGCATCACTTTACCATGAGAATAGATGCGCAGAAACACACACACACACACACACACTGAAACACAAGGTCAGCATTTCCAGTGGAAAGACATGATGTACTCTGAGTTCAGCAACGACTCCAAGCTCACCTCCATCGAGGATCTAGTGCAGCTGTCAGGGGGATCAGGCAGAGCAGAGCTGGACTGCACCATCTGTCTGCTTACAACACACTCCCGCCCGTGCATCAGTAATCCTCAACACCGTGCCTCCTTCTTCTTTCATCGCTTATCTCCACATTTAATACCACATTTATGATAACGAATGACAGGTAGCTTGGGCTGTGTTCCCTCCTCATCTGGCCTTTATCTCATAGTGGAACAAGCTAAATTCTTGGTTCTTGCACACAGCCCTCCAAGGCTTGATAAATCCTGATCACAGGATGGCCACAACACCACTATCTTTTTTTTTAGCTGTAAGAAAGGATAGTTGAGAACACCTATATTGCTGCTAATGTATTATGATAATTGTAATATAAGGGTCGATTTTTGAATTGTGCACATTAATGAGGTGCAACCAACAGAATTGCTAAAACGACCTAGGAAGCATTGTTGTACTAGCCAACAACAAGTTCCTCAAGAGTAAAAGGAAGGACTTCTTAACAAAGCTGTGAGCTAAGTTGGAAGTTTGAAGCTGCAGTGGGTCAGCTGGACAAGGACATTGGTATGGGTCAATGTCTGGACAGGAAGAATCAGGGGTTGAGAAACCTTTGTGACTTGAGGTCAGGACTGTTTTTGAGGAAAAGAATTGGAAGTAGTGACCCTAAAGATGGAAACTGGTGCTGTAGGGCAGATATATGATGGCGAGGTTATATCTGTTGACAGGAGTTTTGGGGATCCATGGCACTGAGGAGCCCAGGCAGAGAGTTTCAGGGGGAGCTGGACACTTGCCTGCTGAGTAGGGAGCTGGTGAAGGTCACGGAGCAGTGAAATATGGTTGACAGGTAGCAGGGAAGAATAACACAGACTCTGTCCTTCCTGGCCTGCCACAAGAGTGTCTGGGTCCCTACTAGGGAACACAATGAGGTCATGACCTGTACACGGGTTGAGCCGAAGTTCTCACACATATACATACATACAAGACCTTTTCCAGAGACCCCTATCCTAAAAAACAATGATTGCACAAAGTATTTCTGCAAACAGTCAAATAACACAGTGAAGAGACGTTTGCTGCAAGATAGGCACAGTAATAAAAATCTTCAAAGTTATTTATAATTTAAGCCATGAGATATAAAATATTGATGACAGTAACGGTAAAATTCACAATATAATTTACAATTCTTCTTCTTTAATTATTACATTTATTATAGTAGATTAAAAATAAATTAATACAATATAAGACATGCAGATGTCTTGGCCTAAATGTGGAGTGTAAAGTATGAACACGACCTGTTTTCAGGCTCATTTACTTCAGACTCTGGTGACACTGTCAGATTAAAAGTTAAAAGACTTTGGCTCTGAATCTTCTATTGTTTCCCTAGACAGATGAAGGCCTAAACCCGGTATATTGGTCCTTAATGAGACTCTCACGTAGACCACTTCCCTTATGCTGCCCCCAAACATCTTAAAGCCTGTCCCCAGGTTCCTCTTAGGAAAAAGGAGGACCAACTGGTGAGGAAACCTAGGAGAGGGAGTAGAGCCACGGCAAAGGAAGGCTTGAGAGAGAGGTGACTCATTCAGTTTTTTAAAAGGTGGGCATATGGTCCTAAAATGCTTCACTGCATTTCCCATCTTAGCTCCAACCTTATGTGTGCAAAGGATGACCTCTGCAAAAAAAATTCCATAAATAATTATTTAAAAACCATTTTGCACCAAATGTTTGGATTTTTGGTCCAAATTCTGAAACATTCTAAAATCAAATAATAATAATAATAATAATAATAATAATAATTATTATTATTATTATTATTATTATTATTATTATTATTATTAATGCCTTTTATTGTGTTTATTGTTAAAAAAAATTATTAGCCCATTTTATATAAAGAACGTAGCAAAACAGTTTTATCATTCAGAGGCTAAGAGTAGTTCATTGTGTGGAGTATTTATAGAGCAGAGGTTTGCAAAATATAAGCAGTTTATTTTAAACATGGCATTCTTCTCAATGGCAAAATCCATACTTGGAGTTTTGGTTTGTCTGGGCTCAAAGCGCACTCTGTGTTTAGCTTTCAGAGGTGAAATACCGTACAACTTTTGCTACTTTTAACACGATGGCTTGTTTTTTGTTTTTTTTTTCTGTCGTTGCTATCTAAAATGCGTTGTGCCAACAACATGCTGCACGGGTTATAACCAGGATATCGTGCATGAAACATTAGAATTTGTAGCACTTATCCTGGGGATGAAAAACGGTTGTGTTCTGCACCCCTCTGCCTAAGAAATGAATAAAGTATCAGACAGGTTCCTGCCTGGCGTGATGCATTTTCTTTGTTATTAAAACTATAGAAAAAAATCCATAATTTTGCAACAACATAGCAAATAAAACTATATAATGAGGATGCATCCCAGCTGTTTTAATTAAATCTATTTATTGCCACAGTCATTGTCAGTGATCACAGAACAGTTGTTTTTTCTTCTTTCTTTCGTCTTTCTTTTATCATATCTAGCAACAACATTTTAAATGTTTCCCAGATTTAAAAATGATCAAATCTGAGATTTTAAGATTGCATTTGTTGCATTTACTCTGCAGCTTTGGCAGACTTAGAATTATGACCTGCGCTCAATTTACACTTGTGTTTGATGATGAATGTCTAAAATTTCTTTAAGGATAAACAGTAGTGTATTTTTTTTCCTTTGTAATATTAGAAGCTCCTTGGGTTACAGTATTGCTTTTTGTTAGAGTAATTATTTATATTATGAAAAAACCCTTCATTGTTTCAATGCTGGACATGAGTCTGAGTGTGCGACTTAGTAGTGTGTATGGATTGCTAATAGCACCCTCTAGATGGCGTTAACATGCTTTGAGGGTCAGTGTGCTTTTACCTGAAAACCTCAGTTAAGTGAAACTGTTTTGTAATTTGCATTCCAATTACTCAGAAAACATGAACTCACATTTATTGCATTCTTTTATGCTGGTGGTGTGCACAAAACATCACAGTGACCGAAAAGCTGATAGCTGAGAAAAATCAACTTGGGAGCACTACAAAGAAATTAGAATCATAAAGCGCTCATTGAAAAGATCTTAAAATCTCTGACTTCTCATACACAGATATAGTGTGACCTATTCATCATTCAGACGTTTTGGTTTGCCTGTTGCCCTTTCACATATCTTCTCATATCTGCTGTGCTAAATGCTCATAATTGTTGCATCAGTCTGTCAGCTGGAAGCACATGATTGGGCTAAAACAGTCCTGCCAAGGGGTGGGGTGGAGCATGAAGTGTCTCACAGACCTCTTATATCTAATGATTTGGGGTCCCAGGGTCCCAGGCTGCATGGCTGTGTGGTCCTGAGCAGACACAGCAGGCTCAGTGAAAAGCAGTATGCCCCTCCCCGCCGCCCTTCCCGGGACAGAAACAACATTCATTCTCTGGATCAAATAGCAGCATAACACTCCAGTTAACAACAGATCGTATGATGGCACAAAAGAACTGTTGTGTCACATTATCAAAGGGTCAAGCACTTAGACAACTTCCAAGTTCAGTGTCAGGAGAATGCTTGTGAATGCTTGCTACCATGTGAAAGAATTTTATGTAGGAAATTTTCTGGAACGGTTTAAATTCAGATTTTTAATATTAAGGGGGAAAAAACATTTTTCTTATTAACTTTCTCACTGCTTGAATTTGTTAATTTTGTTAGTTCCCACCCCCCTCGTCTATATATAGAAACAGTAATGGAATACAATCCCATGGAATCCAGGGATGGACTAAAAGCCAAGAGGATCTGCTACTATAAAACGTCTCCCAGGCCTTGTAGAGCTTTAAAGGACAAAGAAAGATAGTTGGACAGGCCTGTTCTCAGGCAGCAAACAGGCGTCTGGCTGCCTTCAAGACATCTCTGTCGCTCTCCCTTTCTTCCCCTCAGAGTCGTAGCCCCTTTAATTTTCAGATTTTCTCTCTGTTCTTCTCTTTGTCTCCCTCCTTTTTTCTTTTGATCTATTTTATATCTCTCCCCTCCCCATGTCTAGTCTCTAGTGTGACTTCTCTGTGTCTCAGTGTCTTTCCTTGTACAGAGAAACTACCAAGGGTCTAACACAGCTATTTAAGGGTATGTGTGCATGTGTGTTTGTGTCAGTGTATTGGCAAGGGTTGCAGCACAAGTCTGGAGAAACAGTAACCAGAGAGTATCGCTGAAGTGTCGAATGGGGTCACAGAGAATCGAGGGTCTTCTGTGACCCATCACAGAGCAGAGCAGTCCACGGGGAGTTCTTGTCACACAGGCCCCGTCATTCACAGACACATGAATGATGCCAAATACATACATGCATATATGCAACTGACTTTGCCCCAGAGCTTCTGCACAAACAGCAGCTGACACACCATATGTCCTAGTACAGTGAAAACACAACTATTTAAGGCCTTACTTGTCAATGGTCCAAAATTCTTTGCGCACTCGGGAACATATAGATGCAAACATTATACCCAATACAATTTTATAATTGTAGAAATTATGGGGTATTGAAATGGCATTAAAATATTCTGGCTTCATGTGCGGTGGACATCACTTCAACATAAACCAAAATATCCCCTAGTTTTCCTCACATGCAGGAACCCTTGAGAAAAAGATAAACAGTGAATCACAGCCATTAAATTTAAATTTATTTTGAGCAGAGAGTGGACTCGTGCTTATGTGGGCGAGTGTTTCTGTACCTCAGTTCCAGTCCTCTGTTTGTGTTGTGCGTTCCTGCCTCTTGTGTGTGTGAGAGTGTGTGTGTGTGTGTGTGTGTGAGTGTGCAGGCGGTTGGGGGAACAGTTCAGTATGAGGAGTTAGCCGGCTTTCAGAAAGGTCTCGAATGTCTGTTTTCCTGATGTGTGATCCATAAATATTTAAAGTGAAAAGGGCTGAGCTGCGTTGTAGGACAAATCTAATTAACCCAGAACTTCCTAAGGGTTCCTCCGTCTGTGGGGCTGTGCGGGTGTCTCTTACATTGCCAATTCACCTCCTTAAAAGGGTCTGTCTCCTCAATTAAGTCACTCAAACCTTGATACATCATTCACCCACCAATCTAAAATACATGGTTTTAGTAAAGGAGTTAAAAAAGAGGAAGAAATGCTACCCATGGTAGCTTCAATGCTTGTAATCACACCTTTTGAAATTGGCTGGCTAACTGATTTGGGCTTAAACTGCATGTGACGATTTTCCATAAACTAATACCAGGACTTAATATAAATATTAGATTATTAAATTATAGTGCAAAGAAGGCAAGGGCAGCGGGTTTCATTTAGACACGATAGTCTGTATTTAGAGAGTGTTGTCACACTCTGTGGTGAGACAGAAGGAAAGACAGAGACAACCATATAACCAAAGGCAAACCTTTTTTTCGGACTTTCTGTCCTGTTTCTCATCAGACCATCCATATAAAGTTAAAATTACGACTCTTGGCATTGTCTCCAGAAAGGTCTTTGTGTTTGGTACACAACTACAGTAGCCTATGATTCAGTGCATTATACATCTCTTCCCTCTCTGTTCTCAATCTGACCCTGGCAGGGAACACAGTGCCTCTGAAACACTAAAGTGCTGCAGATTGCGAGATAGCCTACCATCCTTTTAGCCAGATGAGACACGCAGCCTCGTCTCCTTAAAACTAGCAGTGGGATGCCCAATTGAAAAGCCGGCTTGGGTGAGGATGTAGGGAATGAAAAGCGGTGCATGGATCTCATTCCTGAGGCCTAGGGTTGCTGATTTCATTAGAGTGCACCACACTATTAGAGTGGCCTCAGTTTGCTTAGCACTCGCTGCGAGCCTCAAATTTCCATAATGCAGCAGAGGATTTAGTTTCACATGAGAAGACCACGCTCGAAACATTTCCGCCTTAAACTGCTCGCTTAAGTTATTATACATTTTCACAATAAATACAAAGAAAAATGCGGCCAGCATCTTATTAGAAGAGGTTAGCTCTAAAGGAACTTCAATCCACACCGTGTTCCTGTTGGTGCTGTGTCAAGTGTCAACTTACTCTGTGATAGAAAAGTCGATTTTTTCTTCTTTTTTAAAAAAATCCGCAACATATTCAGCTGGCTGAAGAGTGCACAAGTTGAAATAAGGTGAGTGAAAGTGATGTGTGCTGCCATAGCAGGATTGTATTAAACCTCGGAAACGATCACCATACCTGGTGTCATACTATAGCCTCATAAGCAGCCAGTGAGATCTGTTTTGCTGTGCTGCCAGCAATTATTAGACGCACGGACAGAGGGCTAACGCCTGCTCCAGATGTTCCGGCACAAGGAGCAACGGGGAATTGGATGAGACCTTGAATTAAAAAGCATCACACACTGAGCATATAGTGCACTTCCCCTGTGCCCCTTAGAAGTGCTATTCTATTTCACTGCATACCACCAACAGTGTACCACTGAGGCAGGATAATGAGAAGGGCCAATTAGGATCTGTTGGATAGGATAAAAAGTTTCAGAACAATACTGCCTTTATTTTGATTTTTCCATAGCATTAGCACTGCAAGCCGCAGCTGGGAATACAGTCACCAGTGGAATACGTGTGATTTTTGCACTGAAGTTGTTTGCATATCACATGTTAGGAAAGCGGAGTGTGTTTACTCCAGCTGTGGGAAGTAAATTCATTACATCTGGACAAGTACAGTTCTGATTTACATGCGCTTTAAATTCACTATTCATATTTTAACTTAATTAGATAGATCATTAGTCACATATAATTCAGTACTTTTGCCTCCCACTCTGTTATATTTATTTGATTAGACGGATTAAGAATTGCAGATTAAGTTTTTACATTTGATTAACTTCCTATCATTCTTCAAAAAGCGTTCTTAAATGAACACTTTTTGAAAACAGCATTTTAACTATGCAGCATGCTAAAATGATCACCGCTGCACGTGCACCACTGGTGTCTTAAAACTCACAGAAAGTTCACAGAAAACCGTTTGCGCCCTTTATTCCACGTGTCTACAGTCTACTCTTGAGTATAAAACGACCAAGACAAAAGTGCAAGACCCTTTATTCTTTTTTGTGCCATGATGCTAATGAAAGGCTATACTTCACATAACGAATGAGACATTACAAAAAGTTGTTTAGTCTCAGTGGTTGTTTAGTGCAGACCACTTCAGGCCCTGGATGGCAAACACAGAGAATTTCAGTTTTGGTGTACATTTTCTTATGCCTTGCAGCAATAGTCAACCTCGTCATATGAAGTAATCTGATTCTTTGTTCCAGCATTAATTATTAATCTCAGATGTGTCTTGTGGTAAAACCATTGCATTTACTGAACTTTTTGCACTTTGGTGGCCAAAGTAAGGCACTAACATTAGTGGCTGTCACAAAGTGACATTTGAATTTGTGATGGTTGGGTTTCACACAGTCTGAATTTCATCAACATTTAGTTTCCCAGCTCAGACAGAAATCCACAGCTACTAATTCATCAGTTCTCCTAATTGATACACACAAGGAGAAACAGTTTGACCTAAATTGTGCTCTACTTAAGCTAATTTGTCAGATAAAATAACACGAAATACACTATGCATGTGCCGGATAAGCTGACAAGCATCAAAGAATGTCTTTGTAGATAGTATAATTATTTAACTAGTTGATGAAAACTGTACCCTAATGGATAAAAAACTGATTTGTGAAGTTTTAAGCCTTGTAATAATAGCTCTCCTCTTCCCCTTTTTCCCTAATTTGGTCTTATCTAGGTTGTAGTGCTTGATGGTGAGACAGTGCTAGATCATAGAAGGAAATAGAGAACATGCATGCCATGTCGTCAAGTCAGATAAGAGACTACTCTGGGTGTATGTCTATGTTTAAGTGCAAGTGTGTGTGTGCATATGTGTGTGTGTGTGGCGTAGAAAAGTCTGGGTCTCTGATTGCCTTTGCCAGGCTTCCCACATTAAAGTGGTCTCTGCCCCAGGGAAGAGATTCCTGACTACATGGCAAAATGGAGAGGGGTGGGGGACATAGCAAGAAAAAGATATGGGAGAAGAGAGTGAAGTGGGAGAGTAGGGGCATTTAGGTGAAAAGGGCTGCCAAAACAACTCCCAGGCTTCATCTGGCCTGCATCCAACTGACGGATACACACTTGTTCACTCTCTCCCTCTTTCTGTCTTACAAACACACAAATACACAGAGTCAGCCCCACCACATGTTCTTAAGTGTGGACCGCACAGGGGGTAGCCCCCTAACCTCCTTGGCCCCATATCCCGTTCCTCTCTTCCCCCTCTCAGCTTTAATTGAGAAGACAAATGGATCTTTCAGAGCCCACTACTACGCCACCATACATCAGTCATGACAATGTTAGCTTTATAACGCTGGGCCAGTCATGAGCCGAACCATATGTTTGGCCCACGCCACACGCACGAGCAAACACCTCAGTTCCATGTTAATGGTGCCCCGGTAATTGCCTGTTGTTTTATTATTAAAGGTAATTTAAGGCCTAATGGAATTCATTCAACATTGTGCATCAGCTCCACCCAGACAGCACTGTAGAGAGATGGCTTTTTTTTTCATGCTGGACATCATGAAAGGCTTTTATCTCCAGAGAAATAAAACATTATTTGGCATGACAAAACAGATTCAAACTTCCCTTTCATTTTAGCCCCTGCTCCAGTTGTCCCAGTACAACAGTATACTGTGTTTTCCCATCACTCTTTTTCTCTCCAGGGTTTTCATCAAAACTAAATTGATATCTCTCCTCTTCTATTTTAGCATTTGATAGCTGTTATAATGCAGTTATTAATGGAACCTGCAGCTTTTCACCACTAATACCATTTGTAGCCCAAATTACTCAAGAGTTTTATTTTCAAGCTCAAGATGTATTAGGTCTATTAAGTGTAAATACAAGTCTGACAATAAGAACTTTCTAAAAACAAACAGCTGAAGCGCCAAAGTGTCCTTTTATAAAGACATACCTTTTTCATCATCATAGAATTAGTTCAGGCTTGCCACAAAGTCAGGCTAAATCACTACCCACCCATATCAGATTATGGCTCAGCTGATACAATTCTGCGCAGCCAGTTGGCAAATCTCATGTTCTGCTTTTACCTACAGTCTACAGGTTATCTAATCTGCAGGCTGCTTTAAAACCCATTTTTACCCCAACTCCTCCATTTCATCTGTTTTCATTGGTGCATGCTGCTCACCCTGCACATATGCGCATATAAGGACAGGAAGCATTTCATTTCGACTTTCAACACATGCGCCTCATCAGGTAAGGAGGAAGAGAGAAAAGAGAAATGTCAACAAATATAATTCCAGTAGATAATTGGTCTTCACTTAAGATTGGACCAGACAGAAAGTAAGATTTAACAGATATCTACCTTATTTGGCAAATTACCTAGCACTGACAGTGCAAAGGATATCTGAAATGGTGACTCATAGGTCACCAACCCTTACACGGGAAACAAACTATTCTTCAAACGCAGCACGAGTCAGTTAATCAAGCGGTCCTATCAATGGACTCACAGTAAACGTTGATATTTAGAGAATTTGTGGGAAACCAAACCAAACACATTAGAGTAAATACAAGGCTGGTAGTTCAGGATGACTGGGAGTGTCAACAATTCCTGGAATTACCTGTCTAGAAAACTAAAAACTGTGATCAATATGGGGTATTGTGTTAATATGGGCCAATAACATATAATCAGTCAGATTTTCATTACCTGACTCTATCAGGTTTTGGTAAAACGGCTCTTTTGATTGAGAAAAGTATATCATAAAAATTAATTGGCCAACTCCAATGACAGTTTGCGTGTGTGCTGAAAGTTCTCTGACTGACTGTACTGATTTCATCTAATTTATTAATGGAAGGATCCGCTTCAAGTGGACGGAAACAGGTAACTGTGGTCTTATTCATGAACAACTACACAGAGTTTTTTGTGAATGATATTTCTGAGGTACTGTATAGCTATAAACAGAGGAATAGATTGCATAACTGCAGCTGATCTTTAAAAAATGCTGATATTCTTCGGACATGTGAGAAAATGTCACACAGACTTTCACAAACTGAAAATCTGCCTGAAGATTTATTAATGCATGACACTGTGTCAGTGTAAGGTCACTTATAGAGTCCACAAGCACACAAAGCTGTGCGAGTCCTGTTGAGCGCTTATCAGTTCATCTCGTTCCCCTTCCTTCCTCTTTACTGTAATCTCCTGCAAGTTTTCAGTTTTTTCAGCTTGATTAAAACTGAAGTGTTCTTCATCTCATTATATCTTACTTCACCTTTTCCCGCACTTCCAACCCGTGTCTAAATCTCTTATTGAGTTTCTTTGTTTCACAACACAGGAAGTCAGCGTGGTGCCCTGGGATCTCTCTCTTCTTCCTGGTCCCTGCTCCCATGGTTTTTCATGCCTGGCGTCAAGCATGCCTATCCTCTGACTGGATTTACTCTCATCTGGGGCCAAAAACACCAAAATAACAATCTTCTCTCCCATCATCTATGCACTCGTACACTCTGGTCTGCTTTCCACTGTCTTACAACTACTGACATGTGACACATGTGTGTGAGTGAGTGTTCTCATGGTTTGTGTCGTCGTGACCCCACACAACATTTTATTACATCATTAGAGGACTCGGCAGAGGTATGTTAGGTTATTTCTGCTTTTGTGACAGTCGAAATTAATCACGCTTACTGTTTCTACATTCTCTCTCTCTATGTCTCTTTTTCTGCCTCTCTCTCCCTCTTGTTCCCAGCAGCATGTGAACATTAGCCAGGCTTTTTTATCAGGAGCTTCCAGCAGAGCTCCAACATGCCTTCCCAGGAGAGGAGGCTACAGGAAGTCGTAGGATGATAAAATTGGGCCATTACTGGGCCAACACAGGACCCCAGGGTTCATTGCCCCCTCCTCCTAATCTCACTCTTTGACCACAGCACAACCAAGCCCTGAACACACCTCAGATGTGATGCCTGTTAGTTATTTTGTTTTCCTCAGAATCTCTAGAAGTCTGGCATGCTTGAACCTAAAGAGGAGCTTTTGCCCAAATACATGACAGAGAGAGAATTTATTTTGGAAGAGGATAGTAGGAGGTTGTAACTGTAGTTAAATCATTTATAAGAAGGAAGAACATTAAAAATTCCTCAGCATTAAGCTATTACTCAGCACTCTGCCAGGCCCTGAGAGTGGGTGCAAGGAGGACATAAGAATAAAAACAGCTGCCTCTGAGATGACGTCACAGCCTTGAACACCACTGATGTAGCTTCCAGAAATAGTACGCACAACAACATGGAGCTGCTGCTCTTGAAAAGTAGTGTGGGGATGCGGAGAATTAATTGGTAGTGATGGTCTTGCAGACGTGATGACAGCTGATAGAGAGAGCAGCTGGAAGTGACAGAAGCGCCAGAGCTCAGAGTCATGTAGCAGACACAGAGCAGTGCAGAAACCACAGAGTGAGTGACAGAGGGATAGGAAGAGATCTTGGAAATATTTTTTATATGACCGGGACAAGATTTTGCATGTACATAACAGACAGTATTGTATTTTTAAAAAGTTGATTATTATGAAAAAATGTCTGAATGAACGTGAGATAAGTTAAATGATGGCACTTTCACCTCAACACCCAGAATCTGCTGTGAGTGGGCAGAAACAGGCAACTTTACAGCGAACTGTTGGAAAAAGGAGGGAAAGCCTAGTGTGGCTTTGTCCAAAGGTAGCAAAACCTGTACAGGTGTAGCAGCTTTTACAGGTGCCAGTCTTTGTGCAAAAGTCTTGAGACACTTATTTCCTTTATTCTTTATGTATCGTTAGGAAAATAGAAAAAAAGGCCAGTGATTTATTAAAGTATGCATAAACATATAAATATACATTATTAAATACATTACAATAAACTACATTGTTACAAATACATTATACAAAGAGTTTGTATTATTCCGAAGAGTATGAAAGTCAACGTTTGGCATGACCACCTTTATTCTTCAACACAACCTGAGGTCTCTTAGGCAAACTTTCTTTTAATTTCTTCAAGCAGTCTTCAGGAATAGTTGTCCAGGCTTCTTGAAGGACATTCAAAGCTCTTCTTTGGACGTTGGATGCCTTTTGTTCCATTCTGTGTCAGGATGGAACAAATTCCAAAGGTATTATTTTTCCTGCATTTAGAGTTTATGTGATGAGACCAGTAGGTAGATAAGTCAAAATTGGTTCTTTGCTTTGCTAAGTTTTCTGTTATGTGTAGACACATCACTGGCTCATCCCTAGAGTTATGTGCCATTTTTATCCTTGAATGACTCATAGGTCAGTGTTAAGTGCCTTAACAACCTTTAAAAAAAAAAAAAAAAAAGACGTATAGAAAACCTGATGAATAGCAACTGCTTAGACCTTTTTAAAGACTTACAAGAAAGTCTGGCCGCTTAAAACCAAAAAAAAAAAAAAAAAAAAACGGGGCTAAAAGGGGCTAGCTTAAGATTTTTGTACACTACTGTATTTTCTATACAAATTAAAATCAGTCTCCAAATCTAGCTTGGTCTCGAAATAGTGTTCAGTATAAATATATTTCAATTTGCAGATTTAGTTTTTAATCAGTAAAAGTTTTCCACATTTGGCAACTCGACGCTGTCTTGCTATGAACATGGGCTTTATAGTTCATTTTGAGTTAACCCTACATACCCCCTGTTGTAAATACAAAAACAGCACGCTCAGTTTACAGCTGAAATTTTGGAGAAACTCGAGTAAAAACTACAGCGTTCAGCTACTTTGTAAAGTCAATTAAACTAGTAAAAGTAAACATTATATATCTACTGTAGGTTTATATTTGTGACCTTAAAAAAAAAAACCCAAAACTTTGCATCCTCTGTGGGAACGCATTAGCTTTGGGTCAGAAAGTCAGAAAGAATTAAGAGACTGACTAACAAATTCTCTTTAGAAGTAGGTCTATAAAATGTGTCTGGTTGTCTCTGACATTCCACTGACAATCCAGGGAGAGCAGCCAAATGACCCTGATGCTCTGGGGACACCACCCCTTCACTCCCCCACCACTGCCTCCTCATACCAGCAGATCAACTGAGCTAGTTTCCTTATCTGTTCACCCCTCAATTACCCTGTGCTGGAGAGGGCATTTGAAGCCTCAGATGAGCAGCCTGGTGGTTACATGGGGCTGGACTGGGAGGAGGCAGAGGCTGGTGATGGCCTTTTAACCCTCGCTGCACAGATAAACGATGAAGGGGTGGGATGTAGTGGCTCAAAGGTTCACTGAGTGTAATCTGCTGTTAATTATGTAAAACTGTTTGTTTAGTGTACATAATTGCTGTGATAGTCAAGTTGCTGATTACTTCATTTGCTGTTCATGTTTTCTGATTCATATGCCTGCGAAAACAAAGTCAGAGAATGATATCATTTTACTTGACAAACAACTTTTTTAATAGTCATTTATTATTTATTTTAATAAACCATATTATGTTTAAGCTCAGTGTATGTTGTAGATATTGTGTAATGTCTTTTGTTTACTTGTCTTCTGTCTTTCTCAGAAAAGTGTGCTATTACTGAAATGCTTTTTTCTGAATTTTCAATTCAATTCAATTTTTTATGTAGCACCAATTCACAACAGCAGTCACCTTATGGCACTTTATATTGTAGGGTGAAGAGTCTATAATATTAGCGAGGAAACCCCAGCAATCAGACGACCAAGCACTATGCAACAGTGGGAAGGAAAAACACTATTGTAACAGGAAGAATCCTCCAGCCGAATCTGACCCAGGGAAGGGAAGCCATCACATGGGACTAGTTGCAGAATGAGAAAAGAGAAGAGACCAGAGGTCTTGCTTAGTAAATGTGCAACCATTTCTCAGGTCTTCCTCTCAGAGGTGAGATTAAAGAAGATTAAAGACAACCAAATTTGTTCAAAACCAATGACTTGACTTTGGTTACATTTTTTAAATAAAAATATTCCACCCATCAATTCATTTATTGATGAATTTTATTCAGTAATCAATAACATTTTTATTGTATGTAGAATAAACTTACTGAACCTGAACATATGCACCCGCTTCAGATGTTATCAGTCCATACAATGGGCGTTATTAGCAGAAATCAGTCCCATAGATATGGGCCAGGAGGGACCTTCTCTGCCTCCTAGACTGTTCAGAAGGTTGTTATCATCCATCCAGATGGAGGATCACTAAGACACCCGCTTTGGATGTTATCAGTCTATACAATTAGCGTTATTAGCAGAAATCAGTCCTGGCCCATATCTATGGGACTGATTTCTGCTAATAACGCCCATTGTATGGACTGATAATATCCAAAGCGAGTGACATATGAGCCTGATATTTCAAAAATGACTTTGAGATCTTTTGACTTTTGAGCCCATTGTTTGTATCCTGTGGCAGTAACTGGTGAATATTCTACTTGAAATACTTGAAATAAAATTGTTACATTACAATATTTGCAAAAAAAAAAAAAGATTAGCTAAAAAGATGACAGCCACGCTAGCTGCCACTGCTCTGCAGTACTTTTATGTGAAATGAATAAAAATATAACAGCTGTATGTTTGCCTTATCGGAATAAACTGTGCAACCATATTCTGCACCAGGATGTGAATGCTAGCATAGAAGAACCCAAGGCTACTACTGCTAGCAATGCTAAAGTTAGCAAGACTCTGCAAACTAATCTGACAGTGTGTGTATTTGCAATGTTATACAGACCGCAAGCTGCCACACATTTCAGCAACATTTAAAACATGATTTTTTTAATGAAGAACAACAGGAACGGTTTCATATAGCTCCTTAAAGACGCACAGAATATTTGTTTGGCTAACTTTAACTTTGTGACTTTATAATTAGGAAACAGGTCCTAGTTTTAGAATGTGCAAACTTGGCTATAAATACATTTTTTTCAGAAGCTATGTGACTCATAAATGCATATTCTGGCACATATAATGTCACTCTTCCCATATATGTCAGAGTTTCTTTAACATTCAGGAAATATTTTCTAGTATGCAGGTCAGTAAAGTCCAACGGTCTACCTCAGTCATGTTTTAGGCCACCTAATGAAGACGTCTGTGTGAGCTTTCTCTCGAAGCACCAGTGGAGGAAAGCTGGACAGATAAAGAAAAGGAAATAGAGTTAGGATTGAATGAATGACTGAATGAAGGTGACTGCAGTGACTGGAGAAGAGGGGATAGAACAGAGCCACCATCTCCTATCATGTCTTTCTGCATCTGTTACATGTTTCCTTCCTTTTAAGGCAGCAGTGATGTTCTGTTTTCTCTTGCAGGGTAGCTACAAAGAGCTATGCATTTGGACTACTCCAGTAATTTAGGATCAGTTACCATTAATTTTGGTAACTGTAATGATTTGACTCATTCATTCTTTGGTATCTTAAATAAAAGGGAATTCCAAGTTAGGCGTGTTTACAGTATCTTTATCGGTCAACTTCTTTAATCAGTCCCTCGGTGCTATTTTTTAAAAGTTGCTGTTGCTGTTTGTCAGCACCTCTAACATGGGCCAGTCTCGCCAATCTACCACGTTATCTGTGATCTGTTAGTATAAACTTATCACTCTGTCAACACCCAGTTGCTTCTTGTGAGCTATCGTGCTCTCAGTGACAAGGGTCTCCTCACCTGTCCATCCATCACAGCCAAGACCTTCAGTGGTGTCTCTGGGTGCTTGCAGGCTTGTCAGTAATTACAAGAGAGGTAGTGATACTGAAACCAGCTGTGTGCAATGCAGCCTTAGCGGTCAGTCAGATGACAAGAGTCTGACAGGGAATTCACGACATGTCCACAGGTCACATCATCCACAGTAATACAAGATAATCGCTCTTCTGTTCTAACATAACAATCACTGGAACTGAAATGACATGGAAAGCATTTTTTTCTTATGAAGCAAATGGTCATCTGATTCTGGAGGGATTGGATTTTGTGCTCAAGGTCACTACATTGTTACATGCGGGCTTGCATCACAAGCCATTTAGTTAAAGGGTGGTCTTTCTGCTCACTGCACTGCCCTACCAGGCCAAACGCCAGCAATAGAGAAAGGCTTTAAAAATGCTTTGTCGGTTTGTGTATATGTGCATGCCTACATGTGGGTCGCATGTGCATGTGTGCAGAAATCCGACTGCAGCAATGTTCTCCCCTCCTTATTTTTCTTCATGTGTGTTCCACGTGTTGCAGCCACATTTCTGCAAATATTTATACCGGGTGTAAAATGCTCTTGATCTCTCTCCTCTGTTTACTCTCCTGTTCTTTCTCATAGCTGACTCTTACACTGACCTTTTTTCATCCTGACTAAGAGTGACAGCAGGGAGGGGACCGAGAGTCAGGAAGGGGGGGGGGGGGGGGGGGGGCAGAAAAGGAGCAAGTGAGTATGGAGTGAGGTCAGGAGGAGAGAGAGAGAGAGCAAGAAGAAAGTCTGTTTGGAAGAGAGAGATGTGAGCAGGGGAGCAGGGAGAGAGAGTGTTCAGCGTGATGGATGACTTGTCATCATATTGAAATCAAAAGCCCAACTTACCAAGCCCTTTCTAGCAAAAGCACACAATGCAATCGTGCAAGGAGGCCCATTGGCCTAATTGTAGAGTAATTTGACATCTGTTGACGTCTGAAAATGTGTTAGCTACTACTGAGAGAGAGAGAGAGAGAGAGAGAGAGAGAGGGTGGTACTGTAATGATCTCTGCTTGATTTCTAAATGAGGCACATGCTGCTGACCAAACTGTGTGTGCACGCCTCTGAAATGAGAACAAAAACATCCAGATCCAGTTACAGGACCAAGTATCACATTTGTGGTCTTTGTCATCAACTTAGCTGAATTCACAGCGGCATGATCAATGGGCTTTTTGTAATGATATTTAACCTGAAACATGAAGTAATGTGTTGCTGAAACTAATGAGCTTTGTCGTTGGGTGGCCTATTGGACACCACACACACAGAGGCTTAGAAACATGAATATATCCTGCTCATCTTTCCAGCTTTTATTTGTGTTTATTCTTTCATAATAAACGCTGATATTTTAATGTAATTTAGCCTTTCGGTCACAAAAAAAAGCCCAGTATGTAGATTTTAAAAATTATGAATTGGTAATGGAGATTTAATTTATGTATTTTGAAGACACTTGTCACAACATATAGAGCTTTTTTTTTTTTTAAATGAAACTACCTGTTAAATCATTAAAATCTCAGTCAAATGGAAAATATTTCTTCTTTCAAGACAGCATTAGTGAAGCTAATTCGTGGCTTATTTTTCAACAACAGAGATTTCAGAGCTGCTAACAGGGTGCTAACAAATCTCCAGCTGTGACGAGTCCTTCATCTCTACCTTCACATTCCTTCCAGTGTGAAAGGCTGCTGTTCTCTGCTTGCTGAAGGGAAACAGAGCTGGTAGCTGAATTCCTCTGCAGTGTTTTGGCAAAAGCTATGGAAGAGGCCTTAGGCTCATTAGCGAGGCTGGCATGAGAGTTTGAAGGATATCTGCTAACACTCTGCCATTCTTCAGCTAGAATGAAGACAGCTTTTGCCTTACTCTAATCACAGGGGCAGTTTTACTCTCTTTTAAATGGCACCTGTCAAAATAAGTCTTTTAACACAAAATAGTCAAGCACCGCAGGCACGTTCCAAGTCTCTACCCATAAATGAATTGCTGACCGTGATGTGCCGTGGACCTCTGTGCACTCCCTCATACCCCGCGCGAGACCTTGCAACTGATCTGCCAGACTGGCCTTGGTCTTTTGTGTCTATATCGACTGCGAACCCCTGAGCTAAGCAAAGCAAAGTGCAGGAGTTCAAGACAAACGGGAAGGAAAGGATGCTGTAAGCAGACAAGGGTGAAATGGAAAAGTGTTGCGTATAAATGAAGAATCTGAAGCATGACTAAAGGATGAGGAAAGAAAAAACAGAGAAAGGTTCCCCTCTCTGTGCTCTAGTGCATGACATCACAGCACTCCCAGCTTCCATTAGGGCCTAATAAATGAAGGCCTAACGAGGCAGAGTGGGTGGGAAATATGGAAGGAGGGGATGGAAAGGGGAGGTGGAGGTGCCTCGCCACCCCGAGCCTCTGTCAACCCCTTCAGGAACACTTGAAGGAGGGGTGGAAGAGAGGTTCGAAGCAAAGTAAGGTTGGAAGGAGACTTACAAAAAAAAAAAAAACCCAACTCTCGGCCCATTAGAGAAATCAGGCCGGGACTCTAAAAACACCCTGAGAGCAGAGAGGCCGAGTGGCCCTGGTGTAAACATACGGTGGGTGGCAGCCCCCGAGCACTCTGACAGCCAACAGCGGCCATGATGGATCTGTGGAGTTATCTCATTTTCCACTGTTTTAATTAGAGGCCAGGCTGTGAGCCTCGGCAGCTGGCTCTGCTGTACTGACTCCTGCGGCCTGACAGAGAAAAATGTCCACCAATACTGCTGCCAAGTTCAGCCTGACCAGAGAAAAAGAGAAAAAAAAATCAAACCTCTGGGATCCATAAGTTTGTTTACTGAGCAGGTTGCACTTTAAACAATATTATACTCTAATAATTTGAATTTCTGTCTTTCCATATTTGTGTGTCTTTGAGAAGACGTTTTGATTCGCTAACTCAATTTACATAAGAGAGAGCTCAGTGCATAATTTGGAGGAGAGAAAAAAAATCACCTATATTTACAGCTAATTAGAGCCATGCATTTTAGATGACAATGACAGGATGAGTTGAGGTATCAGCTATCCATCCACAAAATGAGCACAACTCATGGTGCACCCTGTTATTAGGTGGCGCTCTCAACCCTATAATCCTGCAGAGCACCACGGTGATGGGGTAAGACAGACAAAAAAAACTACCTCACACAGTCAGTAGGGGCAAATGTAAGGTTTATATCTGCCCATGTGAAATACGTGGTAGCTAACGGACATGAAGAATGTGTGGTACAAAAGGTCTTTGATAAGAGTTTCTTTAAAAAATTTGAAATATTATGAAAAATAACCAAACAAACGCAAAATGTTTCACAGGCTGTTCTGTAATTTCATCTGATATAGCTGGTGTTGTAATCGAGTAAAATGTTTGTTCTCCAGTAGTTCTGTCATTTTAAAATGTAATATATGGTTTAAGGGTGTGCAGACAATTAAAGGCTCTGTGGGGAGAAACCTTAGTATTTGTCATTCTTTTGGAAGAGTCATTTTCTCAGACTTCAAAATTCTTGAAAAATGAACCAAAAGCCAGATAAGACAATTATTAATTAATTAATTTTTTAAACAAGATTTCCAGCTGTACTCTCTTTGCATGGGTCTGCTTTGCAGCTGTTTAAAGGTGTTTTTGTTTTTTTTGTTTTTTATAATTCTGACTTAAATATAAAATCTTAATGGAAATTATTTGGAGATTTCCTTTGTTTGAGCACAGATATTTGATATAGACTTAGACAGGGATGTTATAAAAGATAGTGAACAGTTTTTCTTCCTTTTAAAAGAAGCAGTTTAACATTTACATAAACTGTTATAGCTGTTTGTCTTCTTAGAACATTAAAAGGGCATTTCACAGTGAAACGAGCATAATGAGCCGCAATGTGTGCTCCTCTTCATCGTGAGAAGACATGGAAAGAAAGTGCAAGCGAGAAAGCCGTGTTACAGAGCGGTGGGAGGGAGGAAAATAAAATCATGTCATTGTTGTTTACACTGGAACCCCCCCCCCCCAAAACTGAAGGCCTATGTGTGCGAGTCTGTGTGTGTTCCATCGTTTTCACTGTTTAGAGTTTCGGTTATTGTTAAGTTGACCTCAAAGGACATTTTGAAATTCACCACGAGACCAGTTTTGAGTTATTTTGGAATATTTTTGTTTTCATGTGAATTCAACATGCTTTATATTTAAAAATGGTTTCTTTAGATTTTTATATGTAGCTATCTTTTTTAATTATGAAAATAAAAGCGATGAAAACATTTAACAGGCATGAATAACTTTAGCTGAGTATGAAATCTGACGTGAAATATCAGAATGTGTCCTTTGATGTCATTTATTTAGTTTCTGCTCCCATTTGCTTAATTTAATGAAGCGACAGGTATAAATATATGCACTGCGATGCACATATACCCCCTTTTAATTAAACAAACAAACAAAAAAACATGTAGGCACATGCAATCACAGATGACCTCGGGAAGCTTACTGCAGGTTTTCCAACCCTCTACCATGAAACCTTCTGAACTATTAGAAACCTGTTCACAATTCTGTAATCCTTCTTTTCTTTTTATATACTCAAGGTCAATATCTCACGCCTACCATATCTCTACTTCTTCCCGTTCACTCACTTCCACACTTGTTGCTGCCTCAGCCTCTCCCTGTTTCTTCAGCATTTCTCTCCCTCCTCCAGCTTTCTGCCTGTTTAGTATGAACAGCAGCCTCCATTGCTGAATGGCAGGGTGTTATGACAGCATGCTACTGTTAACTGTGTTTGGGTTGGGAGGACAGGGGAACACACACATTCAGACACTCCGCAGTGCACGCACATACACCAGGACATTGACATCTTCATCTTTAGAATTGCCATTGTACATGAGCGTGCTCACACATGCACAGACACACGCAGGCCCGTGATCACTTATGTGTATCTGGCACCAACTTCTCCAGATGGAGCTCATCCCCTCCCTGCCTGTAGCCATATTTTGACTGTTTACTCAAGATTGCTCTATATCTGCCCATTGTTAAGCCTGCTTGGCTCTGTGAGTACATTCAGGAACATTTGAAGTGGGAGTTTAACTTATGTACATGTGGAGAAGCACAACGGTGTTTAAGTGTGTGCCCTCTTTGGGTGAAGGCGAAGGGGGTCTTCAGTGAGCACTGGCCAAATGTGAACATATATTTGAGTTCATAGACTTGCACACTGCTTGACCTGTGCAGGTGGGTGTCATTCTCCAAAGTGCATCCTGCCTCCGCAAGACATTTGTTTGTACACATGATGAGTTACTGGTAGCTACAGCAGGATGTTTGTGACCTGCTGTTTGAGAGCGCCTTATGAGTGAGTGGGTGGGTTGCTGGTGTTTGTATGCATTTGCACCCAGACGTTAACCACGGGGGTTTGCAATGCCCTTAAAAGTCGTGTTATCCCTCCGAATTAAAGGCTTGCCTTCAGAAGCTCGAAATCTGTCATTGCATCAAATTACATGCCCTGTATAGCAGCATAATATACGGTATACTATAGCAGATGCAGAGAGAGGAACATAAACACCTTCAAATCTTAGAAAATAGTGGAAAAATGAAATGGTCGTCAGAGCGGAGCCTCATTGCGCTATTGTCTTCCTCTTCTCCACATTCACTTTTTCCACATTTAGAAAGGGCTGCTTTGATGCATGCTGAAGGAATGCAGGGTGAGTAATCACAGGAGGGAGCGGGAGGAGGAAGGAGAGAGGTGGATTACGCTGATGAACTGAAGAGGTGATGGAGACAATTAAAGAGGCCACGGGGCGAGAAAAGATGGACATTTAAGAAGAAAGAAAGGGAAGATAGAAATGTAAAGCAGGCGAGAAAAGGAGAAAGAAAGTACAAGGGGCCTCCCTGGTTGTCGTTGCGCTGTGTGCGATCATTTGGGTTGATTTGGATTAATGCTTTAATTGAGAAACACACACAGAGACCGTTAACATCTGTATCCCATAGCAGTAGAGTGGCCGCCAAGACAAACCAGCACTGCGTCACACTGACAGATTCCCCCCAGTAACAAGAGCACTCAAGCAAAAGCTCTGTGTGAGAGAGACAGGGGTTTAATGGCAAAATTGTCCCGGTTTAAGACTTTAAGCTTTAGGTCAATAAAGTGGCACTGCCAGTCTTGAGCTAACATGACACACACAAAGAGCATCACTGCAGAAAAGCAGAGACTCGCAGAATTATAGAAGTAACATCTGGTTTCACAATATTTCCACACTTGCCCCATGCGCACAAAAGACAAACAACTTCCCAGCATACTTCAGTGGTTTTTTGTTTTCTGTCCTGACATTTTCTCACTAAGCCAGAAGGTCAAACTAATACAGTCAGGGTTCACACACCTTGTGAAAATCCAGCCGCATTTCCTAATGATAGCGTAAAAAGGAAAATACGATAATTTCACTCTCGGCTAAGTGTCCTTTCCCTGGTCCCTGCAGCCTTGTGAGCTACACAGAAGAGGCAGTAAAAGCAGCGTGAGGCCTTTTTGACAGTTCATCACTCTGACCTGCAACCTCACAGTTGGTCCATTCAGTTTTACATGTATACTGCAAAGTAGCATGCACAGAGTTTATATGCGTTCTCAGGTCAGGTTGCTAATACTTTAACCATAAAATTCATGAGCGCACACTTTCTTATAGACAATTGTGAGAAAGTATTTTCATCGTGACACACTGTCATTCTTACACACACCACACTATTCTGCTGCAGAACAATGCAAGGCTACACACCCTGTCTGTGTGACTCTGTGACCTATGGGACCCCTGCCTCTCTTAACCAGACTGAGTCCCTACTACACCACTCCAGCATTGACCCCCATTCATTTGGACCGACCCCTCTTATCAGGTCTGCCAGTTTTAGCTGTTACACACACACACAGATGCAGGCAGCCCAAACGCTCTCTCCTTCCCTCCCAACCTCCCCCTCCGCTCAACTCTCCCTCAACCATACGCACGTCAAATCGTACTAGTTTCCTCCCCGTGTATTCACACACATCTGAAACCACACATTGAGGAAAACCATGCTGACTCAATCCTTATGGGCAGTACAAAGCAAAGAGTCGAGTGTCAAGGCCTCGGTCTCAGAGCGCAGGGCCAAGAAATCAGACTTTGCGGAGGGTAATTAATACAGCAGAAAGCCCAGGCTTAGTGAAAGGCCAGAGCATTCAGACAGCATTCCCTCCAAGCTCACAGCAAAGGCACTCGCACACATGACTGCCAAGACAGCTTTCGTGACTGCTTCCCCTCGTCCCTGTACGGTTTCACATTCAGCCCACTGCGTTTGATCATGCGAGCCTGCAACATACTCACATCACCATATCTAATTAACAGTGAACGGCGAGGGGAGACATTTACACGCACACAAACACCACAAAGATAAGTGCAGCCTAGAAAAACCCATAGTGTAACACGAGCCTTTACTCAAGTATGGATTAGCATCGCTGCCTGTCAGATACACATAGTTGCTCTTTGGCTGGCTACCACACACAGTGACCACTGGCTCAGTAGCAACTTGCGCACACTCTCTGCAGCAGAAAATAAGTGCCTAACCCTAAGAGAACGTGACATATAATAAGAAATGAAAAGGAAAGCAAACACATAGCATAAAAGCTTCTTTATTCACTTTGTGGAGTACTAGCAGAGCAATAAAAGAAAGTGTTTATATCACAGATAAGATCTACTGGATTTAAAAATGTCAAAACAGCAATCTAACTATGCTAAAAGGTGAGAAAGAGAAAGGAGTCCTCTTGTGCTCTGTTCACCACCTGTCTCTGCTGACACCTAAACAGTGCTCTGTCTCTGGGCTTTGGGGGATTTTGGCCAGCATCACTTGACAAGTGCACAAATATGACATGCCATCATGAGCCAATTCTGGTCTAATGAGAATTCACGGAACTCCAGAAAATTGGCAGATTCAGCATCATTAGCTCTACTATGTGGAATATCACCATCTCTGCCACTGGTCTTAAAGACACAGTAAAAAAAAAGTAGAGCCAGAATTAATTCCAGCTATGTACAATACAGCTGTATTGCTCATACCTAATGGTATGCTCTCGTGCAGCAGCTGGTACTGTCTGATTAGCTCCGTCGTTAACTTAATGAAGCTATTCCTGCCTCGCTGTGATGGATTCACATGGAGGGAATGAAGAACATATACTGTTAAAAACACAAGAGGCTATCTCCTTTTCTTTTAACCTCCGTGAGTGTGTCCAGCCGTGGTGACCCCTCATCATTCACCAGCAGAAAAACAGAGAGATCATGCCAGCCCCAACGAGGATAAACAAGGGGTGGGCTAAATTACGGGTGCTAAAATGTGGCGGAGAAAGGTGGTTTCGCTGTGCCTATTTAGTGTCTAAAAATAAAGCCATGCCAGGCCAAAAAACTGCGTGCCCACAGAGGTATCCGTGCCAGTACCTTTTATACAAAGCATCTTCTCTTAACTTGTGAAGTGTAATGAGCATCCTGAAATGTTCAATTACAGATTTTCTACTAACGAGGTAAACAAAGCATCAAACAGCTCAAAACAAAGGTCTTGATGAGGCGTTTGTATTCAGGTAATACTGGATTTCTCTGAAGTTACGGGGGTGGAAGGTGTTGACAGTGTTAGTGTTTTCCCCTGAGAGAGAAGAACTGGTGTTTTCCCATATTTACGTCAGTATTTACGCATGTGTGTACAGGTCTTTTGAGAGGTTTACATATTGCGGGTAATAGGATAACTCTGGCCTCTAGCAGCAGAGAAAACAGGTGCTTATCTTGTCACAGTTGTTGTGCTAAGCCAACCTTTGACCCCTGGTTAAGAGCCAATTCAGAAATTAAAAACAAGAAATTTGCAGGTCTCCGCCCTCTCCCAGCTCCTGGCCCTGCTCTCTTACATATGCACGTGCACTCACAAAAATTCATGCATGTGGTAAAGGTCAGCCAGCTGATGAATCATTTTACAGCTATTTCCGAGTATCCTATCACTGGTGTTCTGCAACCCAGCTTGTTGAAGAGTGCAATAAATGAGAAGAGAGAGACATCAACTGCGAAGCAAAAAAAAAAAATTAAAAAGAGTGGATAAGGACAGATCGAATCGTGCAGAGGGGGAAGATTGAGAAGTGAGGGGGGAGGGGGGGGGAGCGGAAAGGGAGAAGTTTGCCGCTGTGTGGGGTCTTTCTCGCGTGCATTCACCAACGGAGTCTGGGTTATTGATTTTCAGGCATGAAGCAGGAATCTTGTCCAGGGTTTTACTTTGCTCTGCCGTGTCTGCCAAGCTCTTTCTAGTAACGCTCCTTCACTTTCACATTTCTCTCTAACAGAATAGACGGACTTTGTCGCTTCAAAAATACAACTGCAGCATAACTGCTGAGCAGCTAAACAACTCTGAATCTGTTCATTCTACTTCCACAATTTGAAACAAAATATATTTATATATGGTCAAAAACAAAGGTTTTCATTTAGTCAAAGCATTGTTCATAAGGTCTTAGCACAAATGCAACAAATCTGCATTTAACGTATGTCAAAAAATAAATATTTAATACTGCAACAGTTTGCAACATCTCTTTGAAATATGATGTGTGTAAGGCCCTTTAGTTTTACGATTTCCATGGTACATTTCATTACATTCATACATTTCAACATTTCATAAATACATCTTTGGTTAATGATATTTATGCGGCGGTTGTTGTTTTTTTTTTTTTTTACCACAAAACTTTGTGTCTCCAGGTGAAATTTCAATTTAACTAATGTTACAGCTCCAGTTTGTCTCTGCAAAATTATGAAACGTATGAATCACTTATTCTTGACTTCTCAGTCCTCTTTTTCCCTTGGGTTATTTTTGTAACGAGCATATCTGATAAAAATGCAAGGCACAGCATTACAAATATCGAATTTTCACAATATATTTATAGCTGTTTGTGTAGCTCTGACATAATCAGAATATCCTTGTCATCGTATTACTAAATATTTGACTGGTCATCAGGCTGAGAGTATGCAAGTGACTGTTGTAAGAACGCAACTCCATTAACTTTAGTCATGTCCATCACCATGCCTCTCACACCAAATATAAAACATACACACAGAAACATAAGCATGCACACACAGACATGCTGAAATGAACTCTCCCTCACATATATAAACTTGGATGCATAAACAAAGCAGCCGAATGACTGAAGGAAATCCTCAGACGCACCAAAACAGACGCACACGCAGCTCTTGGAGAGCACACAAGTTATATGTGCCGAGGATACTTGCTAAAAATCAAATGACAAACCCAGCACAGAATACAACGTTATTTGAATGCGACTCAGAGACTGGGTAAAGAAAACACGCAAATGTTGACGTGTCGCCATCAGAAGAAACTTTAGCAAGAAATTACATTTTTGAAGCCACAATATTAGCAGGTTAATGTGAAAGACATCAATCATGTTTCGTGGATAAGACAGTGGTTCAATTCATAAAAAGCCTCTTCGAGGGACTAGAAAGTTAAATACATTTAAACAGTCCGCTGTTTTGCCGATTAAAGAAAGTGATGAAAAGTACGTGCGCCATGTTGCAGACAAAGAGTCCAGGAATAACAGCATGAGATGGAAAAAAAATCATACTGTGTTAATTTATTGATATTTATTGGTCTCCAATACAAAGTGCAATAAGTCCCCTTGTAAAAAGCCAAATTTGAGAGGAGCAGGATCCTCCAACACTGAAGCCTCAGCAGCACTACATTTTGATATTTTTCATTGCATCGATCATGATAATAATTAGATGCGGAATCCAAAAAAGCCAAAGAAATCAAAGCTTCAAAGCTAATTCTCATTTTACAGCAGACATTAATGTGGAGTTCAAACTAAAAGTCAAAAGCCATTGAGATTATAATATAACTGCATCGTTTTAAATCACTTTCCATGATAAATTACCTGTTTGACAATAGGTCCATAACCTGAAACGCATCAACCTTTACACTTTATTGTTAGAAAATACCTCCCACAGAAAGAAGCTGTCAAGTGCTTGACGTTAGTTAAACTCAGCCTGTGCGTCTCCCGCATTATCTTCAGGCAGAGGAAGGTAGAGAGCAGCCTGTCCTGCTGTAGCCTCAGGGATCAGGGCAGATCTGGGATTGAGGTTGATAATGAGCAGGGGGATAAAGTAGAGTTATGGAGGTCTTATCACCCTGAGCCCCTGGGTCACACAGTACTGCTGGTGGTCACAGACAGTTTAATCATTTTAAAAAAAAAACCTCGCAGTTTTTCATAATAAAATGTTGTTTCTTGTAAATAAATGAGTCTACTTTTTGGCTTCTTGCAAAAGTTAATAATATGTTTACATGAGGAATGAAGGTAACAATTTTAGCATTGTGACACAGCTTTTACATCACTTTTCCAAAGATAACAGTCTCATTACTGTTTTCTTTTTCTTTCTTTTTTTGCCTGAAGTGTAGGATGGCTTGACTTTGGGTGATAGCAGTGTTAGACCTTGTCACTGTGAGTGTGTGGGGGTCAGAGGGAGACAGAGGTGAGTGGGGTGGGGGGTTGCTAGTCCCCAGGCTGTGATTTGTTAAAGTGCATCAGACGGGAGTTGACCAGAATCTGAATAAATCACTTCAGTGGCACCAGTGACAAAAACTTGATAATGCCCCTCTGTTATCTGCAGGCTATTTGGTGCTAATTATTGAGCCAATAAGAGGGACATTTGTGTAACTGCTTCTACCTTTTTAACGAGTCCATTTCAGTTTTAAAGATTCCCCATGGACACATATGAAGTTCTATAAAAATCCCCCAAGTTGGCTTGGCTTGAATTAAAATGGCTTTTTTTCCTCACAAGAATT
Organism: Neolamprologus brichardi; assembly: GCF_056152115.1. Taxonomy (NCBI): domain Eukaryota; kingdom Metazoa; phylum Chordata; class Actinopteri; order Cichliformes; family Cichlidae; genus Neolamprologus; species Neolamprologus brichardi. The sequence goes on from NC_142104.1 coordinate 17,372,926, forward strand.
TGCAATTACCTAGACAGATGTTTTTAAATTTTGCCTCTTCTAGTTCTTTGTCATCATAGCATAAATAGGTAGATGTTGAAGAGATCTGACGTCTCTGAAAAGTCCATTCTCAACATATGCATACTGGAGGCTGCGGATTTTTACATGATATAATATATGCTATTTGCATGTGGAACTGTGACTGGTTTCAAAATGGTTCACAAAACAGTCCTATTTATACAGCCATTGCATTGAGCACACACTTTCCCCTTCAGCAGACCAAGTACAATAAGTACAAATACAGTTCAACAGTAAGCACAATAGGCAGTAGGAATTGAATTTAAGCCATGCTCAAATAGAGATGCAAAAAAACCCCAACAAGAGTGAAATGTCCTGTATTGTGCAACACAATGAATTTGCATTGGCACCGGGGGGGAAAAGCAGGTTGGAGTAACTTGTAGGAGTATCATGTATGATCCCAGCCTGGATGAGTCAAGCAAGGATTGCCTTACCATTACCATTCTTACTTCAGGCCAACCGCAGACACAGCAGCTGATGAAAAGATTAATTAGGGGAGGTTAAAAAGCCATTTGATACTGCTGAGTTTGATTTAATGACGTGTTTTAGGATTAAAAGAGTACCAGCAAGCTGAGAGGTTAACGGCAAACAGAGCTGCCTTCTGCTAATCACTATTATTCTACTTGTTTGGTAACTTTCTCCGACCCTTTGAAAGCGAAAAACAGAATGTTTTTCAAAACAAATGTCAACAGAGATATTTAGGAAGAGCAGCAGCAGTCCATCAGCATTTCCATGGCAACAGCGGTGAAAACAGGAGCAGGCCTCCACTTCTTCCCGCATGTCAGCATGTATCCCATTATGGTTGTACTGTGTGGACAGAAGAGTTCTGCCTGCTTGCCACAACTTTATTTATTTTACTGTCTTTCATCTGCAAACCACCACCAATCTGCATCAGAGAGAAATCCACTCTGTGTATCCCATAGGTGTCATTTAGGATTGATTCCCTGGAATTAGCAGGCAAAAGTAGAACCATGTGGCTGTCTGTCTCTCAGTCTGTCCTTACCAACACCTGAGATAAAGCGTTTTGGACATGGAGAAATGGCACATGGCCTCCTGGAAAATTAACATCTTGAGTGTCTGTCACTCTCTGCTTAATATTAAGGACAGAAGTGATTGTAAGTACAATCCACTACAGTGTGATTTTTAGATAAACACTGCAGAGTATTTGTTGCTTTAAACTAGATAATGCTATATAACTAGTTCTGCACTTCATTACTGACGCATATTCACCAATGAAGAAGACATGTTCAAGATTCCTGCTGAATGGCTTTAATTTCAGCGGCACAACTACAATCCATCTGATCATTTCTACTTTTTTCAGTATTCAAAATATATATTTTAAGAATGTTTGAGCTCTTCTGATTCACACGACCTCTGCAGAAACACTGATAAGCCAGCGTGAATCTGCTTTTAGCCAAACTTAGGTCCAAGGTCACAGACAACACAAGCGCTTGAGCCTGTTGTATATCACGGATAAGCAGTGTTATTATTTATTGATCAAGTGTCATTCAGTTGCAAGGTCTACTTAGCTGGAAAACTGGACAGTACAAACACTGACCTACAATTCTTCGGGAAAAAAAGCTAACATAAATAAAAATGAGGACCACCAGCAGCTTCAATATTTCTGAATTTGTATCTGGCAATGTTTATCATATGTGCGCTACACCCTACCACAGAAAACCAGAGTCATCATAAAGTCTTTAAGTGGTTGTTCACTTGAATTTGGCTCTAATGCTAAATTTAACTCTGATTAAGTGGTTTCATACGCAAAAGATTACCGTATGTAGAAAAAAAAGAAGCTATTGACTGAAGTTTTGCCTTGCAGAGTTCACCATTAGTAGGTCTTATTTATTCGTCTGTTCATGTGTGGATTTTGTAAGTAGAGAAAGGAGGGCAAATATCAAAAATGCACAACCAGCATTTCAAGTTTGTGCAGAAATTGGAAATTTATTGTTGAAAACATGGAAACTTTGTCAATTTTTGCAAAATAGCCGTTCAGTTTTTTTTTTTCATACAACATATAAAAACAGAAGCATAGTAAGCATAGTAACAAATACGGGATCAATTATTACACAAACACCAGCAGCCATATGTTTAATATTTTTATATATAATTATTAGTGTCACTATTATTACAGTTTTGCGACACACACACACACACACAATCTGCATCAAAGAGACAAAAAAGAACAAAACTTTTTAGTGTTATTACACATAAGTACAAACGAAATCTTTATGCATATATATTTGTCAGTCTTTCCACTTTAGGTATTTATCTTACTGCACAAAAAAAATTCTGAATATACAGAAAACATAAATTAACTTTATTGGAACTCCAGCTTGCGTTTCTTCCCTGGGAACAACTTAACGCTGCAAGTACTAAAGTCTTAAGGAGGTGGTAAAGAAAAAATAAGATTATATATTTCATTTTTAACATTATTCAGTTTACATATACAATAACTAAAACTAATTGCTTTTTAAAATCAAGGTATGGCCTCACTGATGTTTTAACTTATATGAAATTATGTTCTGCTTTGATTACTGCACACAGTCATTCAAGCAATTCATATCAAGTAAAAAGCAAGCGTACAGGACAAAGTTGACTGATGCAACATGGAACATCTGCCACTTGATTGATTCCTAAATCAAATTGCCCATAGAAACGACTCAAACTATGGCTTTTAAAGGAGCTTTTTCACCCTAATACATGGCCCATTAGCAAATGGCCATTCATCAAATTAACCCTACCTCGAGAGAGCTGCCAGCATCTCAGAAAGTACAGTGCCACAGTGCTCTCTGTCTCCAGTCAGGACACACTCAGCAGCGCGTCCACTTTGCCATGACTGTGTTTACCTCAGGAATACACAAATGCAGCTCACTGCAGGCTCTATTAAGAAAGCGAGACCAAACCTCTCCTGATCCACAGAACACAGACTGCTTCACCCGCTTGTGTTATTTACAGAATTTAGTCTCATTCCCTTGTTGTCATTTTGTAGATTTTTTTTTTTTTACTAATGCTGAATATTCTACATTCTACATGCAGCATATGAAGCATGAATTATTTCTCTCCACATGTGATTATTCACAGTTTTTCTTATGAACATGAAGCAGTAAAGCTTGGCTCTAAATGTTCCTGAGAGCATACAAATGCAATAATCAGCACACTTAAAACACATAATAACACACACAACTATATTCTAAAAATTCACGAAAATAAACAGGTTTACCAAACCTTTAATTAGCATGAAGTTGTGTACTTTAGCTAGAATTAAGGAGCTTCAGGCCCAGCTGTGGTGAGCCTGATTACTTAATAATATGGTGATAAATGCAACTATCAATCAAAACCCCTGACAGGACTTACAATTCAGGAGAGATCGGCCAAAATAAGAGCTGCTGACTCTCTCATTGTGGCGGTGTGTACGGGGGTGTGTAAAAGGATACGCGGTGCAGTCAGCAATGAAGGTACTTGCACCAGTGCAATGACAGGAAGAAATAAAGTGTCACTTTTTATTTACAGAGCACAGCGGCAGTAACTACAGCTCTGTCTCGCAAACAACAGTTGTGCAATTTAAAAGCTAAAGTCACGCACAGTGGAGGACAACAATGACACTGTGGTTGAAACACTGGTGGAAGCCACAGTAAACACACCTTACAGTACACTGAACATAAAGGCTTCCTGAGCACAACACAACTGGTTTTGATGGCAATGATGAAGTAAGATCAGCAAACAGTGTTATGTTTGTCTTCCACCAGAAATTTACATTTCAGATTTTAATTGTTTTATGCATATCAGTAAAAATATGTCACCCAGAAACTCGGCTAACTTTGTATTTTTATGAAATATTTTCACACCCGCATATCGCTGTAGTCATTAGAATGGACTCTTTTTTGCTTTCATGTAATCTGCTTTGCTTTAAAAAAAAAAAAAAAAATCACATTTATACATCAAGTATTTTAATAATCTAATAAAATAATATTTTTTTGGGATATTGTCCAACCTGGAGACAGTTAGGAGGGTGAGATCATTTGAAATATTCAAGTAAAATGTTAAAATATGCTGCAAAGGTTTTCAAATGTTTGCTGCTTTGTTTTTTCTTTTGAAAATCATCGACTGCAAAAACTCAATCGCATAAACTCCTGGTTCAAAACAATGCCAGGTGAAAGTGTAATAGCAGTTTTAGTTGGTTATTTAATACTCCTAAAAAATATTTGTGAAAGATGAATAACACAGTTAAATGTGCAGTGATGAGTTTTAAAAACAGCTCTTCTTAAAAACAAAGGGAATGTGTGCGAGTGTAGGTTTTCATTTAAATACAGTGAAGTGTGCGAATGATTAAAGTGCAATCAAATTAAACGTGGTCATCTCTAACAAAACACAAAAGTCCAACATATTAAGAACTCTGTAACATCTCGATGACATGCATTCTGATGAAATAATTATTTTACTTATTCTAACTGTTATGTTTCCTGAAATATTCCGTATCTTTCTCTCATACGCACACCTATCCTCAGTGGCTACTACTTGTTTTGGCCCTTTTCCTCCACAAAGGTCTACTGTGCTTTTCTGCAGGTTGAAAGTTTTCACAGCAGAGATGACACGAAGCAAATTCTGGCTCTGAGGTAAATCACTGCAGCACTTGGGACTGCAGCTATTCTCTCTCACCTCGCCACTTTTAGCAGACCGTGGCTGATTTCCTTCCTTGCGTGACTCCAGAGTGTAAACACACAGCCAGAGTGACTCATCACTATTTCTCACTTCCACGGTCTGATATAAACACATGAAAAGGGTCAGGGGTCATTTTGAGGTGGTGAGTGGGTGGGTGGAGGGCCAGTATGTCTCTCCATAAGACATCTTCCATTCTCCAAAGAATTCACAGCTTCCTGTGGCCAAAGCCGCATGCCTGCCCACTCTAGCCTAGAGGAAGGAGAAAGAGAAACACAGTTAGAATTAGGGAGAGAGATGGACGGACAGTTTGGGTGATAGATTGCCTTCTCTGCCACGCTCCTCTTCAGGAAAATGGAAAGAATGCAGTGGGGATGAGGCTGTATCTCTTTTCCCCCGTGACAGGACCAGAAAAAAGAGTGATGGCTAGAGAAAGGATGGAGGGGCTAAATCTGGGTTTGAGTGTATTGCAGAAATGAACTACATTGTGTTTTATGTGCTGGTAAATTGACTTATAAGTCTTGAAAACATTGTTTATCTGCACCTGCCAGCTAGTCTTTTGAGCACATTGGCACTTTGTTAAAATGAGATGCCTAAGAAAGTCCTGATCAGCTCTTGAAGCCTGCAGGGTATTTAAGGTGGAAGGGAGGGATAGCCACTTCCTTTCAGGCCCCAATCTGAAGAAGGGCCAAATACAGTCTAACATAAATCACTTTAAACTCCGCAGCTTTCGCAGTACCATTGTTATAGAGCAGACCAGCGGAAAGAGGCCGGTAGCAGGTGGAAATAAAAAGCCCTTTGACAACCATAAGGTAAGATTCTTCCCAAGATCACCACAACATTTACACAAGCCAAAGAGAGAAATGTCTGGTTGCCAGCACCAGTCTGGACACATATACACACCAATATTTAGTCAGCGAGACTCTCATATACACTGATACATGAATACATGTATCAACGGCATAGGCAGCTGCAAGAAGCACGCAATAACAACGATGATGCAGCCACTGACTGCACAGAAAAGCAGACACAGAGCCAGACGGATGGACGGATTCACACTCTTATTTTTCCCAAGTCCAAACGAACATGTAAGTGGTGCGTTGAGCTTAAACAAACACTGTTAAAATAACATCTGTTGGCTTCGTTATAGTGGCTTTAAAATGTGGTTTGTTGCAGTTGAGTTTGGAGATGAAAGCATTATCAAATACAGGAAGGGAAATGAACAAACAAACTGCTATTTTTTTTTTCTTTTCTTTCTTTTTTTTTGTGCAACAATATTTGTTCTGTTGTGTTTTTCTGTCACACAATTTGCACAGATTGCCACATAGGTCACACCCCCTTCATCTCAGAGCAATAACTTAGTCAAATCACAACACACAGGCACACACTTTATGGTGGTCTCCACTGAGGTTAAATTTCAAAAGATAAATAAATAGTTGGACTGCATTCATTTTTTACAGTTAAAAAACTCAGAGGCGATCGTGGCCTTTTATTGTGAACAGATGTACCAAAATTTACCGAATCTGATGCCATTGCCCCTTGAAGACTTGGGCAGTGATTTGCAGTGTGCTGAGGACACTTGTTTGTTAATAACCTGTTCATTTTGAAATCATAGACACTTTCTTTTCAAGCACGCTTCCTCTCATTAAATGCAAAACCTCTGGTGGTGAGCCAATGAGGCTGTTAAAACCTCCCTGCTGTGTACACAGTTTTAAAAAAAATTATAAACTTTTATATTTTTGTTTCCACAGTGATCTACACATTTGCCCAACAAGCAAAAGATCCCTGGTTTGAACCTGGGAAGAGACACAAATCCCTTAGGAATTGCATCAGGAAAGCCTCCGCTGTATAAAACCTGCCAAATCAAACACGTGGAGCTACCCACTGTGGTGACCCCATCTGAATAAGGGAGGAGCTTCTTTATTTGATTTGGCTGTATGAAACATTACTGTTGTTTTGCATATTTTGTGAGCAGCTAAACTCAAAACATGAATGAAGGCGAATCTAAACAAATACAAAAACTCAACACAAAAAATGAATCTCTAAATAATTTCTAACAATTTAAAAAGGCTATTTAACAAATCAATTCACATTTTTCACAATAAATAAATGAATAAATAATTCAGACAGATGCCAACATTTTACCCTCCTCTTTTGTTGAGCTCTTGACTAGTCCTTCAGGGGTTACACTACATTGCACTTACAATATTTAGGCTTCTTTCTTCATTCAGCCTCTCCCTGTCCTCTCATTTATTTCCCTGGCACTGCCTACCGCACCAACCACACCTCTCCTAACGGGTGTACTCCTCTCTACTCCTCTCTTCACTTGGGATCATAGCCTAAACCTGGCAGGGTCTCTGTCACATGATGCCCATGCGCGTGATGCTTCGCTGGGACCCCCCTCCACTCAGGAAATGCTCCCGGCCTTTTTCCCACCCTAGTGTTCCGCTGTGGAGAGCTGGGCATCACAACTGAATCCAGTTACCATCCCAAAGCATTCCTGACTGATTCCAACCACTGCCTGGCAATGGGTTCCCACAGACGACAAGGATATGCCCTCATTTCAAGAGCACTGGGTATCAAGTTGTGAACTACCAAAAGCTGTTTATGGCAGAACAGAGGAGTTTGAGCTCCACAATAGGCAATTATAGTGCCCACTCATCCCCCTCCCCTTCATTCAATTTGTGGTTTGTCTGTAGGTGGATTCGGTTATGTGCAGATTAAAAATAGTCAACCCATTCCAGACAAAAACTGTGAGGGACATGGAACACACATTGCACAAACGATATCTCCCATTGTGGTGTACTGTTTGGGAATTCTTAATTGCTTTTTCCGAAGCAGCTTGCCACAGGAAAATCCCCCTTCAGAGTAAAGAAAAAAAGAGTCGGTGGGCTGTGCGTAAACACCATACATATTATGTAAACACATACGTATAAACCCATGTCGCCCCATGTGCACCCATCAAACTGAAATCAAGGCAATATCAAAGAAGCTAACCTGCAGCAGAGCCAATTGCGGCCTGTGTGTGCCCTCCCTCTCTCTTTTGTGTTCTCCGCTGTGGTTTCTGCTTCAGCTCTCATTATTGATGTCTTTGCCTGCATTAGACAGACCATGATGGACCGGCCCTGGGAGGTGTGCAGGACTCCAGGGTGGAGCACCAAACAGGCTCGAACTCACTGTGTGGGATTGAGTCTTTTCTTTTTAAAAAAAATAGAGGGAGAGAGAGAAATAGTAAGGCCGTGATGCAGGAAAGCGTCTAAAAAAATGTCATATTTATGTTGAGCACAAAACAATGTGCAGCGACTTTTAAAAAATCCACCAGATAATGTCACACAAGAAACAAAAAATCATACTGCCACAAGTATAATGCGTTTAATCAAGGCTTTGAATCAGATAGATACTTTTATCATGAATAAAAGCTAATTAACACACAAAGCAGCTTTGGATGAATCAAACTGAGCCCTAAATTAACTTAAATGCAAAAAACAGAACGATTCAGGAACACGCGTGCATGATGACGACAAGTATGTCCTAGTTTAAATATTCTATGCATTTAAATAAAACTTTACTAAAAGGAAAGCAAACAAATATGAAGACCACACACCATCACTCCCACTGAAGGAAACCGGAAACTTTGAGAAATATCACATGCTGTCATTCAATATTTTGCTAGTGTAACTGCTGCTTTAATCATCTCTTATTCACCAAAATAACCAATCTTACTATTACTCTGACAAGCTTTGCAGTGTATTGTTTTTTTAATTAAACTTTTGATTATAATGTTTTCAAGAAACCAAAATAAAATATTATTTAAAAAATAATGCAAGAAAATCATTGAAAATTGATTATATTAAGGAACATTGTGAAATATTTTTTATAGAAATTGCGTTAATACATAACTAAATATGAAAACAGCCACTGAGCCATTAAAAAAACATACCATGAATGCTTTAACTTTGTAAATAAAATGTATATTGTGTGTCTATTGTATGTAATGTACATTTTTAAATAGTATTTTTCTCTTTCCTTTGAATTCTGCCCTTTTGACTTTCTTTTTAAACACACACACATCCAAAAAGTTACAAACTTACTGAAACACCAGTTTGCTGCTATATACAGGTATATAAAATTATGAAGCATTTTCCCTACAAGTGCTAACCACATTTGGAAAGTCAGGAATTTGTGAAAGCTCCGGACCTGCCAAATTCTCCCCACTGCTGTCCTTCATGTCAAATTATGTGGTACTGCTTATAATCACAAAATAAACCAGAAAGAATTTTACATATGCTTTCATGCTTGTTTTTTCATTGTCTGAAAGGAATGCTTCGACATGAGGATGTCGAAAGAAGACAATTTAAAAAAAAATAAAAAGACAGGGTCAAATTTGCTTTTACATGTGACAAACAAGTGAATCTAGAAGAAAAAGAAAGAAAACAGGAGTGGGAGTGGGCTGTCTATAATTTGACAATATGGCACACGAGGGACAGTTGCGGGAAGGCGTGTGAAGTGTTGCTGAGCAGCCTGGGGTTCTCACAATAGCGTTTTTTAAACCAATGACTCATACTTTGGTATGATAACCTCTTTATCTGTTAACTGATAATGACAAAAAAAAAAAGAAAAAATGCTCCTCTATCCAACATATAAATCTAAAATGGATTACCAGATGACCAAAAGCTTAAAGGACTCTAGTACTAATTTTACAGTTACAGTATAAGATATCCCAACGATGCCTGGGGTTAATTTAACTAAAACAAATTCATTCAGTTCATGGTTTCAATCTGAATTCATGCTGTACGGTATTATTATCTCTGTGGAGGACTCGCAGTTGTCAGTTTAAGTCTAAGGATAAGGTCACTGACCTGACCAACCTACTCAATGTTTATTGTCTGCTGTTTCTCCGAGTTTATCTTTTTGTCTCTCCTCTCCCCCCTTTAATGCTCCCCTCTCTGCGCTTCTAGTCCTGCAGGAAGTTTTTTTTTCTGCAGGGGACCTTCCATGACAATAGAAGGTTATTATTTTGCTATCTAGAATGCCCTTAGATAAATCGTGTTGTGATGTGGCGCTACAGAAATAAAGCTGAATCGAAGGAATTGATAACAACACAGCTGTTAGTGCGGGTGTGAGGCGGATGCAGGCAGGTGGCTGTATGTCTCTGTGTGAGACGTGACACCAGAATGTAACCGATGGGAAACTTAAAACAACTAAGCAAGGCTGTGTTTTCACACTCTTCCACGAATTCCAATTAAAATGATCGCACTGTAAAATTTAATTTTCTGATTAAATAAATCCTCCCCTTTTTTGGGGGAAAGGTAACACAAATTAACTGAGATAAGATTTACTTACACATTTTTATATCCATCAGACTCCGATATCTTCAACATGGCGCACAGGCTGGAAACATTGATTTATCCTTTGATTTGTCAGTAGTGCTCATATAAGTAACTTCGTCTCAGTGTCATACTCTAGGGACCTACGGAAGCGCGATTGTGTGCATCCTTTTAATTTGAGCAAAATCAAACATTTCTATAAAAGTTGTGGACATCTCTGTCAGAATTGATGAGGTTAGAAAAAATATTGAAAACATGTGTTGATGAGCAGATTAGAGGTAACTACTTTTCTTTGTAGTACCGATATCTTATCTGGAAAATTAAATGATCATAAAGCCATTTCTGCAGCAGCTGATTACTGGAGACTGCAGTGCCCATCAAATACACTTCAAATCCACATAGTGGCCCAACGCGCGCAATCAGCGGTCTGCTAGCAATCCCGTCCCTTCTCGATCACATAAACACCACTTAAACGAAAATATACACGACCACCTACAGCGCAGGGAAAGTGATGAGGGGGTGCCTACTCCGACATTAGGACACACTGTTTTTAATTAAAGTGACAATGCTGAGTGAACTACAGGCGACACTGCAGAAGCAAAGAGCCAGAAACCCATCTTACACAGTTAAGAATACAAATTGTGTAAAAATGTTTAAAAAACATCATAACCACATATATATGAATAACATTTCAATCGGATTACTTTTTTTATTTGGGTTATTAATGTTAGTCAACAAAGCATTAAATATGTATCAGAATTCTTATAAATGCGAAATAAACACTTTTATTTTTTACATTTTTCTCGAGCATTTGTGTGCAAAACTGAGAGCTCGGCACTATTTGTGCATTTAAAGAGTTGCTGACATTTCAGTTCTGTAGAACACGTAAAAATAGTAAAAGTAAAGAGAAAAACCTATGTCGTTAAAAAATACGATAATTCAAACTCTGAACCAGATTCTCTTATTAACAGCCATTCATGTCTTTGTTAATTGATTTCAGCTCCCTGAGAGACTGAGATTAGATCTTATTTTGTATGTGTTGATTCGAGCTCATAATAATTAAAAATGTGTTTTTCTTTCTCAGATTTGCAGTCAGTTTAGGTCAAACAAACGACATTAATGGAAACATTTATTCATGTGTTTTTTTGTTCGGGTTTTTTGCTATCCATGTCTTATTCCCGTTTACAAGTACTGTTTATAAAATAAAAACGTATTAGAAAATTTTGCCTAAAAACTTATTTCAAGTTCAAGTCGGTCGAATTTACAGCCAGTTGATCGATTACTTGTCATACACTCCTTGAAACAAGTCCCTGCGGCCTCTCTGTGACCCTCCTCCTTTACCACCGAAGAGGGAAACGGTTTATTAGTTAAAGAAAGAAACATTTAATCAAGTTATTGCACCTAATATTCTGAGAGTCTCTCTGCACCTTAGGCCTAATCTCGCCGACCTTGTATTTTGTTCAGAGTCCAAATCAAATTAAGATCATAGCTTCCGCTTCTTTTAAATCTGTGATCCGCCAGGTGTAGGCATAATGTAATACTCGTGACAAGGAAATTATTTCAAACTTTATAATGTCAAGTCTTTCTTAGATGATGTATGACAACGCAGCATTGCTTTGACTACAGATCACAGCACCTCAGTTTATCATTTAATCACGTAATATCAGATATCAGTAAGTTTCTGTTTTTTGTTGTTGTTTTTTTGTTTTGTGCGTAGTGGCAAGACTGAGCTGAAGAACATGGCAATGCTGCTTAGACTGAATTGGAAAATAATTCAATTTCATATACATACATAGTTTTTTTTTTCATTATTATTATCTATCATAGGTGTGATCCTATGAAATGTAGGCTCTCTAAAGTAAGAATGTGACAAACAAAAAAATGTCTACGTACAGGTCAGCAGATTATTGTAACAACGTGATCAACCAAAAATCTGTTTCAGTAAATACTAGTGAGGCGACCCGGAAAGCCTGTCAGTACTGTGCGCTCTGCGGTGTACCTCCACCTAAGTGGACAAGCATTCCTGAGGATGCATCGCTGTCAAATATTTCAAGATGCGACGTCACGGAAAAGTGCACGACTTCGTCTGCGACACAGCAAAGGGGAGGCTCTGACCTCGGATCTCCAGCCCCAGTGATGATGAACATAATATGCCACCTTTTAGGCAGTTTGTTTGTGTGTGTGTGTGTGTGTGTGTGTGTGTGTGTGTGTGTGTGTGTGTGTGTGTGTGTGTGTGTGTGTGTGCACGCGCGCGTTGGCATACCTGTCCATAGGAGGGGCAAAAAGATTTTCAAAACTCGCTCTTTCCATTAGATACAAAAAAGGCCATTTCTTGTACTTGTACTGTATAATATTCCTGTATTCTTGTACTACTTGTACTAAGTGATATTCTGAGGGTGAATAATACCTTTAATCGATTTCTCCATTATGAAAATATATAACTTTGCACCGTGTGAATACGCAGCAGAGGCCATCAAACAGATAATTTCTTCTTAAACACCAGAGACACATCCCCCCAGCTATATAAATGCTTTTGTATATATAGATATATTTGCAAATAACATGACTCTAAAGAACGTGAGACAAAGAATGGTATGAAGTCATCAGCGGTAATTAAATGCAGTGGGCAGAAAGAGGACGGGAGCGCGCCTGCCCCTGGTGCGCGCTGGGTGGTCTGCTATGCTGATAAATGTGTGGCCCTCACTTCAGGCGATTGGCCGAACAGGCACTGGTTAAAACAATACTTACATTCACTTATCCGTGGTTCTAAATCTCCTTTGCAACAGTAAAATCTAACCTTGGCACGGCTGTCACCTTTGGGCTGACGATGATTTTTTTTTTTTTTTTACAATGAATTGTTTTCTCGATTTCCCTTTGGCGAACTACCTGGAACAAAAGAAAACCGCCCGCTTATGTTTTGGCACTGGGGAATTTAATCAGTTGGAACATTAATAAACCGCGCGATATTTTACTTATACACTGAGTTTGATTAAAATGTGTCACCTCAAACGGAACTCCTTGAAAAGATTACAGGATTTTTGCGCACAATGGAGTCGTCAAACACTGGTTTTACGCACGAACCAAAATACATATATTCGCCTCTTATTTATGTCCACGGTGCCAAAATCAACAGTCACGAACCCCTAAAAAACAATAACGCCGACAGCGAGCAGAAGCACGCGCTCATCTAACTGAATTCAAAAGGTTGCAGGCTGCAGCTATCGAGATCTCCAGGGAACAATAACCAACCTACTGTCAACAGTTTCAGGCTATACTCCTCGACTTCCAGTAGCTCTCGCGCGCAATTTTGTGAGAGAGCAATACAGCGATCTTAAAGTTGGTTTTTCAGTGTTGGAAAAAAAGAAAACAACCATTTTCCAAGTAAACTGTCACTTAGTGCAAGAAGGCAGAGCTTGATCCAAATTTGAACTCAACTTTTCTAATTGTCCTATATTATGTAACATAATGCAAATCGAACAATCTACGTCTCCTGCTGTGGGGATTAAAGAGCTGCATCACTGTTAGTAATCCTGTGAATGAAAGCCTTAAATCCACCTTACTTCAATTCCACGATCATTCGATGGAGAAGTGCCTGCAGGAGTCGATCTCAAGTGCCAGTCCGAGTTTCTGTGTTCAGAGTTCGGAGGAGCTTCCACCTCACTCCTCTTGCGTCCCTGCGTAAATATTATGACTACATTACACAAACAATATTCATGTGTTAAAATGTCCGCATCGACTCTCCGAACAGGCAAGCATATCGCATCAGATTGAGTATTAGCTGATCTAACTGGGCTTTTGCTTGATTTTTTATTTAAAGAAGGCCAGGGAAAATGTTTACATTTTGCTGTATAAACATCCTGCCCATGTTCCTGTCTATCTTTTACAGAAATCAAGAGGGTGGTTTTGAATATGAGGGGCATGTTCTCTGGTAAATGTTTTCCATATACTAAAAATGTGATATAAAGTAGCTTTTTTTAATCGTTTTAATTACAAAGGAGACATAACAAGGCTGCAGTCGTGTGGCTCTTGGGTTATATGGCCTGCAATGGCGGGATACTGCTTGCAGGTTTAACAACAGATATCAGTTGTATAAATAGTGTTAGAATGATCATAACCCTAAAAAGAACATCGTATTAGAGAACAAGCAAAACCAAAATCTGTATCCGAATGCTGAATCTAATGCATTCACTTAAATAGTATAAGCTTATGCAAATCATTAACGGGCATTTGAATTTATTTGTGCTCTGAGGGATGTGTTAGCGTATGGGTCCTTGAAATTAAATGTTATATGTGAGATATATTCTCTATTTCTGTGTAAGGACGGAGGGAAAAGAAAGATTTCACTGAAAAGTGAACGCACACAGACGTGCAAGCTTACAGCCCACCACTTGAGTAGGAGGGCAATCGGGGAACTGGGCGGGTCCCAACATTAGGATGACCAAGACATACAGCTTCCAATGCGCCGATGGCAACAGATAAGTAAAAAGTGAGCTCCTCGGACGCACGACAACACACCAACTGAAGTGGAAAGCGGCTCCTGTTCTTCTCTTTATCCCATTTCGGGCACTGCGTACAAGGCGGTCCGGCTTCAGACTGCCGCAGGACTGAATCAAAAGCAACAGCTAAGAAGATAATCGCGCATTTGCCTCTATCGCCACTATCATTATTAGATTTTTTTTTTCTTTATGACACCAATTTAGTACCTAACTTACTATTTTTTATAGGTGGAAAAGCAATTCTGTTTTTGTTTTCCGTCTCGAAGATTAAATTTAACTAATGACGGCAGAGGTTCAGCAGCCCCCAGCACAGACTCCTGCCCAGAGCAGCCCGATGTCTGCTCCGGAGAAGCCACACGGACAAACGGTGGTGATGGAAACTGCCTCCTCCACTACGAAAACCAAAAAGACAAACGCAGGGATCCGACGACCAGAGAAACCACCTTATTCCTACATAGCTTTAATAGTTATGGCTATTCAGAGCTCTCCAACAAAACGCCTGACCCTCAGTGAAATATATCAGTTTCTACAGAGCCGCTTCCCGTTTTTTCGGGGCTCGTACCAGGGATGGAAGAACTCCGTGCGTCACAACTTGTCCCTGAACGAGTGCTTCATTAAGTTGCCCAAAGGCCTCGGTCGACCGGGGAAAGGACACTACTGGACTATTGACCCGGCTAGTGAGTTTATGTTCGAGGAAGGCTCCTTCAGAAGGAGACCCAGGGGTTTTAGGCGCAAGTGCCAGGCGCTGAAGCCCATGTACAGCATGATGAACGGCCTGGGATTCAACCACATCCCCGAGTCTTACAACTTCCAAGGGAGCGGCGGGGGCCTATCCTGTCCGCCCAACAGTTTGTCTCTGGACAGTGGGATTGGGATGATGAATGGACACTTGGCAGGTAACATGGAAGGGATGGGTCTGTCCGGACACTCCATGTCACACTTGTCGACCAACAGTGGACATTCCTACATGGGAAGTTGTACAGGATCCACTGGGAGTGATTATCCCCACCACGACAATTCCGCCTCCCCTCTGCTCACCAGCGGAGGAGTCATGGAGCCTCATCCCGTATACTCGAGTTCAGCCTCTGCGTGGGCTCCAGCCCCTTCGGCCTCATTGAATAACGGGGCTTCCTACATCAAGCAGCAGCCTCTGTCCCCCTGTAATCCAGGAGCGAACCCACTGCAGCCAAGTTTGCCCACACATTCACTAGACCAACCATACCTGCACCAGAATGGCCACAGCACCACAGATTTACAAGGTAAGTTTATATATGTGTGTGTGTGTATATATATATATATATATATAATTTTCTAATTTAAAAAAAAAAAGCGCAAAAGGTTCAGAAAAGCCGGGCCTGATGTTATAAAGAACATTTGCGAGCTATGACAAAGATAAACGAAACAAAGATTTTATTCAAATTAAGACGCTTTGGTTATTAGAGGATAGAGACAGAGATAATATACTGTCCACATATGTCTGTGGTTTACAGAATTTGATTTCACATATCATGCGCCAAACTTGGGCCTAGTGGAAATGTTGAGTAATTCTGAAGAGCATCACACTGAAATGCGCCGGATTTATTCTGCAGTCAGTAAACATAAGGCTTATCTGTGCTGTGCATAATTGAGGGATTGGAATTAAGGCTATTAAGGAAATGATACAACACAACTTAACCACTTTTTTTCGTAAATAAAGTTCCAGTATTTTGTGAACCATTAAACATAATAAATCAGGTTTATTAAAATAAAACCCAGACAGAAGACCAGGGGGGTTCAAACCTCCTGAACGTGTGGTATTAAAAAATAATAAATCAGATGGTTGAAAGAGTCTACCGGGAGAGTTTAGAGTCACGCCAATCTGTGGACAAAAAAACAAAAAAAACAAGCGCGGTTAGGTCCAGCCTGCCTTGCCTCGAGGCTCTCGGTCCTCCGGGACTGGCGTGCAAAGGGGCCACTGTCAATTAGCCCTTCAAGCCCGCCTCCCCTTTTGACAATCTTTATCGTGCTTACTAAATGGACTTTGGCCCTAAGAGGAATGCATGCATTTCAGTTAGTATAATAGAGTGAAGCTCAATTTACAAATATAAACGTCTTTCTTACACAGAATATAAAGTACCTACACATACAGCCATCTTTTTGCGGTAAAATATGGTAGATATAGAGCATATTATTATTATTATTATTATTATTATTATTATTATTATTATTATTATTATTATTATCACATATAACAGTTTTATTATTAGGGTTTCCAGAACGCATAGCGAAGGTCTGTAGAACTGGATAATTAGTATCAGCAAGTTTACCAATCAAATCGTGTTGCAAATAACTTGTAAGCATTTAAATAACTTTTTATTTCAGAACTATAAACAACATTTTTCTTAACTGGGGGAACATAAAGTAACCTAGCCTTCAAGTACATTACATTTAAAAGTGACCCTTTAAAATTATTATTATTAGTAGCATTTCCATTCATGTTTTAAATGCTTTTTTGCAGGTATTCCTCGGTACCATTCCCAGTCTCCCAGCATGTGTGACCGAAAGGAGTTCGTCTTCTCGTTCAACGCCATGACTTCCTCAGCCATGCACTCACCGAGCAGCGGCTCCTACTATCACCACCAACAGGTCTCCTACCAGGACATTAAGCCCTGCGTGATGTGATGTCCTCCGCGGACAGTCTAGAGACTAGAAGATGGTGTCACAGACTTGAGCCATGAAGCAAAACGGACTGAAATGAACAACGAATGAGTAAACTACCACTGAGAGGCATGCCCCAGTCCTGGAGAGTGCTCACTGCTTCAAGTAGATCGGACTACTTCTCTGTACTGTTACACACAGCGACAGAGACACGGAGACAGGCCAATTAGAAAGCAACCACATAATAATATATAATAATAATTAAAAACAAACTCCTTTATTCCATCTTCATCAACATCGACCAGCGGGGTAAAGCGTGGGCGTAAGACACCCTGCTGTTGTTTGGTACTTAGTCCTGCAGAGCGGATGACTACCACTTCACACTTTTGTTCTTGTGTATTCATCTTGTTAAAGTAGGTCAATGTTTAAAAAAAAAAGAGAAAAAAAAGAAAAAAAAATGCACACATTTCCCCGTCTCATGTTTTTACCTTTTTTTTCTTTTATTTCATTTTTTTGGACTTACATACAAATGTTAGATTCTGAGATGAACAATTATGGACGTTACATAGCCTGTATAATGTAAGTCCATATACTGTATACTGTGTAAAAACAATGACGGCACTTTTTGAATAACCTATAAGCGCAACTTTTTTTTTTATTTATTCTGTAGGCCTATATTTTAATTTCAGGCGAACTGGCCAAGGAGTTATATGCTTTATTGGCAATATTTGTCAGAACGCTTATTATTTGTTTTAAAATGAAAATTGAGGATATATTGTAAACACTGTTATGTCTTTTGTGTCAGATGTATGTAGACCATTACTTTCAGCATTGTATACACATTGGTAGAAGAAGGGGGGGGGGGGGGGGGGGGTCTAGCAAAGGGTCCATCAGCGAGGGTTTGTCTTTAGACTATATTACAACAAAGCATTAAGAAATAAAATATCTTTTCGGCTCTTTAAGCCGGCAATTCCACCAAACGTGATACATTTCGATTTTATCGCACACAGACAATTTTCGGGGGCGATGGTCCTGCAAGCAAACATGCCTTGTAAACAGATGCAAAGACAGTGATCCTTATTGCATAATTAACCCCAAATTAGCTTATTTAAAGATGGGAAGCTTTTTTTGTGTGTGTGTCCAATTATTCAGCAACCTTCTCATGTAAATGTATATTATTGCAATTCTTTAATGTAAAGCATGGTTCGTTTATATGGGTTTTAAAGCACAACCGGTACCCTCGGTACTACAGACAGTTGTCACTGTGGTGCAGTTAGGTCTTCTATTTTAAGCAATTACTGCAGCAGTCTGTTGTTTTCACCTACAGTTGATGTCCAACTTTGAAAATTAGAATTATTAGAAGAAACTAAACTTTTCCCAATCCATTGGTCGACTGGTGAACATTAACAGTCACTGGTTTGAAAGGTTAATCGTAACATGTCTTCGATCTGTTGAGTGTGTGCAGCAGTTAAGGCGTAACAAATCCGAGGCAGAGATCTCACACGCGTCTGGTTACAGGGTGAAAACCTGCAGCAGTCCCGTTGCTTTGGCAGTGAGGCAGTTGTTTTCCTCAGACGCATTTGTCCAAAAAACATTTCTTGCCATGGTGGAAATACAATAAATTGCGCTGATCTAATTTAAGCAGCATAACTTTGTAATAATTAGTTTTGGAGTGTTCCGCAAAATGCGTAATTATACAACAGAAAATTGGCCTAGGAAAATTAAAAACAAAGAAAAAAAGTAGGGCCGATTTTTCATAAAGAAGAACATCTTTATTTCTCATCTAAAACGCGTTGTTTTTGTTACATAAAATAGATATACCAATCATGATACTGCAAAGACACAAAAATAATAAGCAGTTAAAAGTACTCATAAATAATACGCATAACGTGTATTGTACTGTGTAAAATCCTGGTTGTCTTATCTCAGAGTCAAAATATTTAAATTTTACAGATGCAAATTATTATAAGGGACACGTTTTTTTTTCTTTATCAGATTTCTGATCCAAACTGTTGTTTTTCGACATTCACATACACGCATGTCTGTGCGGCTTAAAACCAATTTGGCAATTTTTTCATCTGAATGACCGCAAATCATTAAAAAAATAAATAAATCCGGACGTCGTTTCTTATTTTAAATTTCTTTGTAAGTTTCAAGCAACATTTATGGCGTTTAAAAAGTTGTTCCTAATGTAAGAGTATGGTGGGTACAATCTATTAAGTGCATCAACACAGTCAATGCAGATTAATCCGATGCTCATGCTTGTGATTTAGATTAAGTAAACCAACTGCGGTTTGAGGCCTTTTGTTATCTTCTTTAATCTTGATGGTTAAGTCATGTTTGCTGATGTTTGTGTGTACAACTACATCTTTACAAGGGGATGTAACATGCTCCACGGCGATACGCTTTGCAATCTCACCACATGACCACTGACTGAACCCCAGTAAAACGAGCATGCCACTGAGCACAGGGGTAAGCAGGCTTAACAGCAGTGGAACAGAGCATTAACAAACTGATGACATTTGCCAAGGTTCAGTGCTCTGGAGGGCTGAGGGAGAGAGATGGCGTTCCACAGCTGTTCCCTGGCCAGGCCTGGATGACAGCTCCATAAAAAGCCAGAGGCCTGGTACTGTGCAGACAGACACACTGCTTGTGTCCCAATCCTGCCAAGACTTTAGTGCAAACAGGACATCTATGGGTTAATTTCTTAGGTAATGGCAGTGCAGCTACAGAGACAGGTGTAAACAGAAAAAAAAATAGAGTCATCGGGCAAGTTATCTAGCACTCGGGTTTACAGAAGTTTGAAGGTAATGTTAACAGACACATTTTCCAAACAGAGAATAAGAAAAACGTCACTCTGCAAAAATGAATTAATCTTTTAAAGTTTTCTTTAAGTTTTGTTAACAGCTTAAAACTATTTAAAGTTTACAAGCTGGCATTTTATATGTTACAACTGGGTGAAACACATCAAGTTTTCTGAAAATCCAATAACGGGCCTGAAATATCATATTTAACCACTAACAACATAGTTCTGCCTCTTCATGAGAACGATGGTTTGAGGTGGTGGGAAACTTCAGAGTCGGATCTCCAAATTCTGCAAAACCTTGTGAACATTTATAACCCATCAATTTTCTTTTTTGTTTGTTTTTCATAAAAAGACACTCAGTGTTAACAGGTAAACTCTTTAGTGAAGAATTAAGTAAAGTCGTGAAGCAAATTTATCTAATATTGAGGGCAGCATCACTCTCTCACTGGCCCAACCACATCAAATACAATGAATAAATTTGTATTTAGTAACTACATAGGTGCAAATATAACTGTAAAAATGAACGCTAGCTAAAAAACAAACAAACAAAACAAAAAAACAGAACAGCAGCAATAGAGGCCTTTAGCTCTTCCCCTGTTTATTGTTGTAATCTGCCGGTTTCAGATTTTCATGGTTAAAAAAAAAAAAAGAGAGAGAAAAAAGAAAATCATATAGTAGTAGAGACTATCCAATAATCCTGTGTTATGTACAAGAATCAATTAAGTCAAGAAAATCATAACTAAGTCACGGTTATTTGTAAACTCTTTACATTTCTGTAGTCTCATTAAAGTAGCATAAACACTTGGAGTCTGTTCACAAGTTCTGTAAATCTGGATGAATTTGGACAATGAGAAAGACAAAAATGGTCAAAGGTTGAAGCCTGTGTGGCTAGACTATTCTAGATCAAATGATCAAATGTTGTGACTTGCCACACGCAGGTGCCATTTTGAACAAAACTAACCCATATTTAAACAAGTAGGATGCAGACAAACAGGTCTGGCAACATTGTGAATGTGACAATACTGACAGCTAGTTTTGAGGGGAAAAAAAGAAAAGAAAAAAGCACTAGCCTTTTGTATTTGTTTTTTTTAATTATTGTATGGTAGCAAAAGCACTGCATGCAGTTTGTAGACTGAAAGAGAAAATGAGTGTTGTGTTTCTAAGAATCTCTGATAAAGGCACTTTGAAGAAAAAATGATTGGGACAAATTTAAAGAAAAAGAAAAGTTCCTGTAGCCCACTTAACAGAGCGTATAGCAAAATCTTAGTCGTTATAGAATTTGTCTGGATTCAAATCCAGGTTCACTACTCTCATAGTTTCAAGTGTTGTTAATATTTAGTCAAGCCTGCTAGGTTCAAATGTGTTCTCTTCTAATAAATCACATTTTTGTTCATATTTTTTTTAAAGCAAAAAAAAAAAACTCAACTCCTTTTATGGTGTTTGCAGTTGTCCAAAACTGTAAACAACTTAAGCATTACATTGGGTATATTTCTTACTGCTTTTACTGCTCAGTTTTTTCTGTGGCATCACTCTTAGCATCTGGTGCTGATACTTCAGACTTCGGAGCCGCTGCTGGTTTTGGTCTTCTACTGGATTGTCCAGATTTCCTGCCTCCTCGCTGGCTCTTGGCCAGTTCAGCCTGCAGACTGTGACCATTGAGAGCGAGCCCCTGCAGAGCCTCCAGGGCCTGATCTGCAGCGTGGGGGTCACTGTAATCCAGGAAGGCCCTGTGCTGAGCTCCCTGCCAGGTGAGTCTCAGTGGAGTGGCCTCCCTCTCTCGGAGGGCAGTTTTCAGCTCACTAACACGCAGCCCAGCAGGGATTCCTCCCAGATAAACTGTGGTCACACTCAGATGGAGCTTACGCTGAGATTTGACTTCATTTCCACCCTCTTCTGGGACCTGCTCCTTTGTGTTCCCTCTACTTTTTCCCTTTATTGTCTTGCCAATTTCTTGCTCGTTACCTGCCTTGCCGTCTCCTCTGCTTTCTTTATTCATTCTAGTCAGATGCTGTCTGGCTTTTGGTTCTCCCACTATTCTTTTTTCCAGTCTAGAGTCCTGGCTGGATTCTCCCTCAGCATCCTGCTGTGTGTTTGGCCTCGGCCTCCGCCTGGTTTGCCTTTTGGGTTGACTGGCGTGCAGACCAGCTTCTGCCGCAACAGGCGCTGCCCCCAGTGTTACATCCTTTCCAGCTTGTTCTTCAAGAGCACGCAGCTTCTTCAGGATGGGGACCTTTTGCAGCTTTTCGGTGTCCAGCTGAAGACAAAACTGGACAGACTCAGTAATGCTGAAACGAAAAGATGCGTCTCACACAGCATACAAACAGACCTGCTCAGGGCCGATGCAATGCACCTACTCATAATAAAGAGAGAGCTGATAGCTCCTCACAGCCCATGCTTAAAAACCATCTTAATACCAGCAGGATATTTCACTTCCCAAGCAGTTAAAAATAAAGACTGCTATCTTGATTTGTTGGGTCTTCAAGTGTCTTGGCAGACTTTGATGCTGACCAGTCCTGTAAAGGATATACGGACCTATTGTTTTTACACTGGCCTGTTTGACCCGTCATTCCCCTGCCCCTGCAGAGCCAAGGTGGCTGGGCAGAGAAGCCTTTGATGATCAGACACGGCCTTCCTGTCTATGAGGTCACTGGGTCCTGTTTACTTATATGCATGTTGTAAGGAACCCAGAGGTTACACACAAACTTACCACAGAAGAAAAATAACCTTTACCTATGTCTAATTAAAGATAAATTATCAAGAGGAAAAACATTTCATCTTTGTGCCACTGTCAGTAAATCAGAAGCTGTTTATGGTCCAGGCTGATTTAAATACAGACGATGATGTGAAATGAGTGGTAAATAAGACTGGAAAAGCACTATAAATATATCAGGAAAATTCCCAAGATACACAGTTAATTAGTTTGTTTTGTTTTTTAAAGTAAACTATTTTACATAAGTGTGCAATGTACACACCATCCATAAAAACTATTTTTTTTTTTTTATTTCTAAGAAATAAAAAAGAAAATAACTGGAATTTTTTTTTTGGGCAAAATGGAATTATTACAGTAAGTGCGCACTCAGAGGAATAAATGCTAGATAGACCGCCCTCCAGTGAGCTGTAGGTTTTCTATGAGTCCACTAGAGGGCAGTGTTACTAAGGAAACGCAACATTTTTGTCATGTAACCAAAGCAGAGCATTTTCCTATAAACTCTATGTTAATATTTGATCCCATGAGGTAATTATAAAGACTCATGCGTGCTATTGTCATATCTTGTCTTGTCCTAAATTGTAGAAGAGATTAGTACAAGCTAATGTATACTTTCTGAACACAAAAACTTTAGTTGTTGTTTTAAATTTAGTGTTGGGCATTTATTCTCCCTCTAAATGCCGGTTTCATTATGTTGAATGACAACAGGGGTGGAGACCTGATCAAACATTCATGAAAAACATACTTTCAGAGCAAGTCATCTTACTGGAACATCCATATTATCAGATTATTGACTGAAAAACATTTTTAAAAGGTGCAGGATTTTTCCAATAACATTATTTCTCAGTAATGGAAATCCACATACTAAGAGCGAAGCATTAATCACAGATGTTAAGTCTTTCATAGATAAAGGCATTAACGTCATCATTTTTCCAATGTTAAAATCAGTTACTTTCAGCTATGCTTTACTGAACGCTTTTTGGTATGCCCCTCTTCTAGATAAATCCATCAGAGAGATTTGAGGGGAGAGATGAGGAATGACATGTATCAGGTCAGGCCAGCCTTGACCTCTCAAAATCAAGTTGACTATGAAATAACTACTATGTTTTACACAAAGCAAAAACAAGCACAATCAGGTTACCTTATTCCAGATGATTCCACGTGGCTTAGGAAACTGGCAATCTGTTTTAATAACTCTGGTCGGTGTGAGGATGTAGTCTACAGTCAGGTCATGACTTCCCATTAGATCTTCTGGAATGTCCATCACCTGAAAGCACAGTTATTCCTCAATTATTCAAATTACTAATGCTGAAACAACAAGTGGGAGGAAAAAAACCTCTAAACTATGTCTGTTCATGTCAGTTCGAGCTGCACATCTTTATTTAAAACTGTATTATTCCCCATTTTAATACTAATGTGTTCTTTAGCTTTGTAAAAAGGGACAAGCTGCTTATTGCAAAACAAGATCCATAAAACATTTGAACTGCTCAGTGAGATCAAACTGAATACGCAAACCAACCTGGCAGTCATGGACAACAGTAACCACCACAGTAGACTCATTCACGGCACCCATTGAAGCCATCATTCCATACTCCAAGTCAGCAAAGCCTTCTCCTTTTCCAATCCGAAAGCCTACAGCGGAAGGCGGAGAGGGAAACTTAATTTAAAAATGTATACTGTGCAGTTTACGAAATCCTTTTGGAGATTTGTAAACTCCTTTATACTGCCTTACAGTAAAACATGTGTTTTGCTGCAGTACTGCATGAGTTATCTTGGGCATTTTAGAAATGAGGATCACCATGGAGTGCGGTTAGCAGACAATTTACATGGCGGGAAGAACACAGGAGAAGCCACAATAAGCAGAAGGGATCTGATTACGTACATCTGCCTCAATCTTATTTCTGCTCTTTTTCCTCTATGCTGGCAGAGTGTGCAGAAGTGCCTCAATAGGCTTAGACACGTGCAGCAATCACAATACCTTTGTTCCATTCTGCTTTCAGTCAGCACAGCCTCATCATTTTCCACTGTGTAGTAAACAAGCCTTGCATAAAACAATTTATAATCACCCAAGTAGTGATTTAGGAGAATCGCTATATAATAACAGACTATGTTGTTCATTACTCAGCTAATAATTGTAAATTCATGCTTGAAGAAAAGCAGGTTTTGCAGCACATGCTGCCTTTTCCATCTTTAGAGGCCTACTGAGCTAATTTTTAGCATAGTTTTCCTCTTGGACTGCAGTACAGTTGACTAAACTAACCTTGCTGCAGTCTCTCAGTTCATAATCTCTGTGACACAATTTTCCCTTGTCTCCTTTAAGCTGGCATATAACACATACACACACACACCTACCCTAAACTCATTGACTGAAACTTTGGCCACGTTTAATGTAAGTATCCTGTATTTAAATGGCCTGTATTTATATAGTGCTTTACTAGTCCCTACGGACCCCAAAGCGCTTTACATATCCAGTCATCCACCCATTCACACACACATTCACACACTGATGTGGCTGGCACTGGTGGGGCGCACTGACAGAGGTGAGGCTGCCGGACACTGGCGCCACCGGGCCCTCTGACCACCACCAGTAGGCAACGGGTGAAGTGTCTTGCCCAAGGACACAACGACCGAGACTGTCCGAGCCGGGGCTCGAACCGGCAACCTTCCGATTACAAGGCGAACGCCCAACTCTTGAGCCACGATCGCCCCAAGTATCCAACAGTGTTACTATTGTATATATGAAAATAAAGAAAAAAACTGTTTCACTTTGAACTGAAAAAATATTGTCTATTCTGCAATAATAGACAGTAAATTGCACACGTGGTTCTAACTACTATTTAAGGAGGACTGCATTTTCTTTAGATTTTATATATTTTAGTGCATGTATGGTAAACTTGGTCTTGAATTCACTGCTCTGTTGCTCTCCCACAATCATAAATCATTTAGGTTACCAATATGAAACTGAAATAGTATCGTGACATGGTGTATAAGTCACCTTTCTCCGACACCGCCACAGAACCAACCACCATCAGGTCAATTTTAATTTTTGCATCCAGGCCAACAGGTACACTGAAGTCTTTCACACCCTGGAGATGGTTTGGAGGTTTCAGAAGAAAGAAAGAAAATCTAATTATCATTATTGAGAATTTAAAGAGGAATGACAATGCTGACAAATAAGAGCAAACATTAGTACATTTATACCTGAGAGGAAGAACATATGCGTAGTTGTTCTTTGCTAGCCCCTTCAGGTGGAGTAATCCTATTGAAAAGCCCTGTGCGAAGACGAGGAGTTGGGACCAACAAAGTTTTCCGTGCCTGCAAAAATTATTTCAGTAAAATGTTAAAAAAAGAAAAAAAAAAAAAAAAAAAAAAAAAAAAAAAGATCCTGAGTTATTTAATAGGACTAGAAATTAAAACTGAGCTGAATAAAACAGTGGAGTGATGGCAAAAATTACAAAAAAACAAAAACATTTTAATTGATGCAAAACACTGATGTGGCTGAAATGTGACTTTACAAAGAACCTACACCTACGATAAGTTAAACAATCTTATGTAGCAAATTCTTGACCACAGGTGCAAACTCCATTTCTTGAGGGCCGGTGTCCTGAAACTTTTCCATGTGTCCCTGCTGCAGCACACCTGAATAACATAAGTAGGTCATTAGCAAGACTCCATAGCACAGGGGTGTCAAACTCCAGGTCTCGAGGCCTGCAGGTTTTAGGTCTCACCCTGGGTCAACACACCTGAATCAAATGATTAGTTCATTACCAGGCCTCTGGAGAACTTCAAGACATGTTGAGGAGGTCATTTAGCCTTTAAATCAGCTGTGTTGGATCAAGGACACATCTAAAGCCTGCAGGACACCGGCCCTCGAGGCCTGGAGTTCGACACCTGTGAGTTAAGTTCTACAGAGTGTTGCTAATGACCTACTTAAGTTATTCAGGTGTGCTACAGCAGGAACACATTTAAAAGTTTCAGGAGACCAGCCCTCGAGGACTGGAGTTTGACACCCCTGTTCTAGACAGTAATAAAACATAGTCTAAAATTTCTCATTTAAAATTCTGCTTGCATTTAAAAAAAAATCAAAAAAAATTATGTAATCCAGCCTGAGGCACTCTGGTTCTTGGTACTTTGTTTTTTTCTAACACTGCAGTGCTACCTGCAGCACTGCCAGCCGAGCACCCTCCAAAGGTTTGTCAGGATCCACCTTCACCTCAGATGTGTGGGTGAACGCCTGCAGCTCCAACACCTTGGCGCAGGCCGCAAAAGCACCCTACAGCAGAAAGGAAGGCATCTGATCATAGGTTCCTCAAGTCAACTTACTTCCAAGGTGATAAAGCGTGCCTGCTGCTGCGGTTTGTCTGGGTTAACTTTGACTGTCTGGCTGGACTTGAACTCCTGCAGGCCTGCAAGGCTGTAACATGCCTTAACTGCACCCTGGTCAATAGGTGCACATGAAAAGACATGTATGCATGCACAGAGACAAGACGGCCATTAGTGATTCAAAATTTAAGAACATCACTCAGAAGCTGTGCTGGTGCCCTGAGTGTAGCAAGAATTTCACCCCTACAGCCCTTATTATTTTCTTCAGCTATTTATTTACTTACTTACAGTACTTTACATGTAACCCAGACAGTCACATGCTCAAATTTTTCCTCTTCTTTCTTTTTTCAAGTATATTTATATTTTTAATTCGAGAAGGAGGGAGGAAAAAACTGGAGACTAGTGGCAGAGGTTGACCTGCCAGTGCATTGATTTGAATGAGAACTGCGCTGCAGCTCTTCAGCTAAACTGCTTTAACCTGCCTTGAAATTTGGGATTCTGTTGTGGACGGGCCTCGGAAAGTTTGCCAGATTCTTTTCTTCTATGTAGTCCCAAACTTTCTGACGAATGTCCCATTTCGATTCTCCTGGAGAGAAAATTGGAGTTTAACATAAACGCTAACCGAAGCAACATTTACGTTTTCAGCATCACATTTAGCGAATCGACGGCTTTAACAACAATTTCAACGGCAAAACAAACGTTTTACAAAACACTTGACCTACCCGGGTTGATTTTTATGACGGGATCCATCGCTTTATTAGAGCCAGGGGTAGGTTTATTCTACAACACTCGGATGCACTCCACGCAGTAATATCGTACACGTGAGCTCTGTAACATAATACTAACGGAACAGCTGCTTGTCAATGTTTATCATTGCTACGGCGGCTCAAAGGGACGATCCTAACGAAACGCGAATGGGAAAGGTGGTTTTGAACTTCGAGGCAACCGTAGTCTGATTAGCAGAACGCTCGCGCTTCTCTAAATACAGAAAGTACAGTCGAGACAAAGCTAATTTTCTTACTATCGACAAGTGTGAAGTCAATTATTTCAAACCTTTTTTGTTAAAATTTTGATCTTTATGCCTTACAACAAAATGCATTTTTATATTGACATCAAATGATGCGTGTGGAAAATGGCAGTCAAAGCTCTGTCATTTGTATGAGCCAAATTAAAAGAGTATGCTGGTGTGGTATGGGTCCACTGGTTTTTTCTTCCATTTTTTTGTAAGATAATCATTTCCTTTTAAACATTATTTTACAATTGGAAGACAATCAAGAGATATTTTGCATTTTTTAACATTATTTTGGAACCACTTTTTCAACAACTAGGTTTACATTATGTCTCAGGACAGGTGTAGTTTACACAACAGATGCTTCAGCATGGATTATTTTTCAAATTCACGGGTGGGACACAAAATATCCTCCAACAGTAGGATGAAAATGACTGAAAATACCCACTTTCATTTGTTAGGAATGGGGTCACTAAATGGTTTAATGGAAACTCTGTGAATTATATGGTATTGATTTTGCTTTGCAGGCAACACTTCTCACTCAAGCACTGGACTGATGTGTTAGCACCCATATCATCAATCATCAAAATAACAACTCATAAAATATGTTATGAGTTGTTATGTTTGCCTTGTTTTTTTGTTTGTTTTTTTGTTCTTTTGTTTCTTTTCTGTTTTTTTTTTTTTTTTTTTTTTTTTTTTTTTCTTTTTTCTGTTTGTTTGTTTGTTTCTTAACACAAAAAATTGAACACAGGATGGGCTGGTGCAAATTTTTTAAGGTGGCCAGGAACATTAATTTGCAGGGTTCCAGAGCACTATTGTCTGTGTAAGGAAAGGGCCACTTCAGCATCTGTTATGGAGTGAAAACAGGCAGGATAGGGTTGTGGCTTCAGTGCGCGCTTTAAAACAGCAACTGATTGTCACGAATGACAAGCTGTGATAACAGCAATCTTGCAGGAAACAGGAAATAATCTGAAAAACTTAATGATGAAGTAATTGTTAAGATGTGCTGGTCAAAACTGTTTAAAATCTCAGTTCCGGGCTATTATGGCTTGTAATTTACCTCCTAAATTTGTGATCCATTAAGACTTTTTTGAGAAATTAAACTAAAGGAGAAAGGAAATAATATTAACGTAACCCAGACTCTACAGCATCACGGGGTCTCTGTTTAAAACCCTCTTATATTATCTATGTCAGGTTTTACTTTATTAATATGTTTCCACTTATTAAACAAACAGCTTTGTCTTCTTTCATAGTTATAAAATTTTACTGTACCATATTTAAACTGGAGCACCACCTGCAGGTCTTTAGATGTCATAAGGTTTTCAACCCAGATGTAAAATGCACAAAAAACAGAAATCTATAGTTTACATGCTTAACCATACGTGTGACACCTTAAAAAAAAAAAAATATATATATATATATATATATATATATATATATATATATATATATATATATATATATAGGTGACACCTTTTTTAGTAGTCATTATTTACATGTCATAATATAATAATATAGTGGGACTGATGAAATAATGATGCATATTCGCTGCACCATTTTAGCCTTCTTTATCACCATTACATATTTGCATATGCCTCTGTTATCCAGTGGGATCTGTCATATTTGCATTTGACTGACTAAAAACTGTAAATAAAGGGAATTTTAATAATTTACATATACATTGTTTAGTATGTAATTACTGTGTGGAGAAACAAAAGTGAGAAATGCAAACAACAACTAAAAAATATCTCTTATTATTTGGAAATGCACTATTGCCCAGTCTTGCATGATGTGTGATCTGTGGATAAATTATTTTATTAAATCTTATTTTGATAATGCTTTAGTTAAGGTTATAAAGGCCCTAAATTTACAATGTAATGTACTATTTACGAGTCTGAGAAAAAAGTCTGCCCTCATACCTTGTAAACTTAATAATCAGAAATCAGAATCAGAAATAATCAGTGGTAAGCTTTTGAAATGTTTAAAAGTAAGAGTTATGAACTATTAGTAAAGGAGAAACAGTACTGACAATATTAACCTCTTTGTGCATTCAGGTTAAATAAGTTGTACACCTTCCATTAAAGCAACATTAGGTAAATCAGTTTGCAGCCATTTCTAAAAGCCTGTTATAATAATGTCTTTACGAGCAGAAGAGAGAATCGTAAAAGTGCTAATCATATGAAATGTGACCCATGATCTAAGAACAGTGAGAAAAACATTTTAAAATAGTTTTATTAATTCTATTAAAGTTCTAACTTCAAATATTTCAGGATCAAATTATTGTGTTACGTGTTTAAATACCAGAGCTCACATTCTGACTTTAGATAACCGACTGATTATAAAGTTCATATGATAGTTTCTTCTCTTTAAGTGTTCAAGTGTGCTTATGGAATGGATTTAGTACATATCAAGACTCATAAGAGGCACATATTAAGAATTGTTTCTTTTAAATGCACATTAACATAATTAGTTCCCTCAATGTGATGCAGTACATGGGAATAACAGGAAACACAGGGTTGTGTTATCTGGATGATTTTGAGTGGTTGGAGGTGTTATTAATTGGGCAAAGTCAGTCTGAACGTGTTTGCTGTGGTTGTTAAGTTTGAAGTGTCCTCAATACAGTAATAATATGCCAGAGTGTAGCCTCTAAAGAGAAGGTGTGCTGTGCATCCCCTCTGTTGTTGATTTCAAAGTCTGGTTTTGTGTGATGTAAACCTGGACGGTAAACCTAACAGATCACCTGAATACATCATATCCTGCCACTAGAGAGCGACATCCACCAGGTTATTTTCCTCAAGAGAAAGAAACACTATTTTTGAAGGCATGGGATTCATACTTCTGTCAAGTATCACACACAAAATGTATTCTGCTTTAACTCTGACCTGCACATTATTTGGCTC
The DNA here is from genome assembly GCF_056152115.1 of Neolamprologus brichardi. NCBI lineage: Eukaryota > Metazoa > Chordata > Actinopteri > Cichliformes > Cichlidae > Neolamprologus > Neolamprologus brichardi. The sequence goes on from NC_142104.1 coordinate 17,403,850, forward strand.
AACAAAGTGCCTACAATCCACAAATTGTTGTGTCACATCAATGCATTTGCACACTTCTGCACACTCATTCACACTCGCAGCGTGTCCCCCACTACACTGGTCCATAACCCTCCCTGATACCCCCTCTCTCTTTCTCTCCCTCTCAGTCTGGGCCCACTGCCAACTCAGCCCCCCCCCCCCCCCCCCCCCTCCTCTCTCTCCCTGTCTATTCTGTACATACCCAGCCAAGCCTCACAATGCTGCATTTACTAAAGCAAGTGGCTTGGAAATTCACTGCGATGTCGCTGTTCCCAGACCACCCTCCCTGTGTTGGACTAGCTCTGTGAAGCTGTGCAGCGCTCAGACAGCGCTGATGGCAGATCGGGGCACGTGGACTGTGCCAGAGGAAAAGGCGAGATCACCTGTTTGGGAAATCTAGAACAACAGCGGACAAAAAGGAAGGAGGGACAGGCAGGTGGAAGCTTAGGTCTGCTGTGTCCACCTACCCCATACTCTATTATATACCCACACGAGTCTCTCTCTCTCTCTCTCTCTCTCTCTCTCTCTCTCTCTCTCTCTCTCTCTCTCACTCACTCTCACTCCTTGCCTCTCCCTTTCTTCCCATTTGTCTCCTCCACTCTCTGATGCTGGTGTGGTGAACCGCAGGACACTCTCCGCTGAGCTGCATGGAGGCACAGGGAGGGGCGGGGAGCCCAGGTAAGAGCCATTTTCTATTTTTGCTCTTTTCAGTGCTATAGCGGGTTGGTCACGGCCGAGTGTCTTTTTTTCTGTTCTGATTGACTTGTGCTGTGGAAAACCTGCCTGTCGTGTTTCCTCGTACATTCATGACGTGTGCAGTTGGGGACTTGCTACATGCCCGGAGCCCGATCTCTCTGATTAATGCTTGTATCTCACGAGTGAGCAACTCTTCTGCTGTAAAGAGTTAATCACTGAAATAGTGCGTGAGGTTTATATACAGGAGTGACCCTTCTGCTCATTCTCATCACCCCGGCGTCCAGCAGTAGGGGGTCCATTGCTTCCTGTTTAATCTATTGTTTAACTGTACAGGTTAATGCTCACTGTAGGTCAACCATGCTGAAGCTGCTGATTGAAAATTACAGAACAATAGTAGAGGCATATGGCCTTTGTGTAAAGACCATCCAGAGAAGCCTGCGCTGCGTGGACCCACTGAGTTGTGCTTCAGTGCCAGCAGGGGTGATGGGATGAAGTCCTAAATCAAGTCTCCTCGTGGGACTAATTAACTTTACTAAATGTAAAACTACAGAATACTTCTCATAATGTATGAAGAGCTACAGGCAGTGTTGCTCTATAAATTTCAGTATCGCTTTTATAGTGGAACCCTGGAGAAATCGAGGAAAGCTTTACTATTTAGAGCCGTAATATTTTTGGCATAATATACGATAATGTGTCTGTAGCTGTCAGTGTATATTGCTCGGTTTTAGTATGTCCCACAAGTAATTAAAGGTTTTTGGAAGTTGGTTTCTCCTAAGTGTCTGATTTTGTGAAAGTCCATGGGCCCTATTTTCATACATTATGTATGTCCTTAATGAATGAACTTTATAAAGTCCTTGTTTCATCATACAAATAATAATTTCTGATGATTCTTTCAGGCAACTTTGTTAAAATATTCTTTTAAAATATAAAAATGGTAATTTGATAATATACAGTCAGGTATATAAATATTTGGACGTGACATAATTTTGTCTCTGCACACAACCACAATGGATTTTAAATCAAACAAACATGATGAGACTTTCAGCTTGAAATGAACGGATTTTATTAAGGTATTCCATTGAGGATTATTTTTTTGTTTTGTTTTTTCTATTGGAGGGCCATAGTCCCCAGTTTTAATCTCAAAAGTAATTGGACAAACGAACATAACATGTAAGGACTGGTTTTAATAAGTGAAGGAAAATCTTTTGCAGTAATTGACTCCCTGAAGTTTAGAACCAATGTTGCCAGACCCTTACTCTTACCACCGACAGCTGCTGCTTATTTGAGGGTCTGTGCTTTCAGGGACTGAAAGACATGCTCTGTTGTGTGAATATCTCAGGATATTCTGAATTAAAGAATATCATATTTCTTTGTCTTGAAAAACTCCTGGGTTGCTTTTGCAGCCAGGAAAAGTGTTGGAGTGTTTTGTTTTGTTTTTATCTAAGCAGAAAGTATAGCCCTGTACACCTTACAATTCATCCTGGTACTTTGTGCTACTTCTATCAGCAGTAAGCACCAGTAGCCTGTTCCCATAACTCTACATCCACCATGTTTGACAGATGATGTGGTATGCTTCTGTTCATGAGGTGTTTCTCTCCTTCTCCATGCTTTTACATTATACTGGTTCACATGAGTCTTGGTTTCATCTGTTGATTTCTGTCACAACTGAATCTCACCTCTCTGTTCTTAAGTGTAACCAGTGGTTTGAACTTTGTTATAAACCCTGTGTTTGATTTCGTAAAGGCATCGCTTGATTGTAGACTTTGACAATGATACACCTGCCTCCTCAAGAGCGTCCTTGGCTTGACTAGATGTTGTAAGGGGTTTCTCCTCCCTATATTTTATCTGTTTGTCATGGAATTGCAAAGGAACAGGCCTCGCTTGTCCATGAAACTTTTTTTCTCAGTCAGTTTATTGCTTTTGAGACTCTGAATTGAAGCTTAAAATTTACACTTCAATCACTTCTTGATTGTTTGATTTATTATCCACTGTGGTGTTTAATAAAGTAAACATATGTCACTATAAGAGCATTTTCAGCAGTACTGAATGAAATTACCTTTTAAATGGGAAATGCCATTTCCTGCAATGGCCTTGATCCCTGTACCACTGTTTTTATCTCAACAGTGCATGTTCATGCTATCCGCCAGAGCTACCTGCCCACTACAAATAATGATCATATTTGTCCATTAAGATGTGATTGAATTAGAGTGAACATCATTACTGTGATGTATCACAGAAGTGGGTCACAAAGCATGACCTTTTGATGGCATCATGTGGCAAACACAGCAACTGCTTTGAATGAAGGGATATTCTGAATTAAGAACAGTAACAGCTTATTAAAAAAGGCCTTTGTCTTATCTATAAGGATGAGAAATAATGTTAAAAGAAACTGCATTAAAAACACTGTAAACCATGTTAACTGTGTTCTCAATTCAGCCAAATATTCATCCTCCTCTGTATACTCGCTTCCCTGTGGGAGTAATGTTTATATAAATCTGCCACTGCGGGTGTAGCGTAAAATATGAGTAGAGCATATATGGGATGTAAGACAGAGAGAAATTAGCAAGCACAAGGACCTGGCAAGGTCATAGACCATGTTAACTTTTCCTGCCAGTGCAACACAGTCAAACAGCAACTGATTTATTACACCGAGGCTGTGAATTTGATTCAACTTTTGGCAGTCGTACAGTACACCATCCCACCAACCTCCCTCGCTCTGTTTCTACATCTCCCACCATCTGTCTGCATGTCTTGGGTTAGCTGATTCATAGACAGTCATGGCTGACAGCTCAAGACAGGGTCAGTGGCATCCTGAAAAAGGGCACATGTATGACTGGCAGTCTTTTAACAGCACTGACTTACATTGTCATTATTTACTCGGGCTTCTTCACAGACATTGTAGCAGTTGGTGGCTAGATCAGACCATCTGTGCAAAGTGCCTAACTGTATATGCAAAGAATACTGTGACTTCCAATAAAGACCTTTTCAGCTGTTACTGATTAATATTGCACCTTGGAGACAGTCATTTTCAACTACTAAATGCTAAATGCAAGCCTATACATACACACACATGTATTTGTTGGTGTCTTACATGTATCTTCTATCTAAAAGGCAACATTTCCTTATAGATGGATGGATGGAAACAAATGTTCGTTGAAGGAAATAGAAACCAGAGATGTTTATAGTCAAAATATTGAGCAAACGTTTCATTATAACAACAGAGGTAAATGTGTAGTGTTTCAGTTTGTGTGGTTCCTCACTGGGGAAATTAATCAATAGCTGGCGATAAACACTTTGCGTCTTAGGTTGCAATGAAAATCCATCACGTTCTGCTTTCACCTTGGCTGTAACATATTTATTCATCTGAAATAAGAAATTCCAAAGTCTGAACATACTGCAAGCAGAAATGGTACAGACCATCTGGTGAGGCCCACCAGGAAGCCGCTGTACTCCCACAGTTGCATCTGTTGTGCATGTTATCATCAAATGCAGCCAAAGTTATTGCTACATGTTGCGCCATAAACAAATGACTCTTCTTTTCAGCTTTTTTTCCCTTACTTTCAAATGTATGGTTAATGTCTCCTTGGCAACATCAGCTGTCGCAATCTCACGACGCAGTATGTCGGGGAAGTTGATTTTTTAGGTGTTCAAGGTCACTGTGACTTCACAAAACATGTTTTGGGTTACAACTTAGAATAATATATGCACATGCTGTAGCGCACCATTCTGAAGGAAGAGCTTACCCAGATAACAGTAGTAGTGATCAGAAAGTTTACTTATCTGATAAAACTATTGTATAATTTTAAACTCCCACCAGTGTCTGGAATACTGGTTACGCTCTCTATTCCTCTCACTAAATGTGCAGCTTACCTTATTTAGTCTCCTCACATACTGCATTGTGCTTTCAGCTCTGTCAAACAGGTGAAAATTTAACCTTGATCAAGTTTAACCAATTTAGATTTTATGCATGCTTCTGAGTGTGGAAGAATGCTATTTTAAGTCTCTACTATTTTCAGATTTTGTTGATGGCCTCTGTGAACTGTTTTCAATAGATGTTTGAGATGTTTTTGGGAACATGACCGGGCTGTTAGAATGCAGTATCTTTTGTAACACTAGAGTGACTATATTGTGAAGCAGAAACGATGAATTAGGGATCTGTAAAAAGCCAACACCAATCTCACTGAAAGGAACCACACATGCTTTAATTCAAGAGGTTTAACAAAAGTATTGCATTAACTGCTTAGGAATTATAGCCATTCTTATAGATACGTAGTTCCACATTTTTGGATATTGAACTACAGTATGGCAACATTGGAGAAATGTTAAATATGAGAATATTCATTTTAATAGCTGGATAAATATTTTTTTGCAATCAATGACTACTTGAAGTCATTGATTAGCCCATGGACATCACCAAATGCTGTTTTTCTTTTCTTGAAATGCTGTGTTGGGCTTTTACTGTAGCCATCTTCAGCTGTTCCTTGTTTGTGGATTCTCTGCCTTCAGTCATAGATGCAAATGCCATACTGCCTATAAATACTGCCTCCACCATACTTGGCAGATAATGTGTTATACTTCAGCTCACGAGCTGTTTCTTTCCTTCTCGATATTCTCCATCATTTCGATATAAGTTAATCATTTCAACAATTTTTTTCCAGGACTGTGCAGATTCTTGTAGACGTTTTCTCGACTTGCTTAAATGTTGTGAAGGTGGAGATAATTCGATCAATGTGCAATTTAGTGCTCTTTCACTTCTTCGATCGTTCAGGCCTTTTGGTGTTGATGAACTGACCTGTTCATTCCTTCCTTTTAACAATGTAGCAGATTGTTGATTTGGCCAATCCGTCCCAAAAACAATAAACAACCCTAACAAGTGTGAGTAAAACAATTGGAATCAGTGCGATATATTCTATCAGCTTAATATGTCATGAAATAATAAAGGAACAGATCTCATTAAATTGCTTGTCCAGTTCACTCAGTTGTCCAATTACTTTCGGTTGGAAGATTGTGCATAAAAGTCACTGATTTCCTAAGCAATTAATTATTTTTGTTAAACTCCTTGAATTAAAGCTGAAAAATTGACTTTAATCAAATTGTGACTGTTTGGCTTAAATAACACTGTGGTGGTACACAGAGTGGTGTATATGTGGTTATACACAAATTTATGCATCTAACTGTATATGACAGACATGTATCAGTTTAGTTTAAACACTAAACTCACACTGATGCGTAGGCTGCATAGATGTTGTGAAGAACTTTTTGCATTATATAACAAAAAGACAAGCAGCTGAGATGCTTGAGCGTTATAAGGTGACGCAGGTAGCTTGGGATTAATGGCCAGCTGGTGTCTGATTTGGAAAACACATAATAGTGGTTATACAAGGAGGATTATCACTAAACATGGCAAACATGGGAGCAAATACTAAGTTCTTTCAGTTCTGGAAAATTTCTGAGTACTTTGTTTCATTTCATTACTCAACATCTTCTCTGCATTATTGTGTTGCCTTAAATTGCATTTGATTAGCAACAATAATCAATACCTGAGGCTTAAAATCGTTAGCTTTCCTTTTAATTCTCTCTTTTATGTTCAATCTCCTTTTCTGGGTTTTCACTGGATGACAGAGCCCAATAAAGACATCCAGAAGCTGCTGAAGCCCTCCAGCTCAGGCGACCTGTCCAAGGAGCTGTTTCAGCACCCATTAGCAGAGGAGGAGGGCAGCTTGTCAGGGCACACTGCTAGCCTGCTGCACATCAACGAGAAGAGACGTGAGTACAAGTGATAGTATAAAGAGTTGGTTATTTTAGCAATATGAAATAGTGATGAATATTCATTGGCAGTAAAGAGGTGTTACAGGCTAATTATAAATGGGAAAAGCCTTGAGCAAGATACCTGATCAATAGTCTCTAATGAAGAAAATAAGTAATCACGGAAGAGGATATTCTTCTGTAAAAATGTATTTTATCAGTGCCGGTCACGGATTGATATCATAACACAATAACAATCCCATACTAACATATCTGTGGAGCTCTAATACATACTTCACACATGTAATTATGGATTATACAAGCATTCTTTAGTCAATTCCAGGTATATGGATCCCTTTGGATTTACTACTGCCTGTTTTACGTATTCTGGTCCAACATTCTCAAAGCACCACAGCCTCGACTGAACAGACCCATTGTGCATCAGTCTCATACAGAGGGTTCTCTGTAAGCGCCAGACTCCCAAGGCACAAAAGCACAGAGACGAATACAGGAGCTACATGGATGACAAGGCAGCCTTTTTCTGCTTCACAAACTGAACTCTTTTTCAAGGAGACACCTCATCCACAGGCCAATTTCGGTGTCTCTCTGATTTAACGTAACCCACGACATAATCGTGCTACCTGGCAGCTCAGCTTAATAGTCTATGGCAAGAGAGTCTATGGAGAGAGAGTGAAACCAAGACTGGTGGTTTGAAATATTTCCAAAAAATTTAGAGTCTGATTTGAACGAGATTACCCTTCTGATCAGTGAGAGTCATTCATTAACGCTAAAGTGCTAAAGAACACGACGTCATCCAAAAATGGCACAGAAACAAATAATCTCCTTGAGCTGCAGTTTGCTCCTGAGTCATCTGCAAGGCTTATTTTTAGGCTCAGCCTCAAAAAAAATCAAACATCTTAATATCCCAGAAAAGATCATTTGGTTTGCAGGAACTAAGGTGGTAAGAAAAAAAAACCCTGCAGTATGGATGCATCCACAAATGAATACAAGGCCATAGAAAGCTGCACTGTAAACCAATTGCACTCTGATTGCATGGATGGAAAGAAATAAAACATTTATGGCAACCGCCCATACTATCAGTTTCTTTAATAGGAGAAAGTGGGCAAGATCAAAGGAATTTTAATTAGGATTTTAATTCAGCTTGTGTCCTTCAAATTAAAACATCCTGTAAGGAAAATATATTTAGATAAATGTAGGCAAATGTTGGTTTACTCTGGTTGTGTGGGCTATTGCAGAGGCCGGCGTTTGAATCTTTTCGATGATGTATTTTAGCTCTTTTTCCTGTGTTTCCAGTGTGTTTTAATTTGGATTTCATCCCCTAGTGAAGCACTCTTCTTGCTATGTGTGTAGCAATTACACCTCATTTATTGATTAACAAGCAATCCAACAGAAAATAAGTAAACAACATTAGGCCGTGTTTATCAAGAACATTCAGATCTGTTATAAAGAATGCATTATATATGTGATAGAAATTTTTGACACTGTTTGTTTAATATATACATCTCAATAGCTTAGCCTGGTGTCAGTCTTATTCACTTCATTAGTCTCAGTCATTATTACAATCTGCTCAGGCTGAACTGATGACCTCAGAGCCCTGATAGGCTAGGGAAGAAAGGGGATTATACAGATCCAAGATGCACGGCGCATCCATTCCACTCTCTGATCCCTTCTCCCAAATGTGAAGCCCTCCCTCTTATCCATTCTCCCTATTTTTGCTCTTCCATTTGAACCTATCTCTACATTTATAGTTGTAAAGAGAGGAAAGAAAAAGGAAAAATGAGAATACTGAATAGTCATGTTGTCTTGAAGTAATTGAGAATTTTAAATGAGAGGTTCTATTGAAATCAGGGGACTTTTGTTTTGCACACATGGACTGCAAGCATGTGATGAAAAAATATAGTATTAGTGAAGAAGGAGACAAAATGAATGCATGTGAATGTGCGGGCCACTGGCCAAGAAATGGTCGTCTCTTACATCTGCTGTATGCTTTTTGTCCTCCCCCTCTCCCCACTGACTTCTCAGAGTGCCACTGATTGGCTTTTGAACTGGAGGCAGTTGTTTCAGCGTGTCTGTCTAGGACTGGAAACCGACTGATCAATTATTCAAGGAGAAAGGGTGTGGAAAAGGGGAAAAAGAAGAGATGGGGGAGAGGCGGTTAAAAGCAAGCGCAATAGAAAGGGAATAACCCTTATCAGCTGAAAATAATGACAGAACTTACAAGGAGGTATTGTGTTGTTTCACATACTGCCTCATTTCCCCCTCTTGTCGCTTTCTTTGCCATACCCATTTTATTATTTTAGATTTAGCTCCTTACCTAACGCTCCCTCTTCTCCCATCGCCCTGCCTCTCCCTCATCTTTCTTCATCTCCTCCCCCACAGTTTTCTTCATGTTTCACTGCCTTAGTTTTTTACCTCCCAAAATGCAGTTAAAAATACTGATAACTGTAGCAAGCACCTTTCTGCCTGCTGAAAACACAATATATATTCAGAAACATGCACAAGAATCAACCTAAAGAGATGGAAAAAAATAACTTTTATGAGTTTTTTTTTTAAAAACAGTTATTGTATGTTTTAGTGCTTATTTAAAACCAATCCCAGACAGCAGAAATAGAGACCTTCAAGCTTTGGATGTGAAGTCTGAGTCTTTCTGTGGCTGTTTTAATTATATGTACTGTGGTGGTTAATGGAGTGATAATGGAAGCTGGCTAGCTGAATTCTTAATATATTTCAAATGTCTACTATATTCAGTTACTTATATTTATATTCTCTTCGTCACAGCTTCCTGTTTCATTCCTCTTGGGATTTCTGCTGAGTGTTTCTCTTATATCTTAAAAATGACACAGCTACTTCCCTGGCATAATAAATAAGTCTTTTAAAAATCAATATGTGCTCTATCAGGACCATGATGAATTAAATGAAATATAGCAGCAGACAAGGAGCAGCAGGAGGAGAGTGGGCTCTGCTTCTTCAGCTGCTTCAGCCTGAGACAGTGCCTTAAACTGCCTGGAAAACGGCACGCAAACAGCACGGGATAATAACAGCTTTCAACCTGTCATGGAGCCCATCGTTTTTTTACAAGTCACGCTACAACCAGCCAATGATGTGCTTTAGTCAGGACTTTGCATGTAAGGCTAGCACCCACTGATTGATAAGGAAATGTAAGCACACGTCTGTCTGCATCACCGCAGACCTCTTTCTCACTATACTGTTAGATTAGTCCTGCTCAATTACATCTAATTGTTTCCTAACTTGGGTAATGCTGAGACAAGCAGATGTTCTCTTGGTGCACTTTATGCAAAGATTATTTAGATCTCTGAATAAATCTGACTTTGCATACATTACATTAAAATCTCACCTTTGGAGGCACTTTGACTGGAAAGCTGAGTCAGGCGTTTGGATGCACACCACGTGTACGTTAATACCACCCTGTTCTGTGCAGCAGCGGACGAAATGGCCTGCTGAAGAATCACAAGCTTGTGGAGAAAAGAACAGGTGCAACACACCCAAGAGAAAAAAAAAATAAGATCTGGTTATTTTCATCTCTACAGAGCTCTTGTTTCATTTCTTCAGTAAGCTCCTGAGTCAACACAAGGGGTGTCATGCTGAGAGAGGAATTCACTGAATGAAGCATCAAAATCAGACACAGATTTAGGAAATGTACAGTATGTGAAATGCTTCTGTAATAGAGAGCACTGTACAAGTTGTACAGATTAAAGTGGATACAGGAGCAGAAAAGAAATTGATTTTACAATAGCACTGCAAGACTCAGGTATCGATCTGATTATCAGTACAATAGATTCAAGAGCTCCTTACTTGAGCTGTTGAAATATATGCAGTTTATCTCCTACTTCTTTGAAAGAGACACTTTTTTCTGCACTGTCAGCAAAAATGAGTGATTTTAATCTCCCGTGTTCTCTCCAGACTAAAAGGACTCTTTTATTTCTCTGCTTCATAGAACCGTTGAGCAGTGTCTCTTCTTTAGAGGTGCACTTTGACCTCTTGGATCTCACTGAACTTACCGATATGTCTGACCAGGAGCTAGCTGAAGTTTTCGCTGACTCTGATGAGGAAAACCACAATGAGTCCCCAGCAGGTAAGGATTTCTAAGATTAGATATATATGTTGCAATAAACACTGATCATTAAAACATGAAAGTAAAGAGAACCAGGACTATTACAGGAGTGTACAAGTCACCCCTCATTTATTTATATTTTGCCTTTGATGAAACAGACTTTATTGTAATTCTATAAAGTTTTCCTGAGCAATAGTTGTGCCGCCTGTCTCAAGGTCTCTCAATTTATTTATTTATTTTATTTATTTTTTTGTTGCTTTTTCACTAATTTTCAGAACATTTGTTGTACCTGACCATTTTGGCATATCTCAACACGATGTGCGGTGTGTCCTTTCAAAATGTTTAGGGAATTAGACAAGTGTAGGACAAAAGAAGAAGTGGCAGGCCTAAAGAAACTATTTAAGGCAGATGAACATTATTTGAAAGTTGTGTCTTTAAGAAACATGGGGGGAATCCAGCAAAGACTGAGAGAAACATGGCCCTACAGCTGATCCATCTACTATTCAATGAAGCCTTTCCAGAAATGCTCTCAGTGGAATGGTAACTATCCAAAAGCCATTCTTTAGGAAGGGAAACAGGGAGAAAGGTATGAGGTATGCCAATAATACAAGGACTGAACTGGAAATCCAGGTCTGATGGGGTGAGGAATCCAAATATGAAATTGTTATCAATATGTCTGAAGCAGTCAAGTGAGAGATCCAACAGTGAGAGTCTACAGCCACCTGTATAACATGGTGGAGGTGCTGTCATTGTTTGGGGCTGCATTTTCACCAGTGGTTAAAAGAACCATCAAATTTTGATCTAATATTCAATATCATCTGTAAAGGATCTGAGTGGCAGCAGTTTCATATTTCAGCATGACATTGATCCCAAAGAGAAATTACAAGAAACCTTACCTAGGAGTGTTCAGACTGTGTTGAAGAGTAAAGATAGTCATGTTAAATCTTGACTTCAAGTGTGTTGGATTTGTACAAATGCTGTTTTGCCTCATAGACTGTATTTCTGCACTCCCCATTCCCCTGAAATGAGGGTTGGCTCAAGACTTTTGCACCATATGTTATATTTCCTCAAGGTTTGCCGAGACAACGGCTCATACAAAAACTGATTATCCTCATTCTGCAATCTCCTTAAGATATCTTGTACTCCATGCACAGATTTTAATTAACGCAAGGCGCAAAACATTTTTGCAGCTCTTTTCCCTGTAGCTTGATTGCCGAGGGAAGCATTTCCCAGATTAGTGACTGTGGGTGTAAAAAGTAAAGAAGCAATCATTTTGTGGGGGTGGAAGGGTGTGCATAAGAGAGACAGAATGTGTATTTGTGTTACTCATTTTGTGGGGACATGTGCCTGTTTATGCAGTAACATTGTTGATCTGACATCAACAAGCCCCAACAAAATCAATCGATCAGTGTTAGTACTGTAAGACCTGATTTAAGGGTAGAGTAAGATTAGGTCAATGCAAGCAGTAAACAGACCTTTGTCTCCAGGAACTGAATGTGAGTCAATGTAAAGTCCTCTGAAGTAATGGAAAGACGACCGCGTGTGTGCAAGAGACAGATTCAAATCATTATGGCTCAGCAGGGTCCTAAAACAGCCTGCTGAGCTGTAACGATTTGAAATATCATGTGACTCCTTCACAGACTCATTAAAAACATAATTCACAGTGTCACAGTGGTTAAGTAAAAGGGGCAGTTTAACTTGGTTAATTTCCATTTTTACGTCGCCTAACAGTGAGAGGAAAGAATTTCATATTGATTATATTGATTAAAACAAATATGAATTCTTTTATTCTGACAAGTGAAAGGAAAAGATGACTGTGAGGGCTGGAGCTGCATCACTTCAACCCCACATCAGCCAAATTAGTCAAATACAGCACATGGGGTTTGTGCGTATTAAAGAGGTGAGACAGTTTGCTGTCACAGCAGCAGGTGCAAAAAAGCTGTTGTGCAAAAAAACAAACAAAAAAACACCATTGGTAGCAGCGTGCTGCACATGCAAAGTCAACTTTGTCCTCTGAGCGTCTCGACATGCACTATGGGTTTTTGTCAGCTTAAGATGTAAAAGTCTGATATAAACATTAGCAGTCTATTTTCGCTCCATGGACAGTGGGGCGTTCGTTCTTTGTTTGTCCAAGAGTACCTAAAAGAAGGTTGAACACATATTAGCATAAAGTGCTGACCCTGTTTGGTGATGATATGACATGTACACTCTTATAGGCACCTACATATCATGACACAGTGTGTTAAGTGTGAGTTATAGCCCCAGTGGGATCTGTGCTATATACTGCTGCCTCCAGCGCTGTAGTCATTTATCTAAATTTGAGATACAGTGGTTACTGCAGGGACATCTTATGTCCAAAAATAGACTTTTTCCTTTGTTTTTAGTAAATCCACTCTGTTGTATGTGCTGTATGTAATGGTATGCTGATAACTGTATTCTCATGGTTCACGTTACTGTAGCAACTCAACTAGATGGAAAAAATTTAGTAATTTCAGTAATTTATTTAGGCTATTTAATAGAAAAAAAGAGGATGCTGTAATAATGAATATACATAGAATATTGTGTAATTGCATCATCCAAAAAAAACTGATGCACCATCTTAAACTTATAGTTAATCTATTAAAAATACATAGGATTGGGTTTGCAGTTTGTTGAAGTTGCCATGTTTGAATACAGTGGCCAGGAAGGAGATCTCCCAATGGAGTTTAATGTATGTGGCTAGAGGCCGGCCACATACGTAGTACAACAAAGCCAGAGAAAAGAAGCCATAGATTTTGGTGTGCTGTGGAAGGATATTTAATGCCTTCAGCACCTTTCAGAGTCAAGATGTGAAGGACCAGAGCTATGTTTTATTCTTAAAGAAGGGGTCCAAACTGAGGAGTGAGCTTTTTACCAGCTTCTTAATAAAATGTTGTTCTCTTTCTTCCCACCTCAAGCCTTTTCTCCTGCACTGTAGTCAAGACTCTACCACACGAAAATGTCCATAAATTTATTTTGGATTTATTTATTTATTCTTGATATTGTCACAGTTAGTAATTGGCAGCAGATTACACATGTGACCTTCCCTTCTTGGGACAGCTGACAAGAGCTGACTAAACAGCAACAACAGTTGGTTATAAGCTAACATTAAGCTAGGTAACATAAGCTTCAAGTGGCTTAAAAATCACACTTTCCCTCTGATAAACAATTTGATTACAGTACATCTCATGAAAGTTTAGAGTCAAATGATGCTACATCTAGTTCAAAGACAGTTTCACTAATGCCAGCAAGCAGCAGCTAACATAGGCTAAGTAGCAAAAACAGTAGCGCTTAGTTTAGCACAGAGATTCCCAAAGTGTGGGGCGCAGAGCCATTGAAGGGGGGGGGGGGGGGGGGGGGGGGGGCACGGTATGAAAAAAACAAAACAAAAAAAAAGAGTACTTGGGCACTGCTAGCATAGTGGACAGGTTTTTGACGGGGCTCCCACACAAACGCAAAGCAGGAAATGAAGTATCCAAATATGTTTCCAAACCAACTTCATTCTAAGCCAAAGACTAGAAAATATGGTGAAGCATATCTTCCCTTTGGCTTCACCTGCACAAGTGCCGAGGTAGGTCTCCCCTGCAGAATTGGTTTTCCCTGCGTCGGGAGCAGCGCTGGCTCTCCAAATCACGGACAAACAGTATCCCACAGTTGTTTATGTTTTTGAACCCATTTTGCACAGATGTATTGATAGCAATGTTGAAACAACTACACGTAAAATAATTACACCGTGATGCCTCTGCCTTTCTAAATGGAGGGACAGTAACTGCGTGTGTATATGTAAGCATGTAAAACCTGAAGATAGTCAGATTAACAGTATTTTGTCTCTATCTGCCATTCTGTAATTCATCTCATGTAAACAATAACGTGGCGCACAGCATGATGTGAAAAAAGGCACATGCCATTGACATTGCATGACGAACTCTGTATTCCTCGTCCACACGTAAGGAGATTTAAAAAATCTCAGTTTTCGGTGATTCGAAACGCCGTTTACGTGTGGATGAAACAGCTGCGTTTTCAAAAATACCCGTGTAGGTGTGGCTATAGCATAAAAGAGTTAGTAGTGGATTTTATTACTACCTGTAATTTATTGCAGTTTACTTGTATTTGCTTAATTATTTACTAAATGTTTGAGGTGTGAAATAAACCGCAATCGAGTTTGGAAACAAAATATGGGTGTGTGTGTGGTCGGAGGATGTGTTTGTGCAGGGGGGCAAACATTTTTCTTGTAAAACAAAGGGGGGCCTAGCAAAAAAAGTTTGGGAACCACTGGTTTAACATATCCTCAACAATTCACCTCAGTCATTGGTCAGAAGTGAGCATATCAGACTCCTTTCACATGGTTTTACAGCATCTTCCAGAACAAATAAAGGTGGACACTTCTCAGCTACATTGACAGCTGAAGTAAACAGCAGCCTTCCACACATAGGGAGAAACTCCAGGGGACATCTGGATCCGGTCCAAACAGTAATAGAAAACCACCAGCCAGCCACAGCTGTTATACAGCAGAATCTAACTTTAATGTTTTGACTGACGATGAAGCAGGTTGTAGGCTCTATACGGAAACACATTATTATCATCTGATTTTTTACACCCAGTTGTTACAGGTCTTTATTGTTTGTTCAGAGTTTTTGTTGAAGTCTAATAATCACTCTCATTTAGTACCGCTGTAGGTCTCAGCTAGGCCCTAGGATGGTATCAGTTGTTTTCTGTTTGCTGCTGAATGGTGAACAGGTGTAGTACAGTGGATTGTAGAAGATTCTTACAAATAGCTGCTGCTGCTGACAATGGCACAATAGTAAGTTTTGGGTCCCTCTTGGACAGCAAAACAGTGACCTCAAATAAACTGTGATGGACCGAGCAGTGAAGAAAAATTAGACACAGGTTGACGTCCAAAAAAATGATTTTTTATTTAACCCAAAAGAACATAATTAGTTAAATCATGACAAAAGAATCAAAATCTTGGGCCCATAAAAGAGGTCAAAATAACAAAACTCTACTCAAAGTACTGATAACTCAAACAAACTGACCTAACTTAACAAGACAAAGGGGAAACTTAAATAGTGGCTGATCAGCCCACAAAAACAGAAAAAAAAAAGGGGTAAAATACACAAAACCTAACTAAACCAAACATAATAAACTCCAATTCCCCCCCATGGTCCCGAATTATGGCATGAACCAATTTGTATTGTTCCTTTAAAACTCGCTCCGCCCCTTTTCCACCTCTTGGCTCCTCAATCAAGGGACTGGAGCAGCTGCAACTAAGGTAACTCGGAAAACAAAAGATTAATCATACATAACAGTGTAAACTAAAATGTGCGCACTTATTTTAGAATACAGTGTCATGTGGATATGTGAATTAACTTTAAACAAAAACCAGTTATTTATTATCCTGTAAACTAATGCCTATATTTAAAGAAAGACAAATGTGAATGTTATGTTACTTATAAGCCTCTACAAACATGGTGGGTATTACCACTGTGGGGCTGTAGTTGCAGCCATCACATAAACTATGAAGCTTCGAAGAGCTGAGCATAGCTGCAGGTTGACGTGATAATCCAGTGGGTTTATGCAAACAACCCTTTTGCATTGTCACTTTGTCTTCATGTTGCTACTTGATACATTGTCCTTATAAATCAGTTGATTATAGTGCTCTAACACAAATGAAAAAGTATGACAGGGCAGAATTGTGTCTACACACTTTTGACTTTAATATCTTAAGACCTGAAGAGTTAGTGGAGTAGAATTAGAGAAAATAGTCACATGTGGTTACCCACTTGCATTTTAATATTTACACATAAAATGGTTGTGCACTTCTCTAAAATCAGCTAAAAGGACTTAAAACTGTTCAAATTCATTGACTCAAATCAAATGGTTAGATACATAAAATGAAGACATCCATGTGGTTAGAAGGATATAAGATAAAACTGTATAATCCTTATAGTCACTGAAAGTTCACAGCATTTAAAATTTGGGGGGTAAAATTTAAATGATGGTAAATTTACATGTGTATCACATTTGGCCTTTTAGCTGTCGTCTTAAGAACTATCTAACTAACTTTCCTCTTGTTAGTAAAAGGCCACAGCTGCTTGCAGGACGAAAGTGCAAAGGCAGGAGAAGGAGCAGCCAAGCAACTTGTCAGCTGTTGCTCATTAAGATTGTGTCATGGCATCTAAAAATGACTTCCTTTTTCTAATCACTTTTCCTTGACCTTGATGGAAGATTGTATGACATCAGGGACAGATGTGAAAGAGAATTTAATCGCACTCATGCTAGATTCCTTAACACCATAACAACAGGTGTCTACCATGTCAAAACTACCACATCCAGAAGACAGAGTACACAAAAATGTGAATCTAGATTCGCCCCAGCATCCTCTGAGACTTGCTTCATACAAGTCATATAAATGAGAACCTTTGGTAAAAAAAAATATCACTTAATTAGAAAAGTGGGAATTTTAACCTTTAAGATCCCTGCTTCAGTCTCTGAAGGAAAAATTTCCTTTATCCATTATTTATCCAATTGGAGCCTATCCCCGTCAAATTTTACTTATTGGAAACCCTAAAGGCTAGCAATACCAATAATAGACATTAGTAAAGGAACCACAGCCATAGAACATACTTTGATCAATTAATTTATCTCATAATCTTGATTTAGATATTTTATGTAAATCTACATAAGTCAGTACCTCAACAAGAAGCTGATATTTTTACAGCAGTTTGATGTTCATAGTTCACCTTTTAATGGGTTTTACCAGGTGCAGCAGCCTCTTGTTGAAGGTCCAAAACATATCAGCAAGTCAGTTTTATTGGTCATTTTTATGAACCATCCAGTGCGTTGCTATGAATTGTGGGATGGAATACCTCCTTTCATTTCACAAAGGATGGTCTAGTGCAGGGGTGGACAATCTCAGTCCACGAGGGCCGGTGTCCCTGCAGGTTTTAGATCTCACCTTGGGTCAACACACCTGAATCACATGATTAGTTCGTTACCAGGCCTCTGGAGAACTCAGGACATTTTGAGGAGCTAATTTAGCCATTTGAATCAGCTGTGTTGGTTCAAGGACACATCTAAAGCCTGCAGGGACACCGGCCCTCGTGGACTGAGATTGCCCACCCCTGGTCTAGTGTGTCCTATACTGGGTGAGGTAATAAAGGAAGCAGTAAAGCACCTTAGTATTTAGAGAATCCAACCAGCTGTTATGGCTGCCACTCAGCATCCTGCTGTTAATGATACAAACAATTAGGAATCCCAGCAATGATTAAATGTTAGCACACAATAAATGATTTTTAAACTAATCATCTCAACCTTCCCTTGTGCCCTTTTAGTTGTATAATCATCATGAATAAAAATAGCTCAGCTGTCTGAGAATGTAGGCGCTACTTGTCTGAAGATTTTAACCTTTCCAAAATAAACTGTTTCATTCTGTGCAGTGTGTTTCTTCAAAAAAACCAAAAAACTCTGCTTGTAGCAATGTTTCTTTTTAATCTTTCACACAGTCCTCCTCTCTTCTGTGCTCTAGGTTATCTTTATCTCTAATCCCATTGTCTGCCTCTCTCCATGTCTGCTTCAGTTTCGTGCAGTTTCAGGCTTGTATTGTATGATTTCAGGTGTCATAAAAAATTGGGTTGTGTCCAGCTCAGCAGATAGGGCAGTGCACCAAGCTGCTATTCTTGTGAGTTTGTATGAAAACTCAACACATAAAGATGAGCTAAAATGTTAAATTGGTTAAATTACTCTAAGGTAATAGAGTACAGCTTCTAATAAGGAGTAACTTTATTAAATGATTCAAAGATATATATTTAAACAACATGACATAATCAAATAGGACAATAGTAGGAATCATCCAGTTTGAGGCCCAGTGTATTTGTTTATGGATTTCCTAAAAACTTCATGATTCAGCCATGTAGTTTTATGCAAATTATAATTTCATAAATTGTTAACAATCCTGCTGAAAGCATGCAGTTACATATGGCAAAACAAAACACGCTAAAGGCTGAGAGACTGAGCAAACGAGGGCCAAGTTTGCCCCATAAAGCCATTGGTGACCTCAGATTGAGACTTAGATTTAATTATTTTTCTGGTGAAGTTTGCATTGCAAATGTGGGTCAGGTAGCACTGAGCTATGTTGCCTGAGCATAAGCCTCCATGGGAAACTACTGAGCACATGTAGGAGCTAAGGAAGCGGTTAAAGGAAGCAAAATAGAGGAGAGGAGCAAAAGATGGGTGACCGAGTTCAAGCTAAATGTAGGTTCTTGAATAATTCACTTCCCCCTGCTGGAAACAAGGCCTGGTCCTTCAAAAGGCATTTAAACACTTATCATGTTCTGTGTATCTCCTCTTTCATGTGACTATTGTATGTCTGCAGCATGTTTGTTTTCTTCTCTCTGCTGTCTTCTTTGTATGTTTACCTTTTCAACATTCAAAAGCTGCTTTCTTTCACTTCAATCTATCGTGTGTTTTTTTTTTTAAGCATTCAGTTTGAATGTTGCCAAACACGATCAGCTGAGCAGCTTCATAGCTACAGTTACTGTTTCATCAAGCGTCACGTTCTAGAGCAGCGCCAGAGACAATGAACAAAAGCCTGACGTCCAGCAGGTTTGCTCTTTGTTCTTTCAATTGAGCTTGATGAGGCATAAAGTTTACCCATATCTCTGGAAAACAACCACAGGCATAGCTGTGGCCTCCCATCATTCTTTTACTGCACATTAAATCATTAAACATTGTGTCTTGTATTATTTTTGTTGCATATTATTGTATTAAAAGCTGTGGGTTAAATATTTTGTGGAATGGAAGTTAGGGATCATGTCATTGCCAGATCCTTTGTAGATACTGTGAGTGATAATAAGACCCCACCCCCCACACACCAAGAGGGCCCCAGGATATGTTCATGTGCTGCAGTGCAGACGATCCCAATTATGCATGCCACACCCAGATCAATCATGTCAAAGGAGGCGTTTCCACTCTGCTCTCAAAGACACAAAATTTGCAGCGAGTCACAGGTTGAGATGTGAAACGTATTACCTGTAAATCCACACAGTGCAATGGCAGCTTGCTGTCTGTTGCCATTCAGTGATCATTTTTATGTTACAACCCATTTTGTAAACACCTTTTCATAGATTCACGGTCTTAAATTTGCACAGTCAGATTCCAGTGAGCTGAACTCTATGCCATGTGCTTTAAATGACTTAACAGATTATTATCTTTGATAAATTCTTGCCCTAGTTCCCAAACTCTGTTGGGCTGTGCTGGAATTAGCGAGCAGAGGATTAACCCTTTAAAGCCAAATGTATCATATTTGATGCACTAGTTTTTGTGAGTTTTTGAGACTTTTACATTATCGGTGTGATTTTCCTCCTGATGCATGATACAATTTTAAGGAATAAATTGTAAAAATAAATAAATAAATAAAATGCCTGTTGTAGCAAATATGATACAAATTTAAACTGATATGTGATTTTTTGTTTGTTTGTTTTGTCAAAAGATTCACTAAATGCAATTCAACCTTTAAATGTTTTTTTTAAAAAACAAACAAGCGAAAAACCATTAAGGGCTTTAAAAAACCAACCATTCTCTCAAACTCTAGGAGAATTTTGTGTTTAAGAAGCGTTGTTCTGCACTATTCTCTGTGTATCTTTCAGCTTTTTCCTGAATTCATCTTCATCAGCTTCTTCTGAGCAAAGCACACAAGGAATGCAGATCAGATTTACTGTGCATGTATTACACAGTTACATATTTATATACCAGACTTATTAGACAAACATTTACAGATCTACTTGAACACAACAAACAATCATCAGCTGCTTGTCAGCAAAACTCTTTCCAGTGCTCAGAAGGTTGCTGTCCCTCTAATTAAAACCCAGTGGAAACGCCATCAATCATATCAGATCAATATGAAATGAAATCAAAGAGGGCCAGTTTTCAGCTTTTTGTCACTTTAACAGTCTCCCATGCTGCTTTGTTATCTTCCTAGTAGGGGCAACATCGCCACCAAATGGTGTGAAATGGAAACATCTTCGTATGGCTAATACTAAAAAACAACTAACTTGATATAAAGGCGAGTTGCAGCAGTAATACAATTTTTTTTTTATTGATTAGTTTATTTAAAAGTGGAAAAAAAATTGACACGAGAAATACTCCAAATTGATTGGATTACAGAAAATGCTAAAACAGGGAAAACAGTATAACAACCCTGACAGGTGCAGTTATTGTTTTCACAATAGTCTATAATGAACAAAAAACTGGACCACTTACACACTGCTGATATGTGCAGCCTGCTTGCACAAGCTTGGATTAAAGGATTTCATGGCTGAGAGGAAAAGCAAGCAGCAGCTGTATCTGCAAGGTTCCTGTTGCTTCTGTAGTGTTGAGTTCCTAATATCTTTTGAGCAGGTGTAAAGCTATCTATACAAATGCTCGTCAACATGAAGACTGTTGCATTTTTAAGCTCAAACATGACATATGTTGGATTCCATATGATGCAAAACATTGCATCTGTATTTTTTATCTGCAAAGACTTTGCATTCGTCTTTATAATAGGCCGTTGTGTGTTTAATTCTCAGGTTCCCATCACCCTGCGCTTCCCAGAGGTGGGTACATGCGCTCCCCCTCGTGGACACGATGCAGCAAAGTTGAGCCTCCACGAGAGAGAAAGCACCACAGTGACTCAGACACCACAGAGCCCTTAATGAAGCTGGAAAGGCCAAAGCAACCATGATCTCTGACATGAACCAACCAGCCTGCAGAGAGGAAAACAAAACCCAGAGCCAGACATACAGCCAGAGCAGTCACACAAAGCGGACCAAGATGCCTCGTTCTGCCACCGTGCTCTCACATAATCTTACATGGTGCTGGCGAGTTCAGGCTGAACTCTGGACACTGTGCTCTCTACTCTAACTAAAGATGCTGAGATGTGCAATGTGCACACTTTCTTCTCTCCCCGTCCCATTCTCTCCCACACTCACAAACACACGCAATCATTGTGTTGCTCAAGCAAAAGGTTCTTAGTACACTTTGAGCTACCAGATTATAATCTTTGTTTATTGGTTGACAGACAGGGTATTAGGTCAGCAGAATAATAGCACTTTTATCTGTGAAACCTCTCAGCATGGGCTTGCACAGTGAGATTGATCAGGACATAACCACAGTGTTAGGTTAGACTTCACGTGAAGCTCAGATGACAGTGAGCTTCACTCTCAATTACAAAGTCATAAGATAAATCATAAATCAGGCATTTTTTTTTCCTAAATGAAACATCACATCGATCTCTTATTGAGGCTTATTCTGTAACACCTCGAAGTAAGTTAAGTGAAGCAGGGGATGTTGGTTTCTGCAAGGCTCAGCTCTATCCACCACTTTTTCTCAATCGTAATGAAGAATGTGTGCTGTTGTTTTAAATGCCTAAATAAAAATAATGCACTTCTTCACTGAACTGTATATACAGTGCCCTGCAGAATTATTGGCATTTGGTGCAGATGATTCACAAAGATAAACAGACCAAGTAGCAGCTATATGCTATGTACTTTTCCACACCCAACTTTGTGTTTGCAAAATTTGCTCACTTTATCATTATGAATAGATTATCTGCCACAATTGCTGCTACTAGCATTAAGGAATCCAAAGTTAGCAAAAAAACAAAACAAAGTTACACTGAAACAATATGGGGTAAAACTTAAAGCAGTTAAAAAAAAAAAAAAGGTCAAATCTCACTATAGGCAGATTCATGCAAAACAAAGTGCCAACAATTTTATAACTCAAATCTCCCAAAAGGTGAATTTAACTCCTGATGCAATATTTCTTATTATTTTCAGTAAAGGGAATAGCTGATTACTTGATTTATTTGTCGCATATTCAGCTTGTCTATACCAAGAGTGCCAATAATTCTGAATGCTGTGACACAGTGGATTCAAAGTGACACTGGGATGGTAGAAGAAAAAAATAAAATGAAAACAGTGTAAGTTATTATGTGACTTCTGTTGTTACTAGTGTGGAGGAGACCCATTCTGTATTGCATGGTATGGACAGCAATTGATTTCATATCAGTCTTTCGCTACAAATGTAGTCTGTGCAAATAAATATGCACATCTCTCATGTTCACTGCAGACAATGTGCTCTATAAATAGCAGGGAAACTATGGCAACTGCCAAACCCAGTCTGAGATGGCTGTTCTGTTAAAGTTTTTAAATTCAAACAGACATTTTAAACTTTATTTCACCATCCTTGGATCTCCAAGGAATTTGAATAATCATTATTATTAAAATTATTATAGCACCAATGTAGCACCGGCTTACCATTAATGGGAATCCTGGCTAAAAGTGCAAAAGTACCCACTCTACTCATATTGCAAGTTCAAGTAATGATTGGTATATATTAGTGTACATATTTGTATATAATAGTACAATAGTTACAAAAATACTATTTACCCAGCAGAGGAGCAGCTGGCATAAGAAATGCAACAGTAGATGACAGAGTGTAGACAGGAAGTAGGAAAAAATAAAACAAAATACATAACTGACAGAGTAATTTCCTGAATAACAGCAAAGTTCATGTTTTTACAGTACCAAACAAATACTTTAGTGTTCGTATTACTTTAAGCTGTTGCTAATTTCTTTTATCCTCATTAAATGTGCTGAAAGCACAGTTTGAAAGAATAAAAGGACAGAAATCTTTCTTAATCACTACTTTGACCAGTGAACTATGCAGGCGATATTTTCATATATTCTAAGGGACAGTTTGTAACACAGAGACAAGACAAACAATATGACCCATACTGAGCTACACTTTCCCAGAGCTAATCCGAAGTTCTTATATCTACATAAATGTTTACCCTGATTATTATGAGACACTGGGAAGGAAAAAATAGCCTCCAGTACATTTGATTAGCTAACATTTGCTGGACTGTATGCGCAGAGAGAAAGCTAGAAAACATTGACTGATTTCTAATTACCTTTACTGATAAATATATGCACACTCCAAGGAAAACAACATCTGCAAAAGGATTGAAATATAAAACAATCAACAATCAAAAAGATCTGAACTTTAAACATGTGGCAAATAATAGGATAAAATAGAAAACTGTATGAAAATCCAATCCTCAAAATAAAACTTAACACATGGTTCCTGCGGCTGATAAGAACATAGCATGATGGCTTATTCCCTTCTAATAACATAATATAATTCTATTCTATTTATTCATGGTATGTTTTGTTAGTATTATTGCACTTAGAGACTTCCACAGAGGGGGAAAAAGGAAACATAAGGCAACTGCAGCAAAAAAGTGCACTTTTACATAAAAACTACAATGAAAAAAATTGCAGATTGCACAAAAACTTTGGCAACACATCACCATCTTTTATCCTAAGGTTGTCAGTCACATGAACCACTAACAGACCTCTGACAAACTGCAGTCTAGACCAGACGGTGCCGCACATGAGAGACAACCTTGAAGACAACCTACAGGTAAAGGGCTGATGTGTTTTGCCGATTCTGCAGGTGTTTTTTATCTCCTTTGTTGTTTTGCCAGTCTTTTAGTCCTTCAGGTAGAAAAGTGTCTTCTTTAGATTTCTCCAAGCAATCAACAACCTCTTGATATGAGAACTTCTCTTGAAAGGGGCGAGGTCCTAGCAGTTCCACCATGTCAGCCCTGTCTAGAATCTCTTGGTCTAGAAGATGCTTTGCCACCTGCATTACATGACCAACAGGAAACATCGAGCTTTGAGGTCATTAAAATACAATTTTTTTTTTCATACTCCAAATATATGAATTTTGAAAAATGCTCAGCACAAATGAAAATCCATTTGCAGCATCACACTCTGCAAATGTCTCTGAAGCACTTACTACAAATGTTAAAAAGTTCGCACCTTCTCCACCATTTCCTTCTTGTCAAGTATGAGCTCAAGTGTTCGTTGGAAGGCAGCGTCTATGAGTGAGCGAACTTCCTGGTCTATAACCTGGGCTGTAGATTCACTGAAAGGTTTGTCAGTTATAAGGCTGCCCCATTGCGGTAGGTCAAAAGAAACCTGACCCACCGCACCATTCATTCCAAACTGTACAATCTAAAATATGAAGAGACGAAGAATATGAAGACTGGAACAGAAATATATAGTCAATAAAAATCATAAATTATTCTCTATGAGTCATTTTAACTCCATGATTGGTTATGCTTTTTTTTTTGTTGTTGGACAAAATACGGTTTGGTCACGCCTAAATTTCTACAATAAGCCTGTTCTCCAGTGAGGCGAGTACCTGTGCATAGGCAGACTGTGTGACTTTCCTGAGATCATCTTGTGCCCTGGTGGTGACTTGACGAAAGAAAACCTGCTCAGCCACTCGACCACCCAGCATCATGCACATTCTGTCAAACAGCTGCTCCTGTGTGAATAGGTACTGCTCTTTAGGTAGATACTGTGCATAGCCCAAACCTGTCCCTCTAGGAACAAGTGACACCTGGTGGAGTACATTATAATGATGAATCTATAATCAGCTAATCATTATAATTATTACAGGATTATTGCAGAGAGAGAGCAAGAAATGTAAAGAATACCTTAAAAGGTGGGTCTGCATGTTCAAGAAACCACCCAGTGACAGCATGCCCAGCTTCATGATATGCCAGAGCAGTTTTTTCTGGAAGTTGCAGAACCTGAGATCTTTTCTCTAGACCTGAGAACACGACAGACATCTTAAAAAAAATGCTTAAATCATAATATTAACATCAGGTTAATGGATTGACATAAAATAACATATAAGCCCTATATTTTGACACCACTGCTTTTATAACTCAGTTGTACTGTATTGTCATTGTATTTATGTAATCAAAAAAGTGGTTATGGAAAGATTCACATATATACTGTCAGTTTCTTTTGGTTCATTTTGAAGTGCATAATTTTGGTGTTTGACTTACCTCCAACAACCCTTTCAACTGCCCACTCAAAGTGTTTGCTACTGACATACTGGCTGAGATGACGTGCAGCTATTAGAGCTGCCTCATTACACACATTTGCAATGTCAGCCCCTTATACAAACACAGAGAAGCAACAAATAAGTTAGACTGTGATGAAATTAAAGCAAGAAGCAGCTGAAACTGTATGATTTTCTTTTTTAGATTTGTTGGGTATTCAGTGATCATGATATTTTATTCCCACCAGTAAAATCTGGGGTTAAAGCAGCAAGATTCCTGGCCAGCGTCTCTACATCTACACTGGAGTCCAACTTCAGAGGTCTTAAATGAACCTTAAAGATTGATGCCCTGCCTTTCATATCTGGAGGACCTGCGAAAAACAAAAAAGAAGACCACTGTCTTTATAATTCATTAATAAATCACTCTGCTTCAAGTTCTGCCACATATACAGCACTGTGCAAAAGTCTCATTCCTTAATTCCTTTATATTTGGTTTTCATTAAGCTAGACTTTTCTAAAGTGATCTTGAGAAATAGTTTATCAGGCTTTCGAGCAAAGACTTGACACAGGACCAGAGATGCATTTGGTCCTTCAATTAATCAATCTGCTGTTCACCAAAGCCTCATTAATAATGGTTTAAGTGGAAGGGTGGCTTTCAAGAAGCAATTCTAAAGGAAGAGCAACCGGAAGAAAAGGTTGAAGTATGTCAAATTATGCAAGAATTGGACTCAAAATGAAGTAGTGAAACCAAATTTACAATTTTTAGCTTAAAGGCTCATCAATATGTATGGAGGAGCTCATAAGAGAACCTGCCCAGATCCTGAAGATCAACATTATTGAACCTGAGTGGGATCATTTTGATAGTGTAGAGAACAAAAGGAGCCAACATCTGAAAATAACTTTGATTGTCCTTCAAGAAGCCTATTCCTGAAGACTACTTGAAGAAATTATAAGAAAGTTGCCTGAGAGAGTTAAGGCTGTGTTGAAGAATAAAGGTGTTCGTGCAACGAACAGCCTACGTCTATTGCAGCCCTTAGTTATGCTGCAATAGACGTAGGCTGCCGGGGATTCCCATGATGCATTGAGTTTTTCCTTTCCAGTCAACTTTCTAACTCAGTATGTGTTAATAGACCTCTCTGCATCGATTCATATCTGTTATTAATCTCTGTCTCTCTTCCACAGCATGTCTTTATCCTGATTTCCTTCTCTCACCCCAACCGGTTGCAGCAGATGGCCGCCCCTCCCTGAGCCTGGTTCTGCCGGAGGTTTCTTCCTGTTAAAAGGGAGTTTTTCCTTCCCACTGTCGCCAAAGTGCTTGCTCACAGGGGGTCATGTGATTGTTGGGTTTTTCTCTGTATCTATTATTGTGCGATCTACTGTACAATATAAAG
The DNA here is from genome assembly GCF_056152115.1 of Neolamprologus brichardi. Taxonomy (NCBI): domain Eukaryota; kingdom Metazoa; phylum Chordata; class Actinopteri; order Cichliformes; family Cichlidae; genus Neolamprologus; species Neolamprologus brichardi. Next base: position 17,430,709 of record NC_142104.1, read on the forward strand.
CGCCTTGAGGCGACTTTTGTTGTAATTAATTAATGAATTAATTTGGCGCTATATAAATAAAATTGAATTGAATTGAATTTAACTTGAATGTTTTTACCTAATATACTGTATATCCATGTATGTTTGAAAATACTTTAATAAATTACTACACATATGTTCAGTTTATCTAGCAAAATATAAAGAATCGAGAGGCAGCTCAAATTTGTTTGCACAGTACTGTGCAAACAAAAAGCTTATAGAGCTGATGCTGACAATTACTCAGCCTTCTGCTGCATTACACGTGCACAATTAGCAACTGCAAAAATAGTTCACTGAAACCATGCCAGCATGAAAAGGTGGTGAATCTTGTTTGTAGAAACTTTAAAATAACACTTTTTTTTAAAGGTTTATATTCGGTCGAAAGGCAGAGCAAATTCTAAAACAACAATGTATTGACTTAAAAGTTTCAGTACAGAAGCATTAACTCTTACTGGAGGAGAAATGTTTTAATTCGCTTTTAAAGCCATGAATTCAGCGTCATTTATTTTACCATTTAAAAACCCTTTGTCATTTGTCAGCATCCAGGAAAGGACCCAATATAAGTCCTAAGGCAGTGGCCAAACTTGTGGCTTGTTGGAATACCAAGTTACATAACTAATTGCTCATTAAACCAATTAGAAATGTGAACTTTTTCAGCACTCCCATCTTTCTGTCATCTGTTTACAAAAGACAATATACACAGACAGAAGGACGGGGAACAGAGAATAACAGGGAAATGAGGAGCAACATATCCCATCCCTCATGTTGGCCTCCAGTTACCTAATCTGTCCTTTATAGAAAAACAGCTCTCTCATTATGATCTTGTTTTCTTTGATAGAGAAAAGTGGTCTGGCCACCCACCCTGTAGTCCTGGTGTTAGGAAAATTAGATCTTAGCGGGCAGGAAATATCAAATTAACCGAAGATAAAAGCAAACATTATGCAACACATGCTTTTAATGACATAAGACGTAAACAGGCAAGAAGAAACATACAGTAAGTACAAGATATGAGTTTCAATAATGTCAAACGTAACACCTCATCTAAAGCAGGGAAAGTCAAAGTTATGCAGAGCCAGTGAATCACATGTGGAATAATAAACTGCTACGGGGAAACAGAAATCAAAAAGAAAATAAACTTAATCACAGCAAAAGTAAAAGTGAGCTTGGTGTTGTGGTCAGACACCAATAATCTGAAAATGAACTGAAATTTTAAATGCATCTTAATAAACATAGAAATAATAGTTTTATATTTATAGTTTTCATAAAAGGTAACTGAGTTGCAACAAGAGAGGAGACTGCAGAGGAAGTAGGCAGATCTCAGGTTAATATTTATACTTCACCTATGTATACATGTCGATCAAAGCGTCCAGGCCTCATCAGAGCTGGATCCAAGATATTGGCTCGATTTGTGGCAGCTAAAACCACAACATTAGTGCTGCTGTTGAATCCTGCAATGACAAAAGCATTTAGAGGACTGAGGGCTTGTGAAAAAATAGCATCAGAAATGTTGACATAAAACATAATTACCCACCATCCATTTCCACAAGCAGCTGGTTGAGGGTGTTCTCCTGTTCGCCCTCGTCACCAAAGTTTTCTTTGCCCCGCTTTCTGCCGATCGCGTCAATCTCATCAATGAAAAGAATGCAAGGAGCATTTTTTCGAGTTGTGGCAAACAAATCTCTTATCTAATAAAACACAGAAAAGATCTATTTATTTCTACAGTCATACAAATTTTTGACATTGCCAAAACACCCAAAAGTAGAAAGTCTTCATCATTTTAATTTGATACGAGAATGAGTAATTCAGTGATCTGCTGTATTTGCACATATTGTGGTCACACTGCAGCATCACAAGCATGTGACCCATCATTTTGCTTTCAGACCCGTTGAGAGTCCAATCATTCAGCTCCGTACTAACCCTTGCTGCACCCACACCGACAAACATTTCCTGGAACTCCGAGCCGTTGACTGCAATGAAAGGAACGTTGGCCTCTCCTGCAGTGGCCTTAGCTAGCAAAGTCTTCCCATTTCCAGATGGACCCCACAGCACTGCACCCTGTAAACAAGGGAGTTAATTAGATTTAATATATTTTCTATCTTAAGGAATTTTTTGTTCCAGTGAGTATGATCAGAATGCAGAAGTGCAGAATTGCTTTATTTTAATAAAAATAATAAATTTCTTTATCAAGAAATGACACACCTTAGGGATCTTAGCACCCAGGTCATGATACTGACGTGGGCTTTTCAGGAAATTGATAAACTCCAAGATATCTTGTTTGGCCTCCTCACACCCTGCAACATCTTTAAAACGCACACTGACATTGTTTTTAATTATCCTGGCTTTGGATTCACTTATCCCAAAGAGGCTTCCTCTCCCCCAGCCACCAAGTCCTCCTGCCATCGGCCCCTGCCGTGTTGCAAAAAGTAAAAATCCGACCACAAGTAAGATTGGGAGAACACTCAAAAACAGAGTCCTATGGGAAGAGAAAAACCTTAGTTAGGGCATGGATTCTAATAACCTATATATGCAGTAACTTTAAAGTGAAGCTGCTGTACTTTCTCACCCATCACTTTCACTGCTGTAGAGCACAGGTACTTTCTGAGTGGAGTCCAGACCTATTTCCTGCTGTGCTAGCTCCAGGTTATGCTCAAATGAGTCTGCGCTGCCAATGTTGAACCACAAATAGTTCTGAAACATGAAGACAACAGCATGTAGTATATGTAGTAAGTATATCTACCTTTACTGTACTTTGACTGACTCTTCATCTGGACTGCGGCCCCTCGGTGGAGGCACACTACCATCATCAGGTGGTGCGAGGGGAGAAAATAGCAACACTATTCATAGATAGACTGCATTGTTAGAATAGCAATTGTTCCTCGTGTGATTTTCTCAGTGTAATCAGTCAAATGCCTGCTGCAAATAAAGGTTAGCAAGCTTTATTAGAAAAAAAAGAGCAACTGATAAGGAAAGACAGTGAGAAAATGAAAACGAAAGTACTTATGTGCCAAATACAAATATGTCGACTGCTGAGATCTGTATTTTAAAACTTGTGCTCTTGGAATTTCAGAAAGTAGGTATCTTCTACCAACAAAAGCAAATGGGAATATAGTGTGTGAGAAAAAGAAAGATGTTTGTTTTGTTTGTTTATACAGTCATTTTTATCAATATAGTGAAGTACATTTTGTCAATTCTCATCAATTTAACAGTAAAAATAAATGCATTTAGTTTGTATAAGACACTGTGATTACACACTGGGACATTTAATGAAACTGACCACTCGTGACGTGTTCACGCCGGGGGCAGGAAATACTTTGACGTACTGTTTGTTGACAACCTCGACATGGCCCACCTGGGAGGAAAGCAGAAGGAATCATTTGTTCACATGGTTGCAAACACAAGCACAGACACACAGGTGTAAGGAAGACACCGTAATTAAAACAATCTGTGCCTCTCACCAAGCCTCTACTCAAGTAGTGATGCACAAAATCCTTCCAGGAGATCTGGACTCCTGTTTCTCTAAAGTGAAAGTACAAGAAAGCTGAGGCCATGCCTGCTGCACCGGCTGCCAGGTTCTGGACCGTTTTATCATCAAAGGGAAATTCCTCCTGTTGGAAATAGGATAATGAAAAAATATTTTAGTTTACAACTCCTATGTAGAATCATTTTAGTAAACATATTTTGTTATTATTTAGTGACTGAAGACGAGGCAGTTATTGCCACAATTCTGGCTGTGATTCACACCTGAAAGCGTGACCACCAGTATGATTCCCCTCTCTTCCATCGTTTTCGTCTTTGGTCCTTCCCGTTATTTGAGTCCTGCCATTCCCTTCCACGAGACTCTTCTTTTATATTTCCATCTGAACAGCAATAATAACACAACTGTTCATTGCGGCAGAGCTGAGAAATACAGGGCTTACAAACTCACTGGGTAAAGAAATTATACACAGTTCAACAATACATAGAAAAGTAAGCAATTATGTTCTTCACACTGCCCTTAAGGTTTACAGTCTGTGTGCACACTGATTTAGAGTCATTAAAAAGGTAAACAGCACTAAAAGATGGACTACCTTTTGGCTGTTTCCTTGAGCTAAGTAACCGAGTAACTTGGAAAATGTGTTGATGTAAACCTCCGCATCTTCTTTGGATGAGTGATTTCTTCTGAAATAGGTTAGCAGCGAAGTCAGAGTCATCAAAAGCCATGTATAAAAAGAAATGTACATGAAATAGATTCAGTTCAGTTCAATTTTATTTATATACTGCCAAATCACAACAACAGTTGCCTACAATAATACAAAGAAAACAGAGATGTAAACAAACTAACTGAGAGAAAGGATACAGTCTCATGAAGCAGAGAGTGTATTCATGTTTTTACATTTTTTTTAAAAAACCTTTTGTTTGCTCACATGTTTAAGGATTACTGAAATCTGATTAAGATCTAGGCACACTGAAATGTGTTGCATATAACCTAATTATATGCAGTCATTGCAACAATGACACTGAACAGCTGCTGTTAAGGTCAAATATTAACTTCATTTTGGCCATCTGCACGTATTTAATGTTGATTCAGTTATGTTTATGGTTTGACTAAACTGATTACCATACAACTGCTCAAATTGTGATTCACTATGAGAGAGCATTTCTCGGTATCAAACATACATAATAATCAGTGTTGGGACTAACGCGTTATTAAGTAACGCGTTAGAGTAACTACGTTATTATTGTGGTAACGAGCACGGTAACTAGTTATTATGCCAAAATCAGGAACGCGTTAGTCGTTACTGGGATTTAGATAGGGTCGTTACTCGTTACTTCGTGTGGTGGCTATCGCGGAGCTTCCACAGATTCTGTAACATTAGCAAGTGGTGGAGGCAGCAGGTGGATGAGGGAAAGGGGACGCAGAAGGAAAAGAGACCCGAGGCGGCCGCCGGTCCAAGTGTGAACTGAACTTCAGGTAAGAAGTTATGACCTGCAGTCTATCTGGGTCAGATATAAACCAAGTTTAGGTGGAGTTTATTTTCGTTGTGCTGACTTTTTCCGTACTGCGTACTAGCTAGCATGACGGAGTTTCTATACAGCTGGGTGGTGCTATGAAGTTAACGATGTTAAACTTTATTTTGTTCATAAGTTATTAGAGTTGCCAACCGTCCCGTCTGGTATTCAGAGAAAATATTACGCGTTTCTTATTGAGGTGAAAAGGAACAGTTTGTCCCGTAATTCAGCTACATTGAAAAAGGCACAAAGCTGGATTTATTCTGTGTTTGCTGCACAGCTGCCTCTTCTTCTTTCATTCTCCCCCCTCCCTCTCCCGTTTCTACTTCAATCATGAAACTGATCAATGATCAGCTGATCGGCTCTCTTGTTTGTTTATCGCCCACTTTGCGCCAGAAAGAGGAAACCAGCCGATGTCGCGTTAAACAACAGCAGCACGTTTAAGCTTGATCAGCTGTTGTTAGAATTTATTTAATATTAATTTCTAGTATCAGCTGATGTTTGCTGGAGCCACAGCTGTAAAGCTGCTGGTCATGATGTCGGTTTGGTTATCTGGTGAGAGGAAAACATGAAACCAGGAGATGTCCTTACTGAATCATCAGAGCTGAACAGGTGATGGAGAAACAGGTTTACCTTTTAGGTGACATGGATGAGTTGAAGGGAAGTTATGAACTGTTTCTGAGAGACAGATAACACCAGGATCCTTTTTTAGGTAGCTGACAGCTGGTAACTGTGCAGGGGCAGATCTAGCAAAGTTTTGCCAGGGGGGCAGGTAGGGCATTAACAAGGAGAGGTGGGCACAAAGAAATACTTTTCTTTCTTATTATCATTTAAAATGTCTAGCTTTTAAAAAATAATTATCTCAATCTTACAACAAACGATTGATAGATTGATGCATATATACCATCAAAACAGTGTACATCACTGTCACAACAGCGTCTGTTTTCATTCAAAGGCTTTATGATTTTTCCTATAATGGCCGGTCTCTAGTCAAAGTGCCCGGGCCGATTTTTTGTCCCAGTCCAGCCCTGTAAGCAGCTCATCTGCAGTCTGCTGTTACCTACATCTTCCTATTCAGAAGGCAGAATTTCCGAGTTCTGAGTACAATCAAAGCACCACGACTGCAGTTTTTGTGTTGGATGTAAAAGGCGCACATGACGCTGTGACGTAGGCTAGAATCATGGCAGCAGTCAATGACGGTCCAGGCGTGGGATTTCTCTCGTGGAAATATGCACATTATCTTTTCCTTTCTATTGGTAGGTGGCACAGTGCACTTGTGGCAGGTAAGCAAGCTAGAAGACTGGCAAAGTTATGGAAGCAACACATTAACAAGAGAATTCTGAGTAAAACCAAAGTTACTTTCCCTAGTAACTAGTTACTTTGAAAGTAACGAGTAACTTGAAGTAACTGAGTTACTTTTGATAGAAGTAACTAGTAATGTAACTAAGTTACTATTTTAAAGTAACTTACCCAACACTGATAATAATGCACGAAATATAAACCATTGCTGCAGGTTATGACTCTGGAAAATTCATCTTACACAGCTCAAACATACACATTCACATCCACACAGGTAAAAAATAATGATCCCATAGTGGAATACAGGCACCTGTTGGTGACAATTTTCCCCTATACAGTTGACTACAGAAAGAAACTGAATACTATGAATGCATTTTTAATAGTAGTTAGTAGATTTTTTTTATGAAGAAGAGACAATGGGTGAGGCAATTCATCTTCTTAAACAGTTTTAAATATTAAAGGCAACTGGATGGATAAATGAGCGAGAGAGAGAGAGAGAGCCCCCTTTAAAATGAGTATTATGAAACTGAGGAAACTGATTTATAAACTACATTAGCGAAACGGACATCGCCTACCGTGAGAGAACAAACAATGCAGGAATGATAAATAAACACTGCTGCAGCTTGCTTGGGTTTTTTGGAGTTGACTGCTATATCTGGATTTTAAAAAATACCAAAAAACAAACTTTTAACATAATTCCTTGCAAACCATTGTTAGCAAACGCAGGTGACAAAAAAAAACTTGCGTCATCTATTTTTTTTTTTAGAAGTGTAGTTAAGCTGATATAAAACAATAACAGTGTTTTTACAACCTACCGACGTGAGAACCACGAAGAAGCGAAAAGTAGATGAAGAGGAATAGTTGCGGCTCAGCGTCCGGACTCGGTTCCTACAGTAGCCAACAGTCAGTGAGAGGAGACTCATCCTGTCAGCCCGACTGACTGACGGACCGACTCACCGCAGAGCCATTAGGAGAGGCACCGGAGGCACGATGCGTATCACAGTCATCTCGCGAGATTTCGATTACAGACGCTACAGGTAGGTACCAGTCTTCCAGCGGAAGTGAGTTTTGTTAAGCCCAGTTTTAATGTTGGAAAGCCAAAGAGATCTATCTTCATTTGGATTTTTTGTTGTTCTTAGTGTGCAGACCGGTCATTAACAGACAGAATTAAAACCATTGCTTAAATGCATTTCATTACTTTATTCATGCACTACTCACATGTTTAACAAGCCATGGTGTTTACCAACACCATGTAAGTCCATTAGTTTGAAAAAAATATATATACAATACATCATGCTGAAAGATAACACAGCCAAAACTCATTATTTTAAAACAAATACATAAAGGTCAGCATTTACACATTAACCAAGGTTTGCCACTTAACATACAGAGACTTAATTAAGGGAATTTAGACTGACACAACTACCATGATGGTATGAAAAGGTTTGGATAACAGCTGTTAAGTAACCTGACAGTCTTAGGCACACAATTTTCATGAGCATCAACAGACATTTGCTACACTGCATGAAAACAGCACTGATTAAACACATATTAAACTGCACAGCATTAGTTCACAGTTTTGAATTTAAAAAAATGAAAGCACATAAAACAACTCTCATAGTCTTTGTGTCTTACAGTTTAACAATTTTCGTTACAAGGAAAAGTACCGTACTGCTAATGCATGCTTTCATTATATATATCTGTTGCCAATACAGTACACATATTTGAAGTTATGTTTTCAGTGATTGTATGTATACACATTAATTTTTTTGTTTACCTATACCATTTGGTACGGTGCAAATAGGAAAAGAGCTGAAAATAAACAGTTAAGGCCTGAAAATCTACATAATTGAAGACTTTATGAAATATCAACAGATCAATATATTGGTTCTAAATAAACAGCAATTGAACTTATAGAAAATATGTCCAAAAAGGGGAGATGGGTAAGTGGCAGTGACCAACTGATCACACAGTCTAACAGATTTAATCCCATTTTAAACTATGTCAACACATAGCTTTTTTTGTGCAACATCACCCATCTGAACCTAATAAACTGAAACTTGAACATGGCAGCACAGGAACTGGATGCTGAAAGGCATATTTTTGGCGATTTTCTTATTGGACGCTGGGCTTCTAAACTTTAAAATTCTGATATATGGCAACTTTAAAGTTCAGCATTATTGGCAGTTTGGATTAAAGTAGTTGAGGCTTGTAACAGTAAATATACAATTTCTGCATGCATAACCACCTACTGATCAAGTGGATTTTCTCTACAGAGCATTTACTTGTAAATTTAGAAACACACACCAACATTAAACATACACGCAGTGGTTTGTACATCTAAGTTCTGTAGGAATGCAAAGGTTTGATAAAAATATATTAATTTCCAGATGAATTTTAAATACCCTGCCTCATAATGCAGTGCACAGGAAAAACAAAAGTCAGAGCATAATCATAAAACAAAATAAAGAAAGATTGTGGGTTTTTTTTTTTTTAAACTTAGATCAGATTTTTTCCATAACGAAGCAAAGTGCAGCATCCACTTAAATCCCAGGGTCCTTTCCAGAGTTAGCTTTCTTTCACATCCAGCTCCTCTTCGTCCTGCTTACGCTCAGTCATTCGTGCACATCGTGGACAAGTTGTGGAATTGTCAAAGTAACAATCTCTACAGAGGTACACAACAAAAAAACATCAACATTGTAGCATTCATGTCAGTTTTGTTATTTCTTTTAGTAATAGTTTAATAATTGGGAAATCATAGTGCTTTGCAAATTGAAGTACCACTTGTTAAACAGAAATATTCTTAATTACCACTTTAGCAATGGAATCTGAAAGTATGTTATTCTGAAGATCTGTTTTATTATTGGTATCTCCACTCAAAACTTTTATACAAACAATTTCCTTTTATCAATTAATTTTAAATACTTCACAAAGAGAAAATTTGCTGTATTTTTGAGCCCAAATCGTTGGTGATGACTAACCTGTGAAAGACAGCAGAGCAGTCATGGCACACTGAGGTGTGACTGTCAAAGGGGAACAGGATGTCTCCCTCCTTACAAAGCTCACACACAAATCCTTTGGCCTGACAGCGCTACAAATACACACATGGACAGCACAAACCATTAATATGGCACAGAAAGATACAATGAGATCAACAAATACTAAAAACATTTCAGCCATATATTAGTACAACATGGTGAATTTGCAAGTCCAACACAGCCCCTCTTCTTCACGATATAGTTCAACAGTGCCATCAGTAGGGAAGTTTGTGCTTTATGTATGAGCTCACCTCGCAGTCGAGTTTGATGTGCTTAGCAAATGTGGTGTGGATCTCTGTGAGGGAACAGCTCAGTCTGCCAGTGGAAATGTCAATCAAATCCTGTAGTGAGTACATGTCGTCGTTCTCGACAAAGTGTTGGCGATCTTGTAGCTGGAAAATATAAATGCAAAAAAAGGAAATGGGCAACTTTCATATTATGAGACTCAACTCTTTAGTGCAAAAAAAGAGATAACAGACTCAAGCATAGTTTTAAACATATTATTTATTTATTTTAACAGTAGGGAAACATTTTAAAACAATTCAAACTGACAAATCATAAAAATATGTTTAGTATAGATTAAAACTGAGCTAATACAGAACTTGAGATCACAAGAGTCAATTTAATTTATGCAAGCTAATTAGCGATATCCAGTGGCTCACTCGACTGCACATCATCAGCCTTCTTTAGTTCAGTACTCTTCACTTCTATCACATGGTGGTGCTGTTTTAACATACTGCTAATAGGCTGCCTGTGTCAGTGCTTCCATTTGCATTTTTTTAAATGGTAAGTAAATTGATAGCAAGTTTTCCAAACTGGGTTGTTTACATTCTTGCTCTCTTTGTAGGGTTAAATTGTAAACTCTGATCATCCAGTGGAGACTGAAACAATATTAACTGTTTATAATATGATAATGAAAAAAAAAACTTTCTTAATGCACATGTTTGTTTGTACAAATACACACATGCTTATATACAGCTGAGGAAAAAAAGGTCTAGTCTAAATTTGTAAATGCCAGTTTAAAAAAGTTGACGCTATCAGTTCTTCATTCCAACATTATATGAAAAGAATCTATCAGCCTATTAGACATTGGGCAATTACAAGATAATTTTATGATTTACATGCAGAATTGTCTAATAGGCTAATAGTATTGCTTGGATCAGGTTTAATTGAGATAATTTATTATAACTAGATAACGTTTCTGCTTGAAAGCAAGTCCTTGTTTTGCCCAATAAAATTCAGTGTTGGTCAAGTTACTTGAAAGTAATCAGTAACTAATTACTGATTACTTCCTCCAAAAAGTAATCCTGCTACTTTACTGATTACTTATTTTCAAAAGTAATTAATTACTTTTTACTTAGTTACTTTTTAAAAACACGATTTACAACCTGAATAGGTGATAAAGCGATAGATCTTTCAGCCCAATTCTACTTTTTCTGCATAATCCATCATACAAAATGTAATCAAATGGAAACGTCTCTTTTTAAAACTTTAAATCTTTTAACTTTATGCATCAAGCAAAAACTTTAAAATTAAAGTGCAACATTCTCTGACCGGAAGAAATTTGTTTAACATTTAAACCCATTTTCTGCACATTCCAGCACATAAAATAAAATACTTTTTTGTGTTTACACTCAGTCTTTCAAATAGGTGCAAGTAAAACACAGCAGAAAATAAATAAAATCAAAGACTAGCGGTCCTGTTGCTCTATTTTCACCTATAAAGCAGGAGTGGGTTAGGCGGAGGTTTGCCCTTGTGCAGGTGTGCGGCAGTGGTCAGTTGAAGAATCCGCGAGTTTCTCTGTGAATTTCCCTTTACGTGGTAGCGCACTCGGTGCTTGCTTGGAAGTTTAGGGGTTTTTTTCGCTGTAAAAAGACGTTTCTTCCCACGCACAACGGACACTAATGTTTTTGTCACTTTTTATGGAATCAAACTCAAAATAAGGTCAGTACTTCCACGCTTTAAACGCTGCACGCTAATACTCTCTCCCGCACTCGATATATTATCCATTGTTGATCTGCACACAGCTGTTGTCACAAACGTCGCACTCGCTTACGTCACTGTCATTACACATTCTCGCAAAAAATCATGGTTTTAGTAACGCAGTAACGCAGCGGTTCTACGGGAAAGTAACGGTAATCTAATTACCGTTTTTGCAATAGTAATCCCTTACATTACTCGTTACTTGAAAAAAGTAATCACATTACAGTAACACATCTCTGATAAAATTTACTAAAATCTACTAAATATTACATCTTAAACCTCTGACAATAAAAAGTTACTGACCTGTAGTAGCAGCCGAGCTTCCATTGCCTCCTTGCAGGTGATAAAATAGGGTTTCATTAACAGAATATCTTGACGAAGTTTCTGTGGGAGAAAACACACATAAACATTTCTGTCACTCTTAGTGAATGGAGTCACTCACCCACTTGCCTGTCCTGGCAACAC